>NW_025813504.1:4887188-5234449 GCF_021976095.1 Xenia sp. Carnegie-2017 | reverse complement strand
ACTGCCTGAGCTATAACTGGACGGACGGATAGCAATTGCTGCGTATATCAAACTTCCTACCATTGACTGATAGTGAGAGGCATCGACTGATTTGCTGTGTCCATCTTCTTTAACAAGTTTGACGCTTACATCCATTGGCGTAGACACTGTCTTGCAGTCTTGTAATTTATACTTTTTCAGAATCGTGTTGATGTATTGCTCTTGATTAATTTGTAACACTCCGTTCTTTGTAGTAATACTAACTCCTAGGCAGTAGTGGAGTACGCCCATATCTTTCATCTTGAATTGGTTTGCCAAATTGGCCTTTAAATCATTCATCTCTTCTTCAGTTTCAGTCAGAAGTATGAGGTCATCAACGTGAACAGTGATAATCGCCTGCTTATCTTTGAGAAAACGAATAAATATGCAGGGGTCTGCTTCACTCTGAACAAATCCTAATGATAACATAAACTCTCTGAAAACCTTATTCCAGCAAAGTGGACTTTGCTTTAGACCGTAAAGCGATTTTTTGAGACGACACACTAGCTTTTCTTTTCCTGGTTTTACGTAGCCTTCGGGTTGCATGTATATTTCCTCTTCCAATGTTCCATTGAGGAATGCCGTTACTACATCCATTTGATGGATCAACATACCTCGAGATACACCAAAGCCAGAAGAGTGCGAATTGACGAAAACGAACCACTGGAGAGAATGTCTTTTCATAGTCAATTCCATATTTTTGCAGAAAACCCTTAGCCACCAGACGACCTTTAAATCTCTCTACCTTTCCTGTCTCATCGTATTTAACTTTAAAGACCAACTTGCAACTGATAGGCTTACGACCAGCTGGTAATTCGACTAATTCCCAGGTCTCATTCTCTAGTAAAGACTGGTATTCTGCACCTGCAGCAGCTTTCCATTCCGTTGCATATTCACTATTAAGAGCATCTTTTAGGGTTTCTGGCTCTGTGATCTCAGATACATAAAGTGCTGTATACCTCGATGTAGTGATCCCAGCATACTCGTCGTGGTAATATATTGGTGGATTTCTTTCTCTTCCTGAGCGTCATGATCATGTTGTTCATTTCTGGTTGCACGAACTTGTCCCTTTATTTCTGTTTCTTCTTCAGCACACTCGGTAATAACTTCACCACACTTCATTTGAGCTTTTGTTGATCCAAAATCTGTTTCATTAAATGTAACGTCCCTCCGAATAAAGACTTTTTGTCGATTCTCATCATACAGCCTGTATCCTTTCTGTATAAGGCTGTAACCAACAAATCTCATCTTGACTGCCTTTTGGTCAAATTTCTGGCGCACCGCATCAGAAACATGAGCATAAGCAGTACAGCCGAAGACACGAAAATGGGACACATTTGGCTTCTTTCCATACCATCTTTCATACGGAGTTACCGCAGTTGCAGTCGTAATGACTCGATTTCTTATGTAGGCTGCATTGCATACTGCTTCAGCCCAAAATTCTTTGGACAGTCCAGCAAGCAAAATCATAGAAAGACCTGCATCTTGGTTTGTCCGATTCATGCTCTCAGCTATCCCTTTCTGCTGGGGTGAATGTGGCACTGTTGTCTCATGACGAATTCCTCTCTCCTTTAAAAAATCTTTAAACTCAGTGGATGTATATGCACCCCCATTGTCCGTGCGTAGTGTTTTTATCCTACACTCTGATTGGTTTGTGACTGCTGCCTCCCTCCTTGAATTTTCCAAGCACTTCTGACTTGTGCTTCATTGGATATAGCGTAACACATCTGGAGTAATCATCAATGAAGGTGACAAAATATCTTGCACCTCCAAGGCTTTTAGTCTTCATAGGTCCGGCAACATCACTATGAACCAACTCCAATCTTTTGGTTGATTGAATATCTCCCACTGGCTTAAATGGTGTGCGATGGGCCTTTCCTTCTGCATGCCTCACAAAGCTTGAATTGCAAGATTTAGGTATGTCCATACCTGTGATAAGTTGCTTTGAAGCATAGTTTTCATTTGACCGACATTTAGATGTGCCATTCTTTGGTGCCATAGATAAAGTTTAGTGCCACTTTCATTAGCAACTGATGCTTGGTTTTCCGGTTTGTCAACTTTACAATCAAGTTGATACATGTTCCCAACTAGTCGACTGCGTGCTACAGCTTGTCCATTGGAGTTCTTTATCCAACAGAGACTGTGTCCAAATCGAACCACTTTGCCTTTAGATGCTGCTGCACGTGGGCTATAAAGATTTATAGCTATCTTCGGGACGTACAGTACCTTTATCAATATTGATTTCTGTTGATCTTTCTCTTTACGTCCAAGTATCATGGTGATGTCAACTTGTCCATACCCATAAGCATTTACATAACGACCGTCTCCAAGTATAACAGGTTCTGGCTTTGGGAACTCGTAGTAATTTACCAAAATATCGCGACTAGCTGTCATATGTTGCGAGGCTCCTGAATCAATTATCAAACATTTGCTTCCTTCTGTTGCTGTCATTCCCACGACAGACACATTACCTCCAGAATTTTCATTTTTGTTTCCATCACTATCCACCAAAGCTGCTTTATGCTTTGATAAATTTCCCTGCTTGTTTCTATTCTTCATTCTCCCCTTTCTTTCTTTTGGGACAATTTTTGATCACATGGTTTTCTTCTCCACATCCATAGCATTTGACGGGCCTTCGATTGTTTTTATCATGCTGCAAAGCCATGTCACCTTATCGATTTTGCCACAATCATCCTTGCTTTAGTATAAACTACGCTTTTCTTCTTCACTCATGAGTGCTTGATGCACTTGATCTAGGCTAAGCTCATCTCCCTTTGCAGTGAATGCAGTTATTAGAGTGTTGTATGATCATGGAAGGCTGAGTAAAAGGGCTACAATATGCTCATCCTCAGGGATTGATGCCTTGATGGCTGCAAGTTGGTCAGTGATTTCCTTCATGTGACGTAGATGTTCAACCAAAGAATCAGAATCTTTCATTTTCATAAAAGCAATTTGTTTGCCACAGTGTTTCTTTCAAAGCGTTCCTATAATTTATCCCAGATTTCCTTTGGTGTTTGGCATTCGGTATTCAGATATACCAGATCCGAGTTGATACTCGTTACAAGGAGGGCTTTGTTTTCTTTGTGCCTTCTATGAAGGATATTCTTGCCCCTGAACTGCTGTCAGAAGCGTCTAGGTTAGTCGCCGATCCATCGACGTGTCTCCACAATTCCCTCGATTCAAGTATAGCTTGCATTTAATAATTTCCACACGTGCTAATTTTTTGCACCGATTAGTTTATCGATAAATAACTTGTCGTCTTGCACCATTTCAACTGTTTTTAATGGACTAAACACTTCTTACTTTAATAAACAGTATTTCCAAGGGTACCTGGGCCCATAACCTGTTCGTATTACGATATATTTCAGCAGAGAAAACAGTTTGAACATAAAAGTAAGTTTTTTATTACGATAAAAGAAAAAAACACAACGAACGTCGTGCGAACGTACACATGCGCCCACGATATAACCTTAAACCTAGTTAATACTTCATAACAACGTAGTTAAGAATGTTGAGTGTAATTTACAACATGCCCTACCAGAAAAAAACGAGGTGGGCGGGGAAATGGGAGAGGTCACGGCGGACGGCGTAAACGTGGCCAATGCGTCGCCGTGGCGGATGGCGTGGGAAAGGGCGTGGACATGGCTTAAGGCGTGGCCAAGTTGTAAAAAATTTGCTGTGAAAATATCTTCCATTTGTTTCACAAAAACAACCAAAGTATCACATGGCACATGCAATCCACCAAAGGCTGACTTGTCTGTGTCATATGCTTTAAATAGGCAGAACAATTTGCTGTTGTTGTTTAGCTCGTTGTCGACTAGATTGGCCTTGCAAATTTCACATTAGTGCTTGCTCAGAGATTTCATCAAAAGATACCCATCCTCATAACAAACTGCATTGGCTTTAATGATGTTTGTGCTGACTTTTTCATTCTTATAATCAGTTACTCCAATATCTAATGTACTTGGCTCCACTCATTATTTGACAGGAACTGGCATTTCATTCATCTTAGAAAACAGTCCAAGAAGTGTATTAAAATCTTGGTCACTGCTACCTGCCGAGGACTGAAGGTATGAATTGAAGAATAACTTTCTAAAAGCTCGTTTGAACTGCACTGCTGTTGGATTATCACTGTTTTCCCTTGCTGACGTATTGCTCCAAAGACGTTTTCAAGAAGATCTGTGTTTGACCGCCTTATAAGTAGAAATTTGAAGTGGTGCTCGGTTTTTAAGTGATCCCAGATCTGTAAAATGGCATTTAACGTGACCAACTTTCCTTTTAAACATTTAGTTCTTGCCTTCATGGTTTTAACTCCATCGACAACCTCCAAACTTTAGACAAATTGAATAGCTTCTTTCAAGAAACCTTCGTGTGTCGTTGAATTACTCATACCACCTTTTAATTTCTTCATACAGTGCATTGTAGAAATATCGACACTGCCAAATATGCAATCAAACTTTGACAGCAAGTCACCCTTGCCCAAAGCACTTGGTGGAAGACCTCCCATGCTGACATATTAATATATTGCATATTGGAGCAGCTACTATATGGCTAAACACTTTACTTGCATATCTTACTTTCATCTTGGAAAATCCATTTGGATAAATGTGCTTCTCTGTCAATGTAGGTGCGTTTCGTATGGAAAGAGTTTTGTCTTTCTCGTAAAACCTTTCAATGTCTTTCCATAATGCAGTGTGTGAGCCAAACTTGAAAAAAGTATTTCATGAGATTGTTGACTGACGTTTAACAACCTTAGCGGTAGTCATCTTCATTTGACTCTGAAGATGACTACCGCTAAGGTTGTCGAAACGTCAGTCAATAATAACAAAACAGTCCTTCTCAGGACTATACCAACCTGGACGATCGACTTTACAAATGTACACACGTATATATTGCCAATAAAATGAAGAATAGCATATTGTTGTTTCAATCTTCCGTTTCATGAAATAAAATTTGATTAAATATTTACAATATCAAAACAATCCTCGTTCGTCCCTTACATGGCGACAATGCAATTCCCAATTTTCTGTATAGTTACTGTACACAAAACTTGAATTTCCTTCATATCCACAAGTATAAGAACGTAAAAGTGCCAATAAATGTCATCAAACACGTTTCTTCACTACTCTACACATTTTAAATAATAGTCCAGTGACCAGCTTCAGAAAAATGGATTTTTCCTCTCGATTAACGCATTCAACAATACAACATTATAGTCAACTTGCTGCTGCTTACTGGCGGCCAGTAATTTAGCCGCGCAGAAAAGACTTGTACCGATTTCACAGATTTTATATTATGAGTGGGACTACTGTTCGTCTCGATATTGTGCTTTAAGCGTAAAAATTTCAACTGTTTGTTAAGCGCCACAAGTCATTCCTGTTGAAATTCACAAATTAGGCCAAATTGGTTATTGTAATTTGAAATGTTTTGCGTTGTTATTAAATCAAAATATTGTGAAATTTCTTGGGAAGATTTATCTGATGACGAGTATTGAATCATTTAACGCTTGGCTGAGTCTTGGCTCCCCGGACTCATGTAATCAGCCCCTTGGAGGTATTTTGTTTAGCACAGCAGCAAGCCCTTCCACTTCTAATCCAGACACCTTTGGAGCTAAACCTGCTACACTTTTGAAAGACAGTGATAGTGATTTTGAATTTGTGGATGATATCTTGCGAGTTCAAATAATTACAATACAAGCAGAAGTACAGGTATTGAATTTGTTCCTGTAATTAATTCAAAAGACTTTTTACCCTAGTAGATTCTAAGATCTATATATTACATCCTTTTTTTGTAGGTAAAGAATGGGTTTTTCAAAACTGAAAAGGAACATTGCAGGCTCATTTTCAACTTGTGTTCAACATGGCAAAAACATCAGGGAAGTAATGAAAATCATAGGAAACAAGAATGTTGTTATCAAACAACTTACAGAAGGTAAATTATTTCATTATGCTCAATTTCGTTTCTTCGACAGCATTTTTTCTTGTGGTGTCTTTATGTCATTTAAATAGATAAATGGCTTCTATTAAATTACTTAAATGTGAATATTGTAATACATGTGTATATTATGATTATATAGACAACAATAAATTACGTAAGTGGTAAAATGTGTGGAGGTGTAAAATCAGAACGAGGAAAAAAAAGGATGGCTGAAATTAGACACAGCACAAATTAACACATAATATGATGCATAGGTTCTGACGACTATGATATTGAAACAGATTTTTCACAAAATGAAGAGCTAGAATATGTCAAAAAAGTATGATTGTACAATACATATTTATTATTTAGTCTGCCAGTGTTATCGACTATTTTTATTTGTGTATCTGTAAAGAAAAAATATAATACATACAATTATTGTTCTAACCCTCTGGGTGAACAAAGAAGAAGGCAACCTCAGGAAGCAACCAAAGTTTAATGTATTCCCATCATGTAGTAATGATAACCCCACAGTTGAAGTGTCGGAAGGTGGTACTATGGCCAATATAAGTACATTTTATAACAACCCTAATTGCAAAGAAACTAAGAAAGGAGCGCAACTGGAAGTCACACTAATTCCTGCCAAGCTCCCATGCTCCAAAGGGAAATTTTCTTATCAAATTTGCCATTTTATTGTTTCACGCTTACGCTAGGGTAATTCATATATTCTCACAAATGGGTCTTTATGCCATATCTTTGACCACATTCTTCAAACATCAAAGGGTACGTAGGTTGTTTTAATATTCCTGATTTCCTAGGTTTAAAGTTGTGCTTTTTTAGGTTCATTTGATATTTCTTTATGAGGAATTGCTTTTACCAATGATTAGTATCTACTGGAGGAAATACATCTCGTTATGTTTGAAGCAACTAAGAGGCAGAAAAAAAATGGTCATTGGAAGACATGGAAGACATGACAGCATGAGCCATTCGGCGAAACAATATGCTTACAAAATATTTTGTTTGTCTGTGTGCACACAATTCTCAATTTTAAATTAATCCATGTATGCCTTTTTCACCTTCCTTTGTATCACACAAGGGTGGCTAATGCATGACGGCGGGGATTTTGTTTGAGCAGGTATTTTAATGGGTTAGAGCCTTTTCAGAAAGGAAACAACCCATGTGAATATTTTTCTGTGTATAAATCACAATTATCTATTTAGACAAACAAGGCCGAATGTAGTTTAGCCATGGAATACATCGGTTTTCAAAGATGTAGGGTTTACATGCTAAACTATGGACTGATAAATACAGTAGCACAAATAAATACAGAATCGCATACACGAGAACCTAATCAAATTACACATAATTTTGAGAAAAGTTAGTACAATTATTGCATAGAAGATGTAGCTTATGTTCTGTTTTGAATCTGTTAAAATAAATTTGTTACTTCATTCTACAAATTGGTAAGTTATTGACAAAGCATAACAAGTAAAAAGGAAATAACGTCCACATGAGAATAATTTTGTATGAAGTGATACATCAACTTTCTCCGGGGATGGTAAATTAATTTGGGCAAAATTTCTATCTTTCTAAGCAATGTTATAAACAAACATGATTAGCCTGATGAACCGTATTTCAGTAATTCTGCTTATGGTTACATTGTATCAAAAAAATGGTTGAGGAATTGTATCTTTGCTCACTAAAATTAGAAGAGTTCATTTTTTTGTAATAGTTTCAAAGTTGTTGCTATTGTCAGCAAGGTATTGCTTTAAGTGTGCCCTTATTTTCATTAGGTAGTTAATTATTTCCCACAGATTGTAATTTGTATGAAAAGTTGTTTTGCTACCATTAAAATAAGGAATCAATGAAAGGAATTATTACAGCCTCCCCCTTTTCTCAAACAAGTTGGTTAGAAGGCCTCCACTCAATTTTGAATCACTTTACAGCAGAGATGTTTCCCTTCACATATCAAGGAATGTAAACAAGGTAGTATCATAATGTCCTAAAAATATTTGCATTAAATACAATAAATTAAAAGCAATTAGGCCGTAATCCATGGCACAAAGTCGCTTAGAAAACGATTTTCGTTGCCCCCCACCGGGCACTACATTTTAACACGATAGATAAGTAGAATATATCATAGAAAGTATGAATTCACTTGTTTCCACCTTCAAGGACCCGCAGTTTTTAAGTATTTCAACATTGAAAATTCTATAATTTGATGTCTTTCACAATCGATCGACGCCATTTTGATTATGTAGCTCTGCGGATACTTGATTTGGATACGACATAAAATGCAGATTCTGCAGTTTTACACTCATTTCTAAATGAAGTTTCTGATAATCCACTATTCAGGTAAGCTTCAACAAGAAAGTTTTGGGTGGCGTTTGAGAGTGTTTTGAGCAAAAATTTTAACATTTTCAAACTGGACTGGAAAGAAAATATGCACTCAAATCCATTTGAGATATTTTAGACTATTTCTGCATTAGGAAGAAAATATATTTGGGGCAAACCCATGTTAGGACAATGCATTCCGGGGTAAATTAGCATTTGTGTTAGTTATGAACACTGTTTTGTGGAATTTTTCGAACCATTGATTTTTTTGTATTTGTTTAAGGTAAAAATGCAAACCTCTGCAGGCAACAAAGCATGGAATGTAACACCAAAAAAATTGTTCTAATTCCACATTATATGCTTCGTAAAAACTTATAAGTAGCAAACTATAGTATGTTCTGACGTCATCTCCTTTATAAACATAAAACACGAGAGTTCATTGAAAATCATATTTTAATACCAACCTAATGTTAATCTACTGAATATACTATATAACAAAACGTAACATTTTTGAGGTATATGGTCCTACTCTTAGCCATTTAGTATAAAGTAGGCAATGGGGTTCTGAGAAGACTTTTACAGGGAAGCGATAAATTATATGTGTCATTTTAGTTGGGTATTATTAACGCATAGTCAAAATTCGACACCTCATATTCCCTTCTTCATCCCCAATCGAATAATAGGTCGGGGTGAAATGGTGAACTGCTTGCCACCCGTGCCAGCACGCCACTAGGAGTAGATAGAAACCGTCAAATATACCATATCAAATATAGTTTTCTTGATCAACAGTGGCGTCATTCCATTCGAGTTCTACGTAACATCTAGCTTCACAAAATTAATTTTTTCGTTATTTCCAAGGTGAAGATAAAATCCGCTAAATTTATCCTCATCGTCATGTTTTTGCAACTCTTCTCATTGGCATCATCTTCAAACTTTCATTCTGGCAATAACAGCAAAAATACAAATAGGCTCATTTTCAGTCAGTCTTTTACAAAGGCAAAACTTGGTCGAGCATTCAGTCTTACACTTACAATTAACATCTAAATTCAAACAAACATTAACGACTCAAGATATGCCCTTTTTCATGTTGGGGTAATATTTCGATGATGTATTGCCTTTAACATACAATAGCCAAGTCCTACTTATACATACAGCTTATTTTCGATATGGACGAATAGATTTTCTCTCACCGATTTGTCATGGATGGATGTTTGATGATGGAGGACTGCTATAACGTAAATGGCACTCCACTCCCTCTTCAATCTTTGAATCTGTATGTTGAGTGTAGGTGTAGGACTGAATGCTTCACCGTGCGAAAGGCTGATTTTAAATGCACAAATTTTTGCTCCTCTATTAATTGCCTGAATGCAGTGTTTGGAGATGATAATGACCATGAGAGCTGTTATGAACACATGATGATGAATTGATGATGATGAATTTCGTGCATCTGATCTGTACCTTGGAAATGACGATGATGATGATTTTAGTTCTAGATGTAAATTACAAAGCGAATAGATTGACTCAATGCTGATCAAAAAAGCTGAAATCAATATTTTATATTTGACTGTTAATCCCTATATCATACTTAAATATTCAGAGTTTCTCTCGTGTTTTATATTCATATAAGACATAGCGCCAGAACATACTATAGTTAGCTATTTGTGAGGTTTTACGAAGCATATAATGTGGAGTTAGAACAAGTATTTTTCAGGTAACATTCCATAGTTTGTTGTTTGCCAAGTTTCGCATGTTTTTCAGCTTAAATAAACACAAAAAAGTCAATGGTTGGAAGAATTACAGAAATATAGTGTTCAGAACTAACACAAGGGTCCATTTTACCCCAAAAGGCGTTGCCATAAAATGTGAGACAATACGTTCCAGATTATCCCAAAAGTTTTAACTTCCTAAAGCAGAAATAATCTAAAATATCTCAAATGCGTTTAAGTGCATGTTTTCATTTCAGTCAAGTTTGAAACCTTTAAAATTTTTGCTCAAAACACTGCCAATCGTTATCCAAAGCGTCCTGGTTGAAGCTTGCCTGAACAGTGGATTGTGTGGGAACTTCAATTAGAAATGAGTGTAAAACTGCAGAATCAGCATTTTATGTCGTATCCTACATCAAGCTTCCGCAGAATTACGTAAACAAAAGGGCGTCGATCGATTGTGAAAGACATCAAATTATAGAATTTTCAATGTTGAAATACCTAAAAACTGCGCGTCTTTGAAGGTGGAAACAAGTGAATTCATACTTTCTATGATATATTCTACTTATCTATTGTGTTAAAATGTAGTGCCCAATGGGGGGCAACGAAACTAAACAATAATCGGCCACAGAATACGGCCTAAATGTACACTTGGGCTTTAGTTACATTGATAATTCACTAAATTGACTAAAATATGTGATGTAATGTTATCTTCTTCCGGACACATTAAAGCTGCAATACATTTCAATGCAAACTTAAGAAGAAAAGAAAAACAAACGATAATGGCACAGGGTACCAAAGTAGGAGTGTCCGTGTTAAACAGAACTTTGGTATATGTGCTTTCGCGTATGAATGACAATCATGAGTTGAAAGAAAACTAGCGTTTACGCAAACACCATTCTTAATATTTTTTTCCTTTCCTTAGATTAAGTTGAATGCATGTATTACTCATTAACATGCAAACTGATTGGTTCAAACTGAACTAAGTGTCATGTGAAATTCAAACGTCTTCACCATATCCCATGAACACAAATAAAAAGTTGGAACCAAAGGAAGTGTACGACGGCTGCTTATGTCCCAAGACCATCACTATTGGAACAACATGGTAATATACTTCAAAGATCTGTATTATGTTAGAAATAAAAGCTTCTTAATTGTTTGTTGGAAAGGTGAGCAACTTTCTGAGGATGTGCCAAAACCTGTACCAACTATAAATATTTTTTACAGCTAACCAAAGCAACAGTTGCGAATATCCTCCAAACACCCGTGCAGTACCGAAAAGCTCTAATTGGGGCAATTTGATGAAGAATCACAAGAACATCACTGACTGTGTAAAAAAACAGAAAATGATGTGATTACAGGTGGAGGGGGAATGTGAAGACAACTTATGGAATCAGTATAGCAAAAAAATCCTACTGTTTATATAGGGTTTAATAAATCACAATTATGTAAGAAAAAATAGCACAAATATTGAGATCTGCCTATTTTCTTTTTTACTCTCCGTCAGATGATGTTTCCTCTTCATATCCCACAAAAGTTTCATCTTTTGGTGGCATAAACTGTTTTCTAATAGAATGATACGCACAAGATGGAAGTGAATAAAATACGTAAACTTTCTGTAAGCAATACTTCGTGAAAATCGCATAGAAAATATAATAACTTTCTTCAATGATTGTTAATCCATAAAAAATTAAGCATAAAAACTTACGTTTCTTCTTGTTTCCTCTTGTTAACATATAGGAGCAAATCCAGGATGGTGTTTAATGCACAAGGTGACTTCAGATACATCTAAAAGAAGTTGTCTATTGTGGAAAGTTGTAACACAAGCGTCGATCCCCTGACAGCACAGACACACATCTGTTTTTTTGCAACAACTCTGTGATGCGGTATCCGCACGTGCACCTATACAACATTGAAAATTATTTTGATGCAGTGATAATTAGATAATGCTTGCTCTTTTGTTGAAATTGAGGTGAATAATTTATGCCGTGGAAAAAATAAACACAAAATGTTAGATCCTTACCATTTCTCTAGGGGATTTGCTCCATCAAATTGCATTCTAAATCAATTAATCTCTTTTCGTTTTTATGTTGTTCATTTTCGTAACATTCTTTCCAGTCTCCACTGGCGAAAGGTTCGCCTTTTTACAGAAGGCTAAATATGGCGTGATTGTTTTCTCTATTAGAGCATTCGGACTTAACTGAAACGCCGTCATTGACTTCTATATCATATGTTTTTTTGTCAGAAGAATCCGGAGAAGATAATGCTGAGTTAGGCAAATACATTTCAATGAAAGAAGTTCTCTGCACTTAAAAATAGCTGTATCTTTAACAAAATGGCTTTATATCTTTAGATCAAAACGCTACCGAGTTTCTCACATGACGTCAGCGGATATAAGAGACACAAACTCTTCTCAAGGGCATTACGGTAAAATTCAGACGTCGTATGGGGGAAAAAAGCAATAGAAATATAAATTTCGAAGACCTGGTCTTTCAAGAAAAATTAAAACGCCACAAGTTTAATTGAACTTTAATTTACCTTTGATGTATTTTATGAAAGCTGTAAATGCAATAGCTCGTAGATAGATTGATTTTGTCTCCAGAATGAACATTTAAAACAATGATGTGGCAATTGAGGTACAATTTCACAAAAAAGTCCGCTTTCACGAAATTCTAAGGGTACAACGCAATATCAAACACTGTCTGTTTCGAAAGAGGCATTGGTGTAAGTGGAACGTTAATTGAGGGGGCTATATTTTCTGCCATACAAAGTCGATTTTATTTGAGATAGAAGATATTTTCAAAACATATTTTTCTTTAATAGCCATTTAAACAACAAATAGTATTCTAATGTGCAGTTTTGTCTTTATACTAGACATTATCAGACGAACAAATAAAATGATCACACGTGCGTTTATATGCACATAAAGATTTCTATTTTATGCAGGTAGTTATTCGTACTATACTACAGGAAGTGAAGTATGGTGAATTGGACTAACAATAAAGGGTGAATGAGGATTTAGAGGATACAGATGAACATTCTGAAGAATATGAAGGCAAAACACAGTGGGTTAGTTAAAACAAGATCCAACGACATAAAACTACTTTAAGCATTCAGCGTGGGTGATCTGAAGGGTTATTATGGAAGGACATGGTGACTATTTTCCTGTCAAAGGCGAGTTGCGGTTAGGTTTTCATATTTACACACGTATTTCATCCTTTTTTCAGTTCCAGCTGATAGATTCCAAAATTCTTGAGATCTGATATTGTTTTGTCTTAGCAAGTTTCGACAATGTACCGCATCGCATGTTGGTCAAATAAAACACCATCTCCATGCTAATATCTAACAACAACTTGCTTTTGACAGGAAGAAAGGCACGCTTTACAGTACTGGGGCACTGGTGTGAGGGAAGCTAAACACACGGAATTCTTGTAGTAATTTTACGAAAATTTTAATTACTAATTTTACAACAACTATTTCATGCAATTAGAAAATTAATACAATAAAAATATGTTTACACGTCTTAATTATAAAGAGTTCAAACATAATTATCCTATACTAACTTGCTCATAAATTGCCTTAATACTTCTGATGAAAAACAAAGCCTACAGCATAAAGGCAAAAACATGGGATGTACAAATAAAAAGTATACATTTATGATTCTTAAATAAGAGCTTAGGTTATATACAGGTGTCTCGTGAATTCAAATATGCTATTCACACTAAAAAAATAACTTTTTGAAAAGGTGAAGTAGAAATGTT
Source organism: Xenia sp. Carnegie-2017 (assembly GCF_021976095.1). Lineage (NCBI taxonomy): Eukaryota > Metazoa > Cnidaria > Anthozoa > Malacalcyonacea > Xeniidae > Xenia > Xenia sp. Carnegie-2017. The sequence goes on along the minus strand of NW_025813504.1, from coordinate 5,220,717 downwards.
CTCATACATATAATTTTCGTAACTGATGTATGTCCTAGTTGTTAAAGTCATTCTTGCAAAGATTTTTTCACCATCTACACAAGCTCTACTGAAAACATTTAGTCTGCAATAATTGTTGACAGAAACTCTTATTAAACCAAACAGGTATAAATTCTGGGCTTACATAAATAAGATAAAGAGTCATAATTCAGACAATGGAAAAGTGTTTAGTTAAAGAAGCAGCCTGACTTGTTGAAACAGCAACAAAAATCTCTTTAGCAATATTCAACTGCCACGATACTTTGTATTAAAATTAAATTTTTTATCACAAAATTTCAATCACTTTCGTGATAATGCATCCGTTGTTCACTTTTTTTCTGTACTGAGAAGCTCCATCAAAACGTCTGCATGAGATGATACTTTCACATTTCAGTTTAATGACATTACGACAAAGACAAAAATGAGCTTCACTACATTAAATATGTTATGTCACGCTCCTTCTTGTTTGGCTCTTTCTCTTAATATCGTTCAACTACAGCAGACGATGGAAACTTTTGAAGAAGCCATAACTAAAATCAGCGAAGAAATTTGCAGAATGTCCACTAAATACGGGTGGAGAAAGAGTTATCAACGATTCTTTTCTTTATAAAATCATCCCATAAACTATGGATTCAGAAAGCAAAGCTGCTCAAACATTGACAATCCTTGACGCAAGTTTTCACTGAAAGCGATAAACGTGACTTCAAACATCCTTCCATATTGATTACAGTCGTTTTTCCTTTCTTTGTCCTTGTTAAACTTATTGCTAACTTTTCCAGTTCGTACAATGATATAGCTAGTTTGCAGCAAACAGCAACAATAGTCACATTATACTTGTTAATTCATTTCCTTAAGCTTACGATCAAAGCTAGCCCAAACTTTTTGTCTTGCTAGAAAAATTTAAATGCCACGATACTTTGTATTAAAATTAAATATTTATCACAAAATCTCAATAAATTTCGTGATAGCACATCCATTGTTCACTTTTTTTCTGTACTGAGAAGCTCTATTAAAACGTCTGCATGAGATGATACTTTCACATTTCAGTTTAATGACATTACGATAAAGACAAAAATCAGCTTCACCACATTATGTTAGGTCATGCTTCTTGTTTGGCTCCTTCTCTTAATATCGTTCAACTACAGCATACGATGAAAACTTTTGAAGAAGCCATAACTAAAATCAGCGAAGAAATTTGCAGAATGTCCACTAAATACGGGTGGAGAAAGAGTTATCAACGATTCTTTTTCTTTATAAAATCATCCCATAAACTATGATTCAGAAAGCAAAGCTGCTCAAAAATTGACAATCTTTGACACAAGTTTTCACTGAAAGCGATAAACGTGACTTTAAATATCCTTCCGTAGTGATTATAGTCGTTTTTTCCTTTCTTTGTCTTTGTTAAACTTATTGCTAACTTTTCAGATTCGTACAATGATATAGCTAGTTTGCAGCAAACAGCAACAATAGTCACATTATACTTGTTAATTTATTTCTTTAAGCTCAGGATCAAAGCTAGCCCAAACATTTTGTCTTGCTAGAAAAATTTAGCAAAAGCGCAACGCATTTATTGTGATTTTACATTTTTTAAATGGATGAACATGAAAATATTTATGAAACGAAAAAAAGATTTGGGCTGGCTTGGACTCTGATAACACCCATGTTTTCAAATTTTTATGGTCAAAATGCAAGTATTACGACGATATAACTTTTATCAAGAATAAAAAATGATTTAAATGCAAAATAATATTGACTGATTGAAGAACAACTTTTTTTTAGAACAAGATAGTATCAAAAAACGAGCAGCGTTTAATACTAAAACCATCCTGCACTAAATATAAATTTGCATGGTTAATGCGATAGTTACTAATGCAAGTACAGATAAACATGCACGACTGCAGCAAAATATTTACAGTCTTTAATGCACTCAGAAGTGCATGTCTAGACAAAGTTGCACGAGAAATTATACAATTACTTAATAAAATATACTTTAAGGTATTTCTAGACTGTACAGTCAGTAACCGTCTCTTCTTTACGCTCTATTGCATCAGAAAGCATCGTTAGGTGTCCTTCCTGTTTAAAACAGTTACCTAAGAACCACTGCTTCCTGTTTTGCTTTTATTATAAGCATTCTTTTGTATTTCTTGTCTTTCAAGCGATTGCAATTTTAGTAAACTGTGTTTAGGTACAACTGTCGCCGTGTATTTTTGAACTAAACAGAAGTTTGTTTAGCTTTCATTGCTTATCAGCAAATCAGAAAACAGTGATTGCAGTGTAATCACATATGTATACAGTACAATTACACATTTTCATTTTGCATTTACAGATAAACCAATCTATCACTATCGCTCTGCAATCAACCTATCACAGTTGAGAAATATCTCAAAGCATATTTTTACCATAGTAATTGTGTGTGCATAGTGTATAACAAAATACATCAAAAGTTCTCAATCAAATATTCTTAATGTATAAAAATCGCATTTGTTTAGCTGTAAAAGCTCTGCTCCTTTCAATTTTGCAAATATACGTTGATCCATGCATATGATGTCATCAAACATTTTTTGTTAAACTTTCATTGTTCGAACAATAACCAAATTATTACGAATATGTCACCAATTAAAGACACCATACATGAAAAATAAAATCAATCAATTAAATAGTGAAATAAAAGAGCAATAATAAAAACAATAAAGGTCACAAATGAAGTTTGCATATAAGATAATGATTTTACTCAAGACAACAACATCATTTTGTTAATTCTAACTTGTCAAACAAATATAGAAAAGCAAACCACTGTTAGGTAATATACTATTTGAAAACAATCATTATACATACTTATATTCTACGATTCTCTACATGCAAGAAATTTTTTATAAAATATTATGAACATTAGAAGTATGTAGACTAACAATGTTTATAGCATTATTGATATCTATCACTAGTATGCATATTACGTGCTTAAATTGGACTTTTTACCTAATAAACTTACGTTGTTGTTAAAATTACGTTAAGTTATTTTCTTCTTTAGGTAGAAATTCATTGTACGTGTACGTATTAGTGTTTTTACAATGTAGTTTATAAATGTTGAACCTATATTGTCTTATAACTACCACTAGCTGATATATTACGTACTTTTGTTGTAGTAAAACTTTATTTTAATAAACCTGTGTTATTGTTAAAGTTAAATTATTATCTTGTTGGACTTTTTAGGGAATAGTTCCCGTAATAAGTCTGTTTCCAACAAAAAACTTAATTAATACTTTTTCGCAACTACTTAATTAAATATGCTTAGTTTTCAACCGTAATCGCCCATATTGTTGCTACTGAATATTTTTTGTCTTTCACACATGTTTTTGAAATTCCAACTTACATTGTTAATGTTATAAATTGTGCATGTTAATGACAATTTTTTAAGAATAAGGAACTTGCGATACTATAGAATGTGATGTTGTTTAAGAAAATGTGGTTAAGATTCGTTATGATCCAAGAAAGAGCAATTTTATCATCAAAGACTAAATTCATTCTCGTGGCAATACAATTTTCGCGCAATTTATCAAAACGTCTAAGTCAGTGAAGAAAGTAAAGACAAGTTTGCGTTTACAGCAGAAATAAAAGCTGCTACGATTTACGCGCAAAAGCGGAAAACCTAATTGTACGTTTTTAAAACACTTCAAATCAATCAACATAAACTTATCACTAATTATAAATCTATCATTCAGAAAGACAGACTTAGCTAAAAACATGGTTAAACTGTAAATAACTTGTATGTTTTTAACGTCAAATACCTTTACATAGCTATGGCTGTCACTAATTAATAATTTATTCGCTGATGGTGAAAAGTCAGCGTGATCAATACTGTTACCTAGCCGCTTAATCCTATTTCTAAACTCTTCATCTATATATTCTAAACCATCTAGTGCTTCTCTACCTCCAATGATTTCTTTCTGAAGTACGTCATTCCAACCATTTACTGGTTTGTCCTCATGCCACATATAGTAAGATGTTTCATCCTCAAACTTGACTTTAGCAAACACATGATTTTTTGAGCTGCATGCAAGTATGTGCATATTTTGATGCTTAAAATTCACTAATACTTCTTGTTGCTTGTTTTCTATATTAAAAAACACAAGAGAATCAGTTTTTTGACAGGCAATTGACAAATCACTCACCTCAAAAATTCGGTTTGTATCTTTTAGTTCATTGAAACTATAAAGAAGTTCTGTCAAATCATTATTCCAGAGTTCTGGAATGCTTTTTTCTTTACGCAAAATTACTCCACTTTGTACTGCAACCATTTCATTTACTAAACATTCCTTGATAACAAAGTCACCTGTGTTGAGATTGGTAACAATTACCCTTGAATTTTCATTCAGATAAAGAGAGTTTTCATTCAAGCAAATATTTTCTTTATCAACATGGTAAGTAATTGCAAGTGCACGTGCTATTAACAAAACATGAGATTCCTGAGGTAAATCTTTTCCGTAGCTAAATAGAAGAGCATTGTCGTTGTTCAATATAAAATAATTATACATCCCAAGACCTTGAAGAGAAAAAGTTGATATGTTATAGTCGAAGGGATCAAGAGGATACAAACGATATGTAAAAGTAAGATCTAAGTTAAGAAGTTTCTCACCAGTAGGATTTATAACAAAAAGTTTCCAAATGAAAGACTGTGAATACAAACCACAACACCAAGAATGAAGACCAACAGTGAAACTAATACAAACTTCTCCAAAAGGTGATTGATGGTCAAAAACAAATATTTCATAGTTATTCGCTACATCGTATGTTCTAAACATGTTTTTGTTCTCGACAACACCCAAATATCTGCCCGACCTGGTAAAACACAGTGAGGTCACATTGACGCATCTAATTCTCTTCTTCCTCTCACCTTTCTCAACGTCCCATACTGTCAAAACATTTTCGTAATATGTAACCAGCGTGCGCTTATCTTTTGAAAAACAGCTGTTAGTAAAGAACTTAGAAGTAGAATCATCACAATGGAATGGACTGGAGCAAATTTTACCATTAATACATAGCACCTTATGAAGTTGTGAAGCAAAAATGAAATCTTTGAAAGGATGAAAGATAACGCGAAATTCTTCCCCTTTACAGCGCTCTAACTGATCAGCAATATTTCTTATCCATAAACATCTGCTTTTTCTCAGCGACAAAAGTTGTACAATGAATCCCTCATAACCCAATATGACGTAGTCATGATTTTGTGAAACATCGATCGAATTCAAGTTTCGATTTAAACATAAAAACTTCGTCTTTACAAAACCCATTTCGACGTGCTCTAAATAAGCAGACTCTTTGAAACGTGTTTGAAGCATTGCAGTAGCTTGGAATGAAAGATCTCTAACTTCATTGACAACGTTTTGCAAAAAAAATATTAATTTATCCATATCTCGAGTATAATTGTTAACGACGAATGTCAACAAACAATAAAGATCATTAAATAACAATCGAGTGGCCTCAGAAATGCGAAAATACACGTCAAGAGAGATAAACAAGTCGAACATATGCAACATAATATCTTCATCGATCAACAAAGAAGCAACTAAAACTTCTAAGTCTACAAGATATTTACCAATATTTTCAATGATAGAAGCATTATCAACGGCAAGCATATGAAAAACCAATACTTAACTGAATACTTCACTGACGCATACTTGATTTTGTCATAATTTACGCCAACAGCTTTAAGTTCGTCGAGTGTTTTCAAACAAAATTCTAAAACAATCCAATGACCACCACTCCTATCAACTGAGTAATCATGCTCATGATCATTAAACAACCAATCATTCAAGGTCTTGTGAAAAAACGAAACACAACCGTCTGCCTTGACAACAAATAAGCAAGATATAATTTTTTTAACCAAACATGATGTGCTTTTCGTGCAAAGTTTGTTCTCGATTATTTCGAAAGGAAGAGGTTCTTTGGCAACAACCAAAGCATCTAAAACTGACAAAAATTTTTCGTTACTGATTTGAAATGCCTCTAATTCTTTACCTAATCTTTTAAAGCAGGTTTCATAATATTCATTTAGATCTTTTGGTATGGATGCATTCGACAAACTTCCATTTTTGACTTCCTTGCAGAGAAGAGATGCAAGCAACATAAGTCCGTCAGCTTTGTCTACTAAATCATTTTTTAATTGCATTAGGCTGTCAGTAGAGCCAATTCTTTCATCGATCAATAATTTGATGTCATTTAAGTTGCGATCATCACTGCATTTAATAAATAGTGGATTTAATTTTTGAATGTGTTTAAAGAAACTTCGTTTGACCTTGTTGTAATTACAAAGCGAAAACAATGCGGAAGTTTTTGCAAGTGATTAGCAATCAAGTTAGTCAGGTCGCCCCTTTCTTCATAACCACATTCATCCAGAGCATCCAACACAATTAGGAATCGCTTGGGAGATTTTACGATTTTGGAAAACAAATTAGTAAAAAGCAAATAGAACAGTTCTTCAACGTTCATGCTATTCAAACGCTGAGAGAGTTCACCAGAAAGTTTTTTTTCAAGAAGCTGTTGATAAGCAGGAAAAGTATGAGCAATTTGAAAGGCTAAAGATTGAAGAAGTGTATTGGCTTTATTGTAACGACTGTTGTTGTGTTGAAAGAAATGAACTGCACTCAAATATTGAGGATAACGTTTGCACAAGGTAGCTGCAATTACAGATTTACCCATGCCAGCAACAGCGGAAATAACAAATGCACGATTTTCGGATGTATCGCTATGGAACCAAGCTAAGAACTCATCAAAACCCATTCCCGCGTTCCTTCTAAAATTGTTCGTAGTGATGCGTAATTACACTCTCGAAGTCTAAACTCACAAGTTTTTTCGACAAAATATCTTCCACATTCTTCAATTGATCTATTTCTCCCTGAGTTATTCCTAAGCGAACTAATGGTTCGCTTATTTCCACCCAAAAACATTGAAAGTCATCAAAGCTTACTGAAGTGTTAGGTAAGTGAGCGAAACGATCATTGCGAAATAACCTGATACGGGTAATATCTGCTTCAGTTGAATGATCAGTAGGATTAGGAATGTTATTCCAAATTGGATCATGCGGTGGTTTTAAATTGCAAATATTGCGTAAGAGTATACAAAGTAAAGTAATGTCAAAATCATTTTCATTTGGCAATGTTGGAGGACTAGGATAAAATAAATCCCACTGTTCTTGACCAATTACTTTCTTCTTTTTTAATTTCGAAAGTTTTGCCTTATTTGTTGGGTTCTTTAAGACATGAAATAAATCAATACCTGACAGTTGTTTTTTCAATGTGATTCGCAAAGCCTCACCACCAAGATCAACAATTAATCTCATCAACTTAAACGCATTTGCTTTGTCTTCTGAGCTCTCTGAAGCAGTCATCATTTCAAAATCTAGAATGATGAATTCTATAATGAGATTTACACATTCACGACAAAAAATGAATATCAGAGATACAGGAAAAGATCTTAAAATGCAATACTTATGAGTCACTTTTAAAAATACTAAATAATACTTTTTAGAAAGTAGAAGAACTTCATTAACTTAGATCATTTCAAGACGTATTGTCCAAAATTCTTTTTCAACACTGTCTGAAAATTGCAATTGATAAATAAAACACCGTATTATAGAAAACACAAAGTTAACAAAGTTATAATTTTCTTTTTTAGAAGTAAAATAAGTAGGTATCCGTCATTTTGGTTCCAATTAAACTCAGTCCTTGCAAAGATCGAGTCTAACTAAAAGTGTATAGAAAGAAGAATAGTATTCATTTTTATTCATTTCTTTTAAAAATTCATTGTATTCATTGATTTTCATGTGAGTGGAAGTAAAAATATTTGTATTGCATAGCAAAATAATGAGCTGTCTTTGCTGGTCTGTAGTAAGATGTAAAAACATTTTTAATAAAATACTTTGCCGCAGAATGCTCTTAAATACATCTAATAACACGCTTTAGGGTATTTCTCGACTGTGATTAATTGATTTTATCGGTAGCTCCGTATAAATTACACTGTAAAAATGCGAAACAACGCTAAGCTACAGAAAAATTTACACGATTTGGAGCAAGAAGAGAAGGTTGGTGACAATATAAACAAGCAACTTGCTAATATTGTCTACAAACGATGGTAAACAAAGCTACCAGAGGCAAAACAAATAGAAAAAATGGATAAATATTCCAGGCAAAGCAGCAGTGACAAATTTGTTTTTCTTCGAGTTTAAAATAATTAATTATAGGGGCTGATCTAGGGTATGTCCAATCAGTCACGCGATTGATGTTTATAGTTCAAAAATTATTTATCAAATTTAATGATTACAATTTTTTTGATTATTAAATTTTCGTTCTGTAATCATTTGGATTTCATCGTCAAAATTCTGTTTTATGTATAAAACTCATACAAATACCACTTTAGTAAACAGATCAGTAGATAAAACATATCTAGAATTACATTAACTGGCTGATTGATAAGAGGGTGGCTCGACTGGTTCGACCGATAACGGAGTTCAAGAACGCTTATTTAAGCCATTCCATTGGTCAATAGCCAGATCAGTGGATGATCTTGAATAATCTCGACGGATAAGCGGGGTGGCCGCACCGATAAGGGAGTCCAATTGCTATCGCGTAATTGGTTCGTTTAAATTTTTGTCTTACTGTGATTGGTTTTACCGATTCCGACTGATAACCAACGGAACTAACATAGTCAAGATCACTGTCTGAAATGAATGTTTGAACGTTTCATAGTAATTTTCTAAAGTATGAGAGAAACTACAATCAGATGAAATTTAGGGAAATCTTTCGCAAATTCATATATTGACATGAATGCTGCTGTCCAAACTGTGAATTTTCTCAAGAGGATGAAAAATTTATGGATAAATTGTAAATACTTGGCAAAATCGATCTCGCGAGCGACATTGCAGTCATTGATTTTCAAAAGCAAGCCAACATTCTTTTGAGTTTTCTCGGCAGAAATTTACATCCAAAATCGTAATTAAAGGACAAGTGAAGTGTATGCATGAATGTAAAATATTCAACTCAATTTATGCGAGTATGTGATGCGATTGATGTCAATATGGCGTATGGTAAGCAGATTGATGCTTCTAAAATTATTGTTCCTGAAGGACTTTTACCTATGGTTTCTTTAGTGCTTGGGGAATCTTGCCCGTTATATGGCAGCGAAACCCTATATTCCTGCAAATATATTTCAATGGACAAAAAATATGTAGCCATAAGGCGCCATACTATTATTTACTTTATCATAAACAAATGTTTGGGAATTTTCAGTTTATGATCATTGATCATTCAATCATTGGACAGTTATACTACACATTGTTTAAGATTTAAGAAAACTAACATTGATTACATGAGAAGCTGTTTTCTATAACCTGTGATTTTGAGTCTTTTCAGATCTGCGAGGCTTTTTATTTTGACAATTGACTGGAATGGTATTAAACCTGAGTATTTCACATACATGAAATATTGTCCCATGTCACATATTATCCCTTTTCCAACTGAACACCTCATGTAGAGATGCCAAGGTGTGTTGATCTACGACTCATACCAGATTGTTTGCCATAAATTACAAAGGGCTATTGATGTATGAAAAGCATATTCTACAAAGGAAAAATGTGTTCCTATATATGCAGATAAACCTTGAAATTTGACAAAACAGCAAAGTATTTTTCATGATCACTAGGTAATATTTCTGATGATCATTATAATTTCTAAACTAAATTATTTCAGATTTACATTTAAACGAGCTTTGATCATATGAAAAGACATTTATCATAACCAGTAAGCATGACACATGAACCAATTTTAACATTCATGTAATTATATGACTAAAGGCATGTTGGTAACATTCTGTTTGTGTTGGCAAATACAATGCTACTGGTGATTAACATATAGCACACCTTGCATATACATACAGAAGATAATAATCTAGTAAAATGCCTAATAAACATTAATTGCATTAAGCTGTTTTAATTCCAAATTTTCACTCATAATTTTGCTTAATCTTTGGCAGAAAAAATTTGCACTGTATGTGGAGATTGGTAAGGGTTACAATAAACTTGCATGGTTTGAAGTCTGAGGTTTTCCACATCTGTGAACTGTCCCTTTTAGTACCAAATTTCTAAATTAACTCATTACATAGATGTTTGATTGGGGGTCTCTAGGGGAGTCTTTCCCTGACAACTTGGGAGAAAATTTTAAAGACAATACCTTTTGGAATAGCATTATTGTAAAATAAATTTTATGTTCCTAGGCATGCAAATGAGCCATATATTTGGCATGATAATGAGCCTAAATATTTGGCATAACATTCAAGTATTGTTTATTTCAGTTTTTTTTACGCTAAAACGATGCACACAAAATACATTTTGTATTGCTCTAAAACGCTGAAAATGTTATTTTCAAGTCTCTGAAATTTAAAATTTCCAGGGAAAATGTCTTGGACCGCCCCAGGTGCGGAGCGCTTCCGACGTTTTATGACTGATGTTTGAAAATCCTAGATCCGCCCCTGATTAACTACACTCTGAAAATGTTTAGTTGCATAACAAAAAGGTATAGTTAGCTGTAAATATTATAACCTGGTTGTTTGAAAACCAGTAAAAGCTAAACAAGCCTATTTTTAATTCAAATAACAGGAACGTCGGAAGATCGAAAATTCTATTTCGTCATAGAAATTTGCCAATAAAGAGTCATGTAAGATATGTCATATAAGACATGCAAGTAGCTATTTAAAAATCGAACAAAATCGTAACGAATGATAAAACAAACAGATATCAAATGGCAAACTGGAAAGACAATTATTGGAGCCACGCGTTATGAATGAAGCGACCACTGGGAAATCGAAAGACCAGAAGTTCCAGCTAATATAGTCGAGTAAGTAGAGATAATGTCAAGCATTTAAAATGAAGTAATTATAATTAAGATATTCGCTGAAACAGCTGAGTACAATATATTTTGGTAATGAATTGTACAAATGTACCCTACTTTTGTAGCTCAAAGTAGAACATTACTTTTCTTCTAGACTTGTCAATGATATTTTAATTGTAGGTTTGGGTTTATAAGATCACAGAGGCATATTTCCATAATTTCAGCTATTTGGGCTCTTTAATGTATATTACAACTGCTGCTGCCATTCTGATATATATTAAAATATTGCTGGTTTTCTGATGTATATTTAAGTGCTGCTAGCTTTTTGATATATATATATATATATCACTGGCAATACAAGGTATAGCATTTGAACAAACGGGTCTAAGCCCCCTCCAACACACCCCTGTTTGATCAATAAACACATACAGAAGTTGAGTCATTCCTCAACCCATAAATGTAACTCTTTGCTAAATTAAAGGTTGGATCAGACTCATATGCTGTATAAAAGACTACAAACAGTATACTTATAGCAAACAGACTGTTCTTCAATAACAGAAATGTTTCATGTTATAGAAATAATATATTCATTTTAAAGAAATGCTTCAGCAGAATCCTTAACAAACTTCATTAGAAATAAACTTTAATACTTTATAAAGTGTTTAAGGCGAAATAACTTCATACAAAGGAATAAAATGTTTAAGGCCAAATGCATCTTGGGCAAATCACTGCATATTTCAATAACTAAAAAGTAAAAAAGTCTGTCATTTTCTGCTGAGCAAGAAAATTTTGTGATCTTTCAGAAGAAAAATTGTCATGCTTCGATCAAATTGGAGGGCATAAACAACTCAATACTATTAAATTGTTACAAATCTTGAACACAAATCTCTCAGGACCAAAACTGCATGATTACTAAGATTCGAAGTTTCGAACAAAGTCTTGTCCAACTAGTTGATAACAGTGATGCCAGGATAACATTGCCGCTTGCCATCAAGCTTAAAGATTTTGAAAACTTGTTACAGAGTCGGAACATAAGTCGAGAAAACACGTTCACTTACGAAAAATACTTCTTACAGTGGGTCACGATCAATTTGAAGCACGAACTAGTAAACCGCAAACGAAGCTCAAACCAATGAAATTAAAGCAGGTCTGCCCCAAATCGTTAAAAAACCCCAAAGGGCTTGCTATTGTTCCTAATATATTAGATAATACCATGGAATAAGCTTAAATTGCTTTCCACTTTTGCATATATACCCAATTTTCAATAGTATTATTATAGATTCACTTTGCAAATTTGAACCGAAATGGCGGCTACGCGCTAGCCACAGACCGTTTGTCGCAACTCTTACGAATAGAGGGCTCTGAACACAACAACCTACCCATTCTTAAAGTTGGTTTCCACAATTTCTTTCACAATTGATAAATTACAACAAATGCGTCGTAAAAGGTTGCCAGACAGCAGACGTTGATCAACTGATCACAATAAATACCGATGATTGACACATCTTGGCCACACTATGTGTGAGCTGTCAGTGCGTCGACGCAACGTAATTATGACAAATTCAAACAAAGAATGTAGCAAAGTTTGTGCCTCATGGGTGCGCTTAAAAACCTTCTAGTTTGGAGTGAACCTTCAAACATAACTCAAAGACATTAGGGTATCAAACAAATATAGCAGAGCAACAGTGTAAAATAATAGAGTAACAAGTACAATAAGATTCAACATACTATACCGTATGACTGTTCTCAATCTAAAGGTAGCTACTAATTAAAAAAAAACTCTTCTTAGGGAAAGTCAAACAAAATCCTTTCTATCCAAGAATCAGTTGAAGGGAAGAACCCTAACCTTAACTCTAACCTTAACCCTAACTCTAACTCTAACCCCTAACCACCAAACCCGAATTATCCATCTAAAAATGTGTTAATATTTCCAGGCAATAACCAACAACAGCAGTAAGTGTTAATGAAGAAAAAAACCACAACATCATGTTGAATTTACAAGTTGTTACTTTAGAGGAAGACCTGCTATTGTTGATCAACCACTTAAGGCTGAAACACACTGGGCAGTCCCTTCAGTCGCGCGTCCAAAGCGAATTGATGCGCACGCGTCAGTCGCTTGAACGCTAGAAACACACATGCAGCGACCATCGCGACTTTTACCGTGGCGTCTATTGAAAATGGCGGTGATTTTAGTTTGTTACAGACACAGATATCACTTAAACTTTTTATTTTGGCCTTTATTATAGCTACTAATATATGAATATTTACTCAGTACAAACTACTATGTGGAGAAAAGAGAACAAGCCAGTTAAAACACGCCAATATGATCATAGTCCATTACGCGTATATTGTGGATAATCTTATTCTGCGCACTTAGGTTGTGCATTAGGGTTCCAGTTTGTAGCTCCTATTGTCCCTATTTGATAAGTCATATAAAACTGAAAGATTCCAGTGTGAATTCACTATATATTGCCTTCGTTTTCCAAGGTATAATCTATAAATTTCGTATGATGCTTATGACAGGAAATATGATATGCATTTAGGAAGTTAAAATGTATCTATTGGCCAATCAGTGTAAAGCGACTGAAGCGACCAAAGTCAAAAGTACAACATGTTGAACTTTCAAAGCGACTAGCTGACGCGACTACGCTACTAGCTTAGTAACCACGCAAAGCGGTAGTTTTAGACGCGCGACTAAAGCGACTGCCTAGTGTGTTTCAGCCTTTATACAGACGAGTGAACTGCTTTCAAGTTGGACAATTAAATAAATCATTATTTTTGTCAATGGTGCAATCTCACTTAAGACTTAGAGGTTTTACATACAAACTTATGTTAAGAGATCTTAGGCAAGATCGATCGAGTGCCATTGTTGAATAAAGTCGTGAGCATAATGAATTTATTTCACACATTTTCTTAACAACAAAGCCTAATGGGTCTCATACAATGATATTACAACTAAATTGATAAAAAAGTTGTGTTTCAAAATTGAATTTGGAATGCTATTAATCTGATGAAACCAGCATGCTACATGCCATCGGTTCATCTAAAAGATGCCGATTATTCAGTGCCCAACTGAGAAAAAAGTATTATATTTTGTCTACTTAAATTGATGACTTTATCTAAATACAGGATAACTTTAATGAAAATGCAGTGAAAACTGTCGATACAGTTAAAGCTTTAGATAACTTCATTTTTTCCACACAGCCTGAAAAAATCGGTGCTAATACCAACAAAAATCATTGCTCTTTTCTGATTTGTTTAATAAACTTAAAGCTGAAGTTGGCTGTGTCGCCCAAACTCCTTTGTGGAATACCTCTTACAGAGAGGTTGTCCAGGTAATTGGGTTTATTATGTCGACATTCCCTCAGGTAATGTATGGGACCCTAGAGTTTCCAATGACGGAGAGTAAGAAAGCTGAAACCTTAAAACATAGTTAAGGGAACTATGACACTCCATGCATTTATCCTTCTAAGGAAAAAAGGAGTTTCAATTGTGGATATAAAATGTAGAAACATCTATAAATATGATCTAAGGACTTGAACCACATATAGTTATGTCCACAAATGTTAAAATGTTATAATTATGTAAAAAGTGGGTTGGGGTGCGTCATAAAGAACATTAAAACAAGAGGAATCTGTAGGAGTCAATATCATACAAATTACTTAAAAATTATTGTAGCATATTTTGAACTGAAGTCACATAAAAAATGAGTTTAAAATTGTATGTCATAGTAGTAGTCGAAAACAAATTGTGCAGAACACGCTTAATAAAATGGAACATTATCAGAGAAACATTATAATAATATGAACTAATGACAAAAACCCAGTTAATCAGTATAATATAAATATTCGTTTGACAATTTACAATTCAATTGCAAACGTTTAGTTTCAAAATGCTTGAAGAATGCTTGTTGTTCTACCATAAGTGAGAGCATATTTAATACCATTCAATGAGTGAGATTTTAATTGACTTAATATCCATGAGCGTGTAGTTTATTCGGAAACGAATTTAATTAATTATGAAAGTCCTAAAACAGGGGCGGATCTAGGATTTTTCAAACATCAGTCATGAAACACCGGAGGCGTTCCTCACCTGGGAGGGGGTGAGCCATTCTCTCCTGGGAAAATTTTGAATTTCAAAACCTTGGAAATGCCATTTTCAGTGTTATAGAGCAATACAAAAGTTTTTTGTGGGCATCGTTTTTGCGTAAAAACAACACATTTCGCTTACTTATTTTTAAAAAAAACCTGAAATGAACAACACTTGAATGTTTTGCCAAATATTTAGGCTCATTATCTTGCAAAATATAAGGCTCATTAGCATGCCTAGGAACATCAAATTTACTTTACAATAATGCTATTCCAAAAAAGACATAGTCTTTAAAAATTTTTACCAAGTTGTTTAGCATAGACCCCCCTAGATATCCCCATTCAAACCTCTATGTAATGAATTAAGTTAGAAATTTGGTACTAAAAAGGACAGTTCATAGATATAGAAAAGCTCAGACTTCAAACCATGCAAGTTTATTGTAATCCTTTACCCATCTCCACATACAGTGCCAGCAAATTTAACTTTTGAAAAAAAACTCAAAATTTTTTTCGGAGTGAAAATTCGCAATTAAGAACAGCTTAATGCCATTGATGTTTATTAGGCATTTCACTAGACTATTATATTCTGTAAGCTTATGCAAGATGTGTTATATAGAAATTACCAATAGCATTGTATTTGCCAATCTAAACAGAATGTAACCAACATGCTTTAAACCACATAATTACATGAATGTTAAAATTGGTTCATGTGTCAAGCTTACTGGTTATGATAAATATCTTTTCATACAATCAAAACTCACTTAAATGTAAATCTGAAATAATTCAGTTTAGAAATTATAGTGATCACGAAAAATTCTTTGCCATTTTGCCAAATTTGAAGGTTTAGATGCATATTTAGGAACACATTTTTACTTTATAGAAAATGCTTTTCATACATCAATAGCCCTTACGAATTTCTGGCAAACAATCTACGGTATGAGCCGTAGATCAATACACCTTGATATCTCTACATGAAGTGTTCAGATAGAAAGGGGACAATACATGACATGGGACAACATTTCATGCATGTGAAATACTCAGGTTTAATACCATTCCAGGCAAATTGTCAAAAATAAAAGCTTCATGGATCTGAAAAGACTCAAAATTGCAGATTATAGTAAACAGCTTCTCATGTAATCAATGTTAGTTTTCTTAAATCTCAAACAATGTGTAGTATAACTGTCCAATGATTGAATGATCAATGATCATAAACTGAAAAGCCTCAAATATTTGTTTATAATAAGATAAATAATAGCATAGCACCTTACTGCTACAGATTTTTTGTCCATTGAAATACATTTGAAGGAATGTATGATTTCGCTTCCATATAACGGCTAAGATTCCCAAAGCACTAAAGAAATCATAGCTAAAAGTCCTTCGGCAACAACAATTTCAGAGGCATCAATCTGCTTACCATACGCCATATTGACATAATTCGCATCACATACTCACATAAGTTCACTAATATATTTTACATTCATGCATACACTTCAGTTGTCCTTTACTTAAGATTTTGGATGTAAATTTCTGCTGAGAAAACTCTAAACAATGATGGCTTGCTTTGAACGTCAATGACTGAAATGTCTCTCGCGAGATTGTCTTTGCCAAGCCTTTACAATTCATCCATAAATTTTTCACCCTCTTCAAAAAATTGACAGTTTTGAAAGCAGCATTCATGTCAATATATGAATTTGTAAAAGATTTCCATAAATCCATCTGATTGTAGTTTAGTTTCTATCATGCTTTAGAAAACTAATATGTAACGATCAAACATTCAATTCAGTGTGAGCCTGACTATGTTAGTTCAGTTGGCTATCAGTCGAAATCGGTCAAACCAATCACAGTAAAATAAAAATTTGAACGAACCAATTACACGATAGCAATCGGACTCCCTTATAGGTCCGGCCACCCCGCTTATCGGTCAAGATTATTCCAGATCGTCCACTGATCTTTATAAACAAAAACAGGAAAACATCAGTATACTTAGCGTTCAAGTCAGTCTTAAAAAATATGATCTTTAATACGTGTTTTAT
Source organism: Xenia sp. Carnegie-2017 (assembly GCF_021976095.1). Classification (NCBI taxonomy): domain Eukaryota; kingdom Metazoa; phylum Cnidaria; class Anthozoa; order Malacalcyonacea; family Xeniidae; genus Xenia; species Xenia sp. Carnegie-2017. The sequence goes on along the minus strand of NW_025813504.1, from coordinate 5,203,701 downwards.
AGCTTTTCAAGTGCATGTATAATTGCTTTTCAATCGTTGACGGACTATCAAAACAAGCAACTATCTCACCTGTGAGAAGCGATATGTTCCTTTTTGTGGAAACTACGACATCCAACAATTGAACGATTAATGTGTTGGCATTGTAAAAGAAATGCCAAAATACATATCATAACAGAATATGGAACTAACGATATCCATATTCTGTGATATCGTGTTTTTTTTTTTGAAAAATTCTTTAGAATTTACTAGAGACACCAGGGGAGGTCAAAAATATTATTTTTCTGCAAAGCGATCATTTCAGCGGAAATACGTCCGTTGGCCGCCATTTTTTAGGCGTCAGGTCCCAATAAGTTAGCCGCTCTAGTTATTATAGAACTCAATGGTTACTACAGTTAAGGAGTTAACTACGGTTACTGCGTTAACTATAGTTAACTGCTCGACTTAACTGCGTTGCTCAAAACTTAGTTAGTCGGATAGTTCAGTAACTGCGTAGTTAACTTGCGTGGAAATTGCGTGGAGTGTTGTTTACGTTAAATGACATAAAGTTTAATCAATTTATGCTTTGTAATGTTGGGCAAGTGAACTATAAAATGACTTTAAAATCAAGAAAAATCTCTTGGCTTTTGTAAAATCTTAAAAAATGGCAAACGATTGTCGTTTTTACGGATGCAAAAAAAAATTTAATAAACGATTCACGGTGACATGGTAACTGGATTAAATTGTAGCTTATACTTTGGACTTTTCTCAAGAAAATCGACCCTTATCATCTGTCTAGTACAGAACGATGTCGATGAATGACATGAGTCTCGGCAAGAACTGCCTTATTTCATGTACCAATTATATTTAATGAAATTGGGCAAACGAAACAATGAACTCTTCTCAAATTGATTCAAATTGTGTTCTATGTGCAAGGATTTAAATAATTGAATGGCCTTGCTTTTTAAGAAATTAAGCTGAGAGATTGAGGGTAAAAAAGGAAAAGGACGTTTCGTGTCTCTTTATAACAGCTGAGAAAAATGCTTGAAAGAAATGTGTGTATAGAAATAAGTCACACATATTTGTAAAAGATGACAGTGATGTATTTTTTATTATTAGAAAACATTTCTTTGAGTCATCATTGTTAGTAGCCATGTAATCCAGCAACTTTCTTTTCTCTGCTTGTGATATGTTATATTTACAGCTATACACAAGTACTTATTTGCTCTTAATTATGCTTTGCACAAAAATGAATTAGAAAAACTATTGGGTATATTTGTTAATGAACGTTAGCTAACAAACTTTTATTTATGCCTTTGTGATTTATAAGACTATTTTTGTCTAAAGCTTGGGAGTTTTATTCATTTTTTTTAACTTTTTAAATTATCAAACAGTAGCTAGAGCTTTATTGGCAAGCAAGATTATATGTACATTAAAAATAAACATTTTTCCATAGAAAATACTTGATGAAATATCAATAAAACCTACTAATTGACTGTCATGTATACTTTCTGCCTGTGTAATAAACCATGTGCAATGGATAATGTATATATATCAAGCAACATTTACCTTCACCATGCATGCTGATGAAATGTTTTATGTATTTAAAAAACTAACATCATTGTATCTCATGCAGCTGATACACAAAACAGTAGTCATGAATAAAAACTGTTCTAAAGCTCATGTATCTATATGTATTAACATTGGTATACTTAGAACAACATCTATACTGTGGTACCTCTTTGTTTTAACATAATCTAGCTTATTTTCCATAGAACAATTAGTTTATATGATGCATAAAATATTCAATCAAGCTAAATGCATAGGGAAAAACATGCAATTTGAATGTTTGATACATCCAAGGCTATAGGATTCATTGCTCGATAAACACTCTTTCTTTTTTTGTCATTGAATGAATTGTACGTGTTTGTAAGACAATGTCAGCGAGTTATGTGCATTAATGTTAAAGAAGTGGCTCTATCTCAATTGAGAGTCTCGCTTATGAGTTGAAAGAACTACCGGACGCAAAGAAGACAATACAAAATGCAATTGCTCTTGTGTAAAAGGGCTTTTTTACGCAGATAAGTTGTTGGCTGTTTTTAGTCGGCAAAACTTAGGATGTTTACAGCACTGACGAATGTAGTACGCAGTCCATTAAGCTTTTAGTCTAAAAGCCTTTGCCATGGAAGATACATATGTGGTTAAAAACTCGAGGTAAAACCTTGTTGATCAACAAAATCTTGCCCATATATGTCTTTGAGAAGCTAAGCCGCCATATTTAACTGTGTTTTGAAAAGTTAATTATACTTCATAGGATAGTCAACTACTACCTTTTAACTGCTGTTAGCGCTAACTACTATTTTATAGAAGCGACTTAACCCGTGGTTAAATTTAACTGCTTTTAAATGCAAAAGTGTAGTTAAAAGTAGTTAAGAGCTTTATGCAACCGGCCCCTGTTTACTAAGGTGGTGTTTGTATAAGTCTTTATATATAAAACATTATTTTGACGACGAAATCCAAACGATTACATACCCTAGACCCGCCCATCCGAAAATGAGTCAATTTTCAATGGTTTTAGTGCACTTTCTCAAAAATAAAAGCAATTCTTTCCGATTATCAGTCTTGTATCAGGGACCACTGAAGGTCATTGATTAAGGAGGGGCAATATTCATATACGTATGCATGTTGTACTACAATAGGTATTTTGAACTTTCATTATGGATTACAACATACCATTATATAAGCTCCTAAAATATTTGTCTCGATCACAAAACTCAGTGATGTATGAGAAGTGCTTAGCATTTCCACACATTTGCATGAACTACCCCACATTGTAATTTCTCCTTAATCGGCTTTGTTGAGAAGGGCAAAGCATACGCATGGCAATTAACCACTTTTCAATATGAACATAATAGCCCAACATAATACTTTTATCACAATAATCAAATAGAGAAGGATTTATTAATTACGTTTCGTCTTTAACTTAAGACATCTTCAGATTAATTGAATTATATATACACGAGGTTTTAAATACAAGCATATATGGGGTGTTAAATTACATGTGAGGAGTAGGAAGTTTAGATGACGGAATAAGTGAGAATGGCGGTATATTAAAGAGGTGAAGGGGATTGAGTTGGGGTTAGAGGGTTTAAGTTTGGATATGAATCATGGTCATTGTCCCTTCCTCCTCCGACAATTATGACCTTATGATTCATGAAAGCCTTCTTATATCCAAACTTAAACCCTCTCTTAACACCCAAGGCAACTCAATCCCCCTTCACCTTCTTTAATATACTGCCATTCTCACTTATTCCGTCATCTAAACTTCCTACTCCTCTCACATGTAATTTAACACCCCATATTATATGCTTGTATTTAAAACCTCGTGTATATATATTAATTCAATTAATCTGAAGATGTCTTAAGTTAGGGACGAAACGTAATTAATAAATCCTTCTCTATTTGATTATTGTGATGGCTTTTTTAAAAGTATTATGTTGGGCTATTATGTTCATATTGAAAATTCGCTTTCCGCCTGGCAAATCTCTGGCCACGATTTTAAATTAACCACTTGTTGTGCTAAGGCTTGATGTTCAAGGTGTTGAAATGATTGATAATGTATAAGAGTCACAAGGAGTTGCAGAAAAGTTGCGGTAAATACAATAAAAACAGATTGGTCAAAATTACCATTTTTTTTGGTCATGACCAATTTTAAAATCGGTCAAACTCTTCTGAACATTAAAATATTGGTTATTTTCAACAAAAAGTTGGTAATGTTGTAAATACTTGATAGCACTTAGAGACTGCATACCAATGCCAGTTACATGGAAGTTGAAAAACGGTAGAAAAGCAATTAATAATGCATTTTTAAGCGCGCTTGCTTTAAGGAACACAGTGGTAAAATGAAAAAAGAAAGACAGTGCTGTTGTTTTCTACAGAAAGTGTTCCTGATTAGTTAATCAAACAAAGAAGTGATATAAGAGCTAATTAAAATAAACAATGCAAAGGCAGAAAAGATAAATTATTGTAAATAAAGTAATTACAATGAATGGCTGAAGTTATAATGTACGTTTACGCACAACGATTTTGTCGGGCTGACGTCATATTAAGTGATTCTTGCTATATATGGAAATTTGTCGTAAGACAAATTGCTGTGTGTAAGCAATGCATCCGATGTATTTACACGATTTCAAAAGCCGAAAACAAAACAAGCAGGTCAAAGAACAATAGCAAAGCGAACTTAAAACTTGTCATTGTACCATTGGAAAATTGTTTATTAGTATTATTGCCTCAAAAATAAAGAAAAAATCGGTATGAGTAAAGTGCAAATCGAGGTATATTTGCCGTATTTCTTTTTCAGAAAATATTCTTGGCTTTTTTCTTTTTCTGAATCTCTGCAGCTTTTGTTTTTTTATCAACATTTTCTTTTTCAGTATTGACAGAAGACGTTTTCATAATATTTGATAATCATAATTTTCTTTTTCAGAAGCCATAGCAACACAATAAGAATCAGGAACAAATCTGTAGTTTGTTACAGATTTTCATCCGATATTTCGAGTCGGGTGACTTTCCAAATGTGGCAAGAACACGTAGCTAATATGGCATAAGTGTCGGCCATTGAGTTAAATAACAACTGGAGGGGCTAAGTGGACTGGGACGAGACTGTGAAAACATGGATGCCAAAGGACTTATTTCCGCTGAATGGTTCGCTTTGCAGAAAAAATATTCTCGACCTCTCCTGGTGTGTATCGCTAATTATATAAAATTTTTCAAAAACAAACGTGATGTCTTTTTGGCATTTCTTTTATAATGCCAACACTTCAATTGTTCAATTGTTGTTCGTGTAATAAAAATTAATGCTCAACATAAAGTTTTGATTAGAGCCATAGAAATAGACCAGAAAAAAATTGTAAAATTGAACTCTGTTCTATTTCCATGGCTCTAATCAAAACTTTACGTTGGGCATTAATTTTTATTACACGAATTCGATTTTCACTCGGCAAGTCTTTCGCTACTATGTCCAATTGTTGGATATCGTAGTTTACACAAAAAGGACATCTGGCTTTTTCAGGTGAGATACTTGCTTGTTTTGTTTGTTAATCAAATATTGAAAAGCAACTATGCACTTGAAAAGCCATAAATCCGCAAGACTGTAGTTTTTAAGACTGACTTGAACGCCAAATATACTAATGTTTTCTTGTTTTGTTAATAAAATTCAGCATTTTTTTTTGTTATTTGTTAATGTATAAAATCGTGAATATACTCTAACGCAAAAAGACACTGCACATTCTAGTCAGTTGGTAGATATGAAGAAAAACGATCAACCCAAGCAGTACCCATGATTTGGAGCACACCCTGTAATGTTCAATTTGCTGACAACATGCAGGGAAAATCAAGCAAAAATGACTGGAAGATAATATTGACCAGGCAGAGTAAAGTTTTCATACAAAGAATGGTAATACTGAAAAGATAAATGATTTATTGCCATCCTTATCCAGAATTATTTAAATTTATCATAATCAAATTCTTTGGATGGAGACAATGGATTCACTAAAGATCATTTGAATGCTTTTAAATTAATGTTTAAAAACCAAAGGAAGATGTCAAGAAGGTTGTGTGTGTTTTGATGCTTGATAAAATGTCAGTTCACAAACATGTAAAATGGGATGGCCAAAAAGTTTGTATTTATGTAATCATTGGTACTAAGATTGTTGATAACTCAATGCAGATGTTAAGCTTCAAACTGTATAATCCATTTGGTTTTTATAACTTAATGGTTAAATCATGTCATATCTTTATCAAAATAGTAGCGAGAGACTTCCCGAGCGGAAATCGAATTCGTGCCCAACATAAAGTTTTAATTATAGCCATAGAAATAGACCAAAAATTGTTAAATTGAATTTATTGTAACGTTTCGTATTTACTCAAGACATCTTCAGACAAATAACAAATAGGATATTAAGACAAGATATTATATTTACAAAAGGTGTTAAATTACTACTAAAGAAGGCGGTGTCAAATGGATTATATGATAAGGAAGTTAGGAAGTAAAATAAAGAGAAATTAAAAGAGGTTAATTGGGATGAATTTCCTTGCACGTTAAGTGAAGGCTCTCATGAATGAAGAGTTCATAAGAATCGTTAGAAGAGGAGATTATTTTAAAGTCATCTAAGTTGGTGGTGTGTCCAGTTGCGTTAATGTGAGTAAAAGTGCTCGATAACGCAAGGTGGGAAACAAGAAAAAGTCTTATGAATGGTTTGAGAACTGCATATGGAATTGAACTGTACATCCGGTGGAGGTAGTTTTAATTCAGTTTGCTGAAACATTAACGTACCATTGAAAGTTAGTTTTATGAAACATACCCTCTACTTTTGTTTATTTTGCAAAAGTTTTCAGAAATTGTAATTTGTAGTTTGTCTTCACTGTTAACAAAGCGACTTGCGCCAATAATTAAATTTTCAATGTTCTCGGACAATTTAAAATCTTTCAAAACAACAAACTAAAGCTAGTTTTGCTAAATAGTCGAGTGAGATGCGAATCATCGACCACATGTAAGAATTTAAGCAGAACTTTCAAGTGCAAACCTTAAGAGTCGTCTACTTAAGCACAAAGCAATACTTTGCAGACTAACGCGAAGCTTGAGATACAAAGTCAGAACACGGGATTTAAGCATTGAGTTCTATAATAACTGGAGCGGCTAACTTTTGGGGCGAGGACGCCAAAAAATGGCGGCCAAAGGACGTATTTCCGCTGAAATGATCGCTTTGCAGAAAAATAATATTCTCGACCTCCCCCTGGTGTCTAGTAAATTATAAAGAATTTTTCAAAAACAAACACGATATCACAGAATATGGATATCGTTAGTTCCATATTCTGTGACGATTCTTTTTTGGCATTTCTTTTATAATGCCTACACTTCAATATCGTTCATTTGTTGATGTCTTAGTTTCCACAAAAAGGAACATATCGCTTCTCACAGGTGAGGTAGTTGTTTGTTTTGTTAGTCCGTCAACGATTGAAAAGCAATTATACATGCACTTGAAAAGCCATAAAATACATATTAAAGATCGTATTTTTTAAGACTGACTTGAACGCCAAATATACTGATGTTTTCCTGTTTTTGTTTATAAAATTCTGTATACTTTTCTGTCATTTGTTAATGCATGAAATCGTAAATTTACCCATTTATTTGCAAAATAGTTTCCCTAAAGCCAAAAAGACCCTGCACACATTTTGCTCTGTGAGTAAGTATCAAAAGGAAATAATCAGCCCAACGATACCCATGATTTGGAGCAGAGCTTGTTATGTTCTATTTGCTGACAACATGCAGGGAAGATCAAGGAGTAAAGATGACTGGAAGATGTTATTGACCAGGCAGAGTCTTAAAAAAGGATAATGCTGTAAAGATAATTGATTTGTTGTCTGCCCTATCCAGAGTTACTTAATTTGATCGTGGTCAAATTCTATGGATGGAGACAATGGATTCACTAAGGATGCCTTGAATGCTTTGAAGTTAAAGTTCATGATCCAAAGAAAGATGGCAAGAAGGTTGTGTGTGTTTTGATGCTTAATGAAATGTCAATTCACAAACATGTAAAATGGAAGGCCATAAAGTTTGTGTCTATGTAAACATTTGTACTGAGATTGATGATGACTTGATGCAGATGTGAAGCTTCAAACTGTATAAGCCATTGGGTTTTATGTAACTTAATGTTTAAATCATGTCATATCTTTATCAAAATATTTTAGTTGAGTGTTGTTTGAATGTTACTAATATCTAATGCACTATACTGAAGCATTAAAGATTCAGTGATGAAACCTTTAAAGTTACTGTACTGATATTTCTTATATATTTCTTTAAGAAAAATTTGATCTTATTTACCTATTAGAGTACAGAGTGGAGATTTATCATATGCATTATTGCTGTTTTTTTAAAGAAAAGTTTTTCACTTTTCAAAGCTTTTCTACAAATTTTTTGCTTCTTATTTCTTATCATGAGATTGATGATATAGAGGTAATATAATCCAATAACTTTCTAATTTCTAAAAAGCTTTTAAGCTTCTAGCATAAAAGTACACTATAGGTATGTAATTCATTTGGTTTTATTGCCTTGCTATGACATATCTACTTGCACTTCATCATTCTTGTATGAACAAAATACCAGATGTCGATACTCAGAGAACAAAATGCACTACCATCTGCTTATGAAATTTATTATTGAGGTGAAAACTGTGTTAATCATTCAAATTATAGTGCACTTTTATTGCAAATATAGGAAAAACAAAACAAAGTGAAAAAAAAGGTAGAAGTATTAAAACTACAAATGAATTATAAAAACCATTGGAAGCATAAGTGTTTTGATGATTATTTGCATTTTTCCCAATTCATATATCAATACAACAAAATCAAAATGTGCTACAACTTTACAAGTACTTGATGCAGTTGCACTTCAGAACATCACAAAAAGGTTACTTAATGTAATTTCTATACAATATTGTTTGTTTTCATTTACCAAACCAATGCAGACTTGAGTCTTTTTGAAATTTCATATGAAACTCAATTACAGAAAATCCGTAAATATCCAGAGATTTAATATGTACTTTTTTAAAGAAAAAAGTAAAAATCCTACAATTGTGGCGAAAAAAGCCATTGCCCATTGCATGAAAAGAAGCAAAATAGCAATGATAACAAATAAGCTGACTCTCTCTCGTGAACCGTGGAGATGAACTATGATATACTTTTTTGTATAGACTAAAGAGTTTAATCGATCAAGCAAGTTTGACGCTGGTAAGAAAACGACGCACATCTACATTCATACATGTGTAGCCGACATATCGGTCTTTCGTCGATAGTTATAAATGCATCCTCGTAGGAGCAGATAACTGACAACCACAGTTCACTCGCTGTTATGAATTTAAGGTTTTTACCTTCATTTTCATCAAAAAATTGCTTGCCGAATCCCAAATACACACATACATTTTCCTCACTCTTTCCTCAGGAGGGAGGGAAATTGTGAAATTTTCGGAAAAGCGGTCAATTTCGGTAAATCTCAGCGGCAAAGGACGAAATCCGCCATTTTTTTGGCGTCATCAGATATCTAAGGCCGCGCTTGAGATAGCCGCTCTAGTTATTATAGAACTCAATGGATTTAAGCCAATGTCACCATCCTAGTCTATGACTGTCACAGTTTGCATAACCAAGGTCACCAATAATAACGACAACTTAGAGTGTACACTGAGGGATCTGGAACATTACATCGAGTCAACTCTATTTTAGTAACGGAAACAAAGCAAGAATCAGCTGGGGGACAAACTGGAAAAGCTTTAAAATGTAGGATGTACTTAAATACCACCGACAAAAAAATGCAAGAGATTTCTCGCGTCAGAGGTTGTAACAGGAATGATTCCCAAGTATTATGGCGGAAAACGGACTGGACACAGGTATTTACCTTACATAAGAAACCTAGGGGATTCTAACTCACGTTATGAAGCGATGGCAAACTAATTACGGTAGCGCTATCTTGTTTGGTTTGGAAATCAGAAAACTAAAAACACATCCTTTGCTCTTCGTACCTCGGTGGACTGGTTTCAACATTAGCGAGCTTTAGCAAAGACTGCGAGTGACGAATACGAGTAAGAATTACGTCACTTTGGCTCGAAAATATTAGGGAGCTTTAGCAAGAGTACGACTACGACAACGAGTACGAAGTTTGAGCATGTAAGAGAATGGTAGGAAGTTTGTTGTCGTTGTCCTTCATCAAAATTTTGTTTTAGTTGTAAACAACAGAACGAGCCTTTTTTGTAAAACACCGACGTTTGCAAAGCAGCTAAGGCTCTATTTGTCAATAATGATATCAATGAATCGTTAATACTGGTTTTGCGAGAATATAGGACTCTTTAGACTGAAAAATCTTCGCTATTTTAAGGTGTATGTGCGATATATTTGTACTATTTTATTGTTTGTTTACCTTTCACTTTGCGTACGAAGTACATGAAAGTTTTGCAGGTCATATTCTCCTTTTCAATATACATCTGCGCTTAATAAAGGCTATAAATTAAAGCCCGGATGCTCGGATATAGTACTGTAAACTAATTTCTTACAGAATAAAATATACCTATTTTTGCTTAAAGACATATCGCGACTACGATTTTTACAAAACATTGTACACAGATTGATGAGTGCTGACGGCTACGTGTTGTTGTTGTCGCAACAATATTTTCGCGCCAAAATGACGTAATTTGTACTCGTAGTCGTACTCGTCGTCTTTACTAAAGCTCCCTATTGTTGCGATAACAACAACACGTAGCCGTCATCAATTTGAGTAGGATGTTTTGTAAAAATTCGTAGTCGCGACTACGATGTCTTTTAAGCAAAGCAGGTATATTTTTCATTGTGTACGAAATTAGTTTACAGTACTATTTTCGAGCATCCAGGCTTTACTTTAGAACAATTTTGGAGCGCATATGTACATTTAAAAGGAAAATAAGACCTTGAAAACTTTCATGTATTTCGTGCGCAAAATAATAACGGTAAACAAACAATAAAATCAATAAAATATTATAAATATATAGTACATAAAATTTAAAATGGTAAAGATTTTTCAGTCTAAAAAGTCCTATATTCTCGCAAAATCAGTATTACCGATTAGTTGATATCGTTATTGACAAATGGAGCTGTAGCTGCTTCGCAAACGTCGGTGTTTTCACAATAAAAGGCTCGTTCTGCTGTTTATAGCTAAAACAAAATTTTGACAAAGCAACAACGACAACAAACTTCCTCGTGCCATTCCCTTATACGGTCAAACTTCGTACTCGTTGTCGCAGTCGTACTCTTGGTAAAGCCCTCTATTATAACCAGAGACCATGTGGTGATTTTTCAGAGCGTTATTAGTTGCCAAAACATAATACATTCCTCTGCTACTGATCTGAAAACTGCTTATGAGGTAATTGTTTGTGTTTTAGATCAGGTATTTAATGCGAACACGATCGAAATATTCTGGAAACACAAATCCTTATTTGACGGGCTTGTCATGATGATGGATAGATTCCATCTTCTCATGATGTTATTGGGTGTCATTGGAACCCAGTTTGGCGATGCCTGTCTCCGAGAAATTGCTGTAGAAAGCAAAGTAATTGCCGAAGGTTACATTAACAAAGTATTGACAGGAAAGCTTTATAACAGAGCTGTGCACCTTCACAAATTGACATACGAAGCACTAATGAATTTTATTTTGAAGGAATTTGAGTCGTTGGTCGAGTCAGTGACGTCGTTAGACCTATAGCAAATGAAGCTAAATCATAATGAAGAGGAGCTTACCAAGGTGTTACAAAGTCATAAGTTTCTCAAGTGGGAAAATCTGTTTAATGCATATGTTCATGACATCAAGAAAAGTGGAATTAATTTAGCAAGATTTTGGCTAACATATATCGACCTTTGCGATCTCCTACTCAATTTAATTTACGCTACATGAACAAGGTCATGGAATCTTTATCTTGTGTGCATCGAAGAAATCATCAATTGGGCATTTGTATATGATGGACAAAGTTATGCACGATATCTAGTCTCACTTTTAAATGACATGCAAAGCTTGCCCACCACAATGCCACAAGAGCATGCTGCATTCAGTAACGGTCAGTCCTTGATTCAAATGATAAAACAGAATCCCTTGGAACGCAATGAAGCAGACAAAACTGTTAAGAATACCATAAACAGAGACTTTAATACAAGCGTTGGATATATTGGTTTCAGTACCAATTTTGCTGCATCTCAGATGGGTGCACGCGAGGCGTGCTGCGTACAGAAAACTCATGAAAGAGCATTTGTCCATAGCAGCAAATAAATCGTATTTCCACAACGAGTTGAAACCAGGAAGAATAAAAGCAGATGCAAGACATGTAGACAATTTAGCTGATCTTCTGGATGAAGTATTTAGCAATCATTGGAAAGCAAACGCCGAGTTCACGAACTTGCCACCAGGGATTGCTGTGACAACTAAAATACGCAATGACCTGTTGAAAGCCAGAAAAAGAGGGTAGGAAGCAGCAAAAGGAGTTTGTTTCATCCCGAATTTTTGCATCCCCAGAAAAACAATTCTAAGATCATATGAAGAAACTGAAACTGAAAACAATTGAAAATTTGAAAACTACAGTTAAAGTTGAATCAAAGACTAAAGTTATCCCCTTACAAATGAATATATCTTTGTTCGCTTGCATGGCATTGCTCAGTCAACTCCTTAATATTTACATGAAAATTGTCTTTAAATATCCATTAGGAGCACTTCCCTGGTCTCTAGCCGATCCATATGCTTCACAAAGAAAGACAAACAAAGTAGTACTTGCCCAACAATTTGAGAAACATATCAAGATCATGGACTGATATCCTGCGAACACAAACTATATATATGCTCAAATGGCGCTCCTGCAGAAGTTTAAACCTCTACCCTGTGCAGCATTTGAAGTGGTCAGTGAAAAATTATTTGAATTGGTGACCAACACCGATAGCAAACGAATTGACGTGGTTTATGATATTTAAAAACAAATTTCTATCAACAGTCTTGAAAGATTAAGAAGGAATTCAATGCGCTATGATGGGATCAAGTATAAGAGCATTTAGTCGGGTTACAAAGTGAAAGTGTGGAGTAAATTGCTTTCTGTTACATGGAACAAGATCGAAATCATGAAATATTTGCTGTTGCAATGGAGGAATCCTTAATTTAGAATCAAACTTGTTGACCATCCAATGTATGTCACATGCGAAGACCAGTGCTGGAAACTTACATTTGGCACTTGTGCACTGGTTCCAGAGTTGCAGTACAACCATTAAGAAGGAGATACGCGTATCATTCTCCATGCACAACATGCTAGTGACAAGTGTGTTATTCATTGTAATGACGCTGATGTTCCTATTATTTATCTTGCTCACTCCCAATTTCTTGGTGAGTGTTACATCTAGAAAAGTAAAGGTTCATAGTCCAAAATAATCAAATTGTCGTCATTTGTCGATTACTTAAATAACCATTTATTTGATGGCACTAGCAAAAAACAACTATCTCAAAGGTCTGATTGGTGTACACGCTCCGACTGGTTGCGACAAAGTTTCTGCATTCTTTTGAAAAAGAAAAATGGAAAGCAATGCAGCTTCCACAAGAAAAAGACAGAATGCCTACATAATATGGCGCAAATCCAAGAAACGTGGAATTTATCTGAAGAAATCTGTCAGGCAACAGAAGCTTTTGTGTGTAATCTTTATCGACATGAGGTTTACAGCGTAGATCTGCCCCAATATAAGCTTTACTGCGTAAAAGGTGGCAAAGTGGAGCCCTAAGCTTTACCTCTATGCAAATCATCTCAGCGTCTTCATGTTGAACGATGCAAATACCAAGCACTATCTGGAGATGTGTTTTGTCTCTTTGTTTTAGAGGTACAATCTCCACAACTACACGGATGAGAGTTTGATAATGACATCAATAACTTCCTATGGCTAGGTCAAACCCGCTCCAGAAGATTTATTTGAACTTCTGTCATGTTCATACAAACGGGTGTACTCTATGCAGTCATGTTGCTGCTTGAAAAATGGACTGAAGTGTAGAAATATGTGTTTTTTGACGTGCGACAGCGTGGCTGTCATGGATGAGAACATAACTCCAGATGATAGTAATGTTGAAGACATAGACTTATATTTCTAATGCGTGGAATGAAATAAGTTACGTTGGAAACTTTTAGATAACTCAACTCAAAAATTGCTGCCTTTTAAAGCTTTCCACCAATTAAATAAAACTTTTAAAATCTTTTCTAACAAAACAAAATGACGGCAAGAGAAAAACATACAGCCACTTTTTCACGTGTCAATTTCTGAGGGAAAGCTACTAATAAAAACTTGCTATCAGATAACTATCAGATTGATAAATTTTTTATTTGCTCCTCTTCATTTATCCATCGTACCCCCTCAACTGATAGACTAATTTAGGAGACCGGAATATGCTTCATGATGAATTAAGACTTCAGTGGGAAGAAAGTACTTATAAGCAATAGTAGTTGGCAATTTTTACTCCGTATAGATTTATAAAACCTTGCCGAAAAGCATCATTGGATAATGTTAGCTATTTGAAGTAAGATTTTAAATCAAACTAAGTTAAATCAAAAGTTAAGCCTTCAATTGAGTAAGTCTTTAAAACTACATGATATAGTTGGCTTGGTCAGTTGCTCCACAACACAAAATGAAGTAGCAGTTTAGGATCACCCCCCTTGCCAGATATATTTATTTGTAAGCCAGTGCTCACGTGCTATACTCAAAACAATCCAGCATATTTTTCTTGGGAATCAGGTATAAATAGTGTTTTTGTCACAATTTGTTGAAAAAACAAGTTTGTGCAACTTTTATTGTGTCTTCTTTGCCCAAGTAATACAACTTCGTGAAACATGTAACAATGCATTTGACAAAATTGTGGATGTTGTTCTCTTCATTAGTAGTTCTAATGTCTGATAAAACTTTGATCAAGATCTCAAAAACTCGTTCTTATAAAGAAGAAATAACTTACTAACACACGTACAAGCCACAAATAGACCAAGTAGTCTTATATCATATATTTTGAAGTCTTACTTAAATAAATCGTCATTTCCGCTTTTGATAAGAATACAGATGGTTGACTAAACTTAATTTCTACCCGAAATTTGCATACGATGATTAATTCTACATTTTGAGTCAATTTTGAAATAAAAGTTTTTTTCTTGTTTAGAACAAGTTGTGTATCGTAGAGTTGTTCACTCCTTCGAATTTTCGAATCAAGATTCACAGCGTTTTAAAGTAGAAATAGCAGTAAATTTTTGCCCAAAATATTCTTCACGTCGTTTTATATTTGTAATAAGAAATTTGGCCCGATCAGAATTTTGCATGATATTGTTTGTAGAAAACAGTTTATTTTAAAAAAAATTTGTATCGTAGAGCATACGCATATGATTATCCATTCCACTGGGTACGCCTCTGTCGCAAAACATTTACTCGCTATGATTGGAGATTAGCCTTCAGTAACTCCTGTATGTCTTAATGCAGTACAGGAATATACGTAGACACAAAGTCGATAGGTTTATACAGTACTGGATTTCGCACGAACGAGTACCCGGAGTTAACTACATAGCTGGCGTATAATTGAAGCCTAAAGGTTGTAAATCTTAATGTGGCTATTGATTACTTAGCCTTGCTCGTAAAACTGGAAATGATGAGTCCATTAAAATGACTCTTCTACTCGAAACAATACTTTCGCATTTTCCATTTTCTCGACAACATTTGTAATCAAACACCTCTAGGAAACATATGTAACTTGAGGTGATTATAAGTGAATAAGTGATAAATATTTGCAAGATTAAGTAGACCGTATCAAAACAGTATGAAACTGCTTTAGTCGCGACGATATGTCATATTAAAATACATTAATCTTTTACACGATTCTTTGATGGCCGTAGTCAACGCTATACTCGTATATGCTGGGCTTTTACCTAACAATCATTTCTCATCATATCTTGCTACTGTCGAAAATCTGTTGTGTCTGTGCACAGGAATCACAAATTGCAAAGGTATTGAGACATGCTAATGTTTTGAAAGGAAACGGAAAGCTATTATTTAACCAAAAAGACACAACTATACTGACAAAAGTTTTGGTTATATGTCGTAGTCAGATAGACCACCAAATTTTGTTGTGTTGACAGTAAAAAGTCATAAAAGCTATAGGACAAATAACAACTTACCTGCTGGACTGACAAAAGATCAACAATCATGTGTCCTTAAGCTCTGTTCGTTCAACGTTCTTTAAAAAGTAAAGTCTTTATAGACGTATATTGCCGTTATAATCACAAAATATTTGTCCACTGATGTAGCATATCGACACGGAAGACAAAGTTAACTTTGCTAAGCGAAAGTGGGTATGACATGCTGACATCATCGCTATCAATATTAAATTTTCTGGGGGTGTAGATAAAAGAGGACGGGGACAACGGACGCAGACGGAGGACGTCTGTTTGCTGTGTGCGGGAATTGCCAGTGATTTATTATAGGAGTTTGACAGTAATTTAAACGAGCTTTATCTCATTGGATGAATTTCTTTGATCTCATTATTTAAAGCAATACATGCATATTGTACAAGTTTAAATATTCAGTCAGTCCTATAGAGTGTAATGCAACAAAAACCTCATAGTTAGATATAAACCATCTCAACACTTCTAATTTGAAAAATTTAGCCATAGTTTCCTTTTGAAACTTCGCACAATCCTTGCGCTCCTAGTTTTGTGTTTCTTTCGTGACTTGTCAGTAACATTTCACTCAAGTTGGCCTTAAATGGATGGGCCTGATAATTTTTACTGCACTGATAATAATTTCGGTCATCTTGTCGTTTGGCAAACAGTACGCGTAGTGCAGTTTTCCACTTTAACTTCCTTTTCAAAGTTACGGCTTAAAGCCGTAAAAATGACAATAGTTCAGCCGACAAGTCAAAACTGAAGTAAGAACTACAACAGCTTCAAAATAACGAAAACATGTTTTTTAAAAATGGCAATTCAAGTATTTTCCGAATGCAGACGACGTGTTTTCACGTTTGCTGTAATACCATTTGTTCGGCTATTTTGATAAATATTATTAGCTAAACGCATTCAAAAGCGTTTGTGATATTTCCGTACAACTTAGAGTCAAATTTAACATTCTGTTTTACAGCATTCTTTTGGTCATAGCAATAAAATATCGTCGCTAGGTTAGTTTTCCGTTAATATTTCTTTGTTAAAAGAGCAATATACTAGTTCTTTGTTCATTGGTTTGATTCTTTCTTTTTGTTGTGACGCGTGAGAAAACTGTAGTGATAGTGATTACTGTTAATAATTTAAAAAGAGGGATTGACTCATGTTTTACAATTTAGTTACCGTTCGTATCAAAAAATGCAAGTAATTGTTTCTAACACAAAGAACTACCACAGTGAATCAAAGTTAAAACAAAGAGGGTTGAAGAATTTTCAACAAGCAGAGGAGTGAAAACCTCGACAAATATTCTTATTGTATTCTCGTAAAGTAAATTACCTAAAGAAAATTCATTGTATAAGTGCATGCAAAGTTTTTCCTTACTTATGGTTTCAATTTATACACATTTTCTTTGTCGTATGACTTGAGTAACATAACAGTGGCTTTTATAAAATTAGAAATGCAAAATTGATAAACTATGTACATAGTACCGTTTGAATAACAAAAATTGTCCTTTCCTGACCAGTTTCGTACCTTTTTATTCATTATTGCTTTTTGTGACTCGTAGCTATACAAACTGAAATTTAATACTTTTTTATAGTTTAAACAAGACGTTTCCGAAGAGGCTGTCGTTTATGCCCATGACAATGATTTCAGTGAAAGAAGTTCAATGAGCGAAAGTTTTGAAGGGTGTGTCCTGATTGAATCTGCTTAGAGCATCCAGTGCGTGGGCATCCGGTGCGTGGGAGCAGAAATATGTCAGCGGCTTGTATTGACGTCATATCGTCAATTGATCCTCAAAGCTTTATGTAAAGTCATTGCACAGTCATAATAAACTTGCGTCAAAATGCTTCTCCTAATCACAAAATGTTTCTTTTCGAAACGTCAGAATTTTTTTATTCGTAGGTATATACACAAGCAACTTTTATAGCTTACATGCAAGTATTGAGCTGGTTATTTGTATTCTGTTTTAATAGAACGGTTTCACATCCATAAAGGCCATTATCGCACAGTTTCCGCACTACATATAGAACTTGAATGTCGATTAATATTATTTTTTAAAAAATACGAAGGTTTCTTTGTGTGGAAACTGTGCGTAAGGCCGTTTGCTTGTCCTCCGAATTCAACCTTAACAACAGTTTCCACTGATGTGAAACCAATCTACTGTCCTTAATAAGCATTGAATAATAATAAACATGGTTGTGTAACTCATTACGGTTAGAAAATAATCCTACATAAAACCATTGTAAAAATAGCCTTTCATGCATAGAATTAAGGTGTAGTTTCCTTGACGTAAAGTATGAACTTATAGTTTCCTAATTATTGTACATAATTTGCCTTTTTTAAGTCACATTTGGGACGAAAATTTATTTCCTACGCACGAAACCATTGGTATAAATAGAAGTAAAATTAGAGACTACGCAGTAGAGTTGTTATTTGATAAGAAAAGTCGTACTTCTTTCTTAATAAAAATTCTATAACTAAGAATCAGAGTGCAGATCAATTTGGACGAACTAAACGAATTCTGCGACAATGGTCAACTGTTGTGTTCCGGGTTGTACAAATTACTCGTCGAAGTCAAAATCTTCAGGTGTTAGTTTCCACCTTATTCCGAAAGACCCTCCCGTCAAAAGGCATGGATTGCTAGAATACGGAGAGAAAATCTACCTCCTCTCAATACTGTTACGTTTGCAGCGAGCACTTTGCTCCCGATTGTTTTAAATCGGACCTAAGACAGAAACTTACACCATGGCAACCTTTAAAAAGGCGACTGAAGCGGGATGCAGTACCATCGATCTTTTCATTTGGCCCTCAACCCAGTAAAAAGCGTCTGTCTAGCGAGCATCGTACAGAGAAACGTCAGGCTGATCAAGACAAGGAGGAAGTTAGTAAAAGCATTTCTTGTTAAATTTTAATCAAGAAAAAGTTATAGCCTAAAGTATATTCTAAATATTTCTATTTTTTCTATTTTCAGCTTTTAAATATTTTAGAACAATGTTCCTCCACAAGTACAAATGTTTTCTCAGTGATTGAGCCTGAAGCAAATAACAGTTGTGATTTGGGTGCGTCTGACAGTCCTGAAGCATTGCCAACTAATTATTGCAAGCCAGAAACCAAAGATGCATCAACAGTGTTCATTTGTTGTGAGGAGTTTACATGCCATGGAAGTCCAAACTACACTGTCGATGCTGAATACTGTGGATGCAGAGGTTCAAGTTGAGGAATCTTGCTTTGAAAGCAACACCTCAATGTATGAACAGTGCTATTCTTCTGATTTTGAAGAAGCATCATCACAGATAACAGAAGAGTCTTGTGATAATGTTCATGACGACTGGTTCACTCAGGTGTCAGAAGACTCTACAACTGATGATGAAGCAATCCAAATTGAACCCCAAGAGGAAAAGAAATATATTGTTTTCAAGTCCTGTCTTATTAGTCTTCTTTCAAAGTGTCTTTCTTGTGGAGAGACATTAATTGAATGTGAAGAAAACACTGTAGGTAGTTTACTATCATTTAATCTTTTTTGTATAAATGGTCATCACACAACATGGACATCTCAACCACTCATAAGGAATGTCCCAGCTGGAAATTTGCTTTTGGCTGCATCAACTTTATTTAGTAGAAACACTTATGAAAGAATCAGCCAATTTGCATCTTTCATGAATCTTGAATTTATTGGAAAACCAGTTTTACAGCCTTCAAAAGCAGTATCTTTTCCTGTTGTTGACAAAGCTTGGAAAGAGGAGAAATCAGCTGTTATTGCCAAAGCTAAGAAGTCTGGTAGTCTTAATGTGAATGGTGATGGTCGATGTGATAGCCCAGGGCATAATGCCAAGTATGGTACTTATACAATGATGGCTGACTCTGGTAAGATAGTAACTTTTAATGTTGTGCAAAGTACTGAAGTCAGTTCTTCTAATGCTATGGAGAAAGAAGCATTTGAAAGATGTCTGTCTGAAGTTGAAAAGCTAGTTCCTGTTAAGCGAATAACAACAGATAGACATGTTTCGATTGCCAGTGCTATGAAAAACAAACACCCTCATATTGATCACCAATATGATGTGTGGCATTTGTCTAAATCTGTCATAAAAAATTAACAACGAAGGCTAACATTAAGGGAAATGATGACTTGACCCATTGGATTAAGTCCATTTCTAATCATCTTTGGTGGTGCTCTGCAAATTGTAACAAGAATGCAGAAGAATTGGTGGAAAAATGGATGTCTGTCCTTAACCACATTTCCAACAAGCATTTCTCGAAGGGGAACACATATTTTCATCAATGTTGCCACCAACAATTAACAGAAAAAGAAACAAAGCAGAAGAAGTGATTATCTCCTACTTCACAAGCATATATCGCTGCAGAGAAGGTGATATGTGACAAGAGGCTTCTAAAGACCTGCGGAAGCTATCTGAGTTTTGTCACCCAGGAGAGTTGGAGGTTTACCATTCCCTTTACTGAAATATTGCCCAAAGCGAGAGCATTTTTCATTTCCTGGGATGGTAGCCCGCACTCAGTTAGCAGAATTAGATCACAACAACAATATTAAACGTGATAAAGCAGTCATTAAGTCAGGGACAAACAAAGGGCAAGACCATTACAAAATGATTTTTGCTAAAACACAGAAGCAATGGGTTGTAAAAGCAATGAAAGAAAAGAAAGAGTACCAGTACATTGATAAGCTACTTGCGGAGGTTGTGAATGCATGCAAAACTGAGGAGATTGAACTTGTACATCATGGCAAGAATCTTCCAAAGAACATTTCTAAATTATGTCCACCCAGGAAAGAAGTACTTGTAAAGGAACATCAGTCTACATTTGCATAAAATGTCAGTGGTGATGTTAGCTATGGCAATAGGTTTTGCCATACCCATGTAATATGACGTTGAATCAGTGAAGACAACTTGTGTACTACTTAAAAAATGTTCATTCTTAAATATTAACATAGCAAAACCTTTTGCTATAGCTAGTTTCACCACTGCATTGCACAAACTATTCATGTAATTAATTATAGTTATATTATAACCAGGGTAATAGCCAAGCCACATTTATAATCATTTCTTTGTAAATCTGTTTTTTTTTGTAATAAATTAATAATAATAAATGTGCATAGCATGACCTATAAATGAGCTGGCTATGTCACTTTAATATTGACATACAAAGTAATTGTAATGGGTATACCTATATCATAATAAAATACTTCATTCATCAACATAGTGAAAGCCTTCAAATTGAAATTCCTCTGCAAGGCCAGGTGGAGGAAATGTTTCTCTAATGCGAGTAACTGCACATGATGGCAAGATGACTCTCACTTCTCTACCCAAGACACCCCAGCACCATCTTGCCAACTGTCTATATGCAATATGGCAGTACAGTTTGTCTTCGGGCCCATCATATGCTACCTCATATTGCTGCTTGTACTGGTACCAAGCTGTTTGTAAAACCCACCTGTTAAGACAAACAGGCTCAAAACCAGGATGTTGTGTAATGCACAAAGGGACTTCGGTGGTCTCATTCGTTTCTACTGCCTCTAAATTTTGTCACAAATATTGGAAATCTCTTTGCAGCATAAACATTCCTCGTTATTATCCATTATTTGGCAGTTACCACATTGACACCTGAATATGTTAAAAGAAAGGATCTTGAAAAGTAAATGTAAAACTTCAATAAAAATTGTATCTTACAATAAAAACTTTAAAATCTAAAGTATTATGTGTGTGTGGACGTGGTCAACTTCAAAAACTGAAAACGTACTTTTGAGATAGAAACATTGGTCTAGAATAATATAACATTTTACTACCCACCATTCAAGATTGTCGCGCCGAGATTCATCGTCAATATACAAAAATTCCTGTTCTTCGTTATCCTCAAACTGGTGAGCTTCTTCGTGTTCATCAGCCGGCCATTTGGGCTCAAACTGATATGGCCGAATATTGTTTGTTGGATTGTCTTCTATTTCACTATCGATTGGTGAATTAGGCCGAGGTTCTTCCAAAAAAGCCATTATAAGCAATTATTTTGTTTTTGTGCTAGATTGTGCGTTATTATTTTACTTTGTTGTAAACTCAACTCCAAATCGGTTTGACGATATGACGTCAAAATAATTTCCGCTGACGCTTTCTGTGCCCACGCTGCTAAGCCTCAAAACAGCTCAAATAGCGCACTTGAAGACGCGATTTTGTCAAAAATAAAATAGCTGATGTAAAAATTTCAAAATATAGTAACCTTTGCATAAAAATGGAACTTTTAAGACCAACATTATTTTTGGGTGGAGTTCCCCTTTCAGAAAAAACTTACATCTTTACAAACGACTTTAAGCTGGTATAAAAAGACAAAAGCATCTTTGAAGAAAAAGGCCCAGAAGTTGCAAAATGAATATCGAAGCGAAATCAGGGAAAATCGTAATACATCCATCAGTCCATGAATTGCATAATTTTCTACGAGGGAAGCAGTTATTGACACTACATGTGCATGCTTTGTTGTGTTTACATCTTGATCAAAAAAGATTCTACAGAGAAAAAGAGATTAAATAGAACACGCAAATTATGCGCACGTTGTGTGGGATATTGCATTCTTTTGAGCTTGGCAATAAAATTGTCGTAACTATGTTAGTTTCACTTTAACATTTCTTTGTTTTAAGTACGTTTTGTAAGTTCTTTGTTTAGTTTCTTCTTTTTTGTTGCAACGCGTGAGAACTTGAAACGCAATGAAAGAGTGAATACGGCTATTGACGTAAAGGAAAGCTCGACTTACGTAATTACCGATACTATAAATAACATGTAAATAATTAACTCTAATAGATAGCGTAAAAATACAACAGTGATGTACTTGTAGATTGTTTGGCTTGTAAAATAAAAGGCTCAAAACGAAGAGTGTTAGTGAACCAGCAGAGTGGCGGAATCCTCGACACACGTCATTACAATCTTAAAGCAAAGTTTTACAACAAGAACAAGTAAGGACATTATAACAGATTACTTTATGGTTGGTCAGTGCGTACGATTTTTATGTACGAGTTGAGAATCAATTAGGTGATTGTTTTGAAGCGTTTCAAAACATTGAAGTGACAAAAAGTGCTAAAAACCTGAAATGTTAAAGGATAGAGTGAATAAGTATTCTGAATACTAACACAAGTAAGGTAATAAATCTTAAAGAAACTTTATTGAATGTTCTTCATTGTTTCGATACGATTTATCGTTGCACTATGGTGAAAGCCGGGAGGGCACATTGTTATACACTATATATATATTATATATGTACAAAGTGTATATACATTGTGCCCTCCCGGCTATCACCATAGTGAAATGGTGACTCCTGCACTTGGGACACAGGACGTACGGTTACACATTATATGGATTGTATTGTAGAATCACTACAGTGCTCAAACCTATAAAGGTGAGCTTTGCATATCGCGAACACGTTGAACGTCTCCATATGAGACTCTCCACACAATCCGACAGTGCTCAAACTACGCACGCGCAGTGAGCGTAATATACAAAGTGTATTACAATGTGCCCCCCGGCTATCACCATAGTGAAATAGTGACTCCTGCACTTGGGACACAGGACGTACGGTTGACTCAGCACTTTTCAGAATATTTTCATGCACAATATTTGGGAAAGTA
The DNA here is from genome assembly GCF_021976095.1 of Xenia sp. Carnegie-2017. Taxonomy (NCBI): domain Eukaryota; kingdom Metazoa; phylum Cnidaria; class Anthozoa; order Malacalcyonacea; family Xeniidae; genus Xenia; species Xenia sp. Carnegie-2017. The sequence goes on along the minus strand of NW_025813504.1, from coordinate 5,180,388 downwards.
TTGCCCAAAAGAAAAAGTGGTAATAAAGTGTTTCTATCATCTTTAGCTTTTGTTTAAGAATATACAGGGGAATTGCAGATTTCTCTGAACTTTTTTTTTCTACCGACGACGTCATCAAACACGACATTCGCAGAAGTCGTTTTAAATGTAAAATATGGGCTGGCCCTATATCAAAATTTTGTGTTTCTAGGCATATTAAGAATGTGAGAAAGTTTCATACTTGTAATATCAAAGTGAACGGTTAGGTGTTTTTTTTGTCATTAACAGCTGGACTATTTGAGGTGTTTGATTACAAATGTTGTCGAGGAAATGGAAATTACGAAAGTATTGTTTCCAGTAAAGAGTAATTTTAGGTCCCATACATACGTATTCGGATATATGATGAACTCAGAGCATTTCCAATTTACAAGAGCTTAAAATTGAAAATTTGAATTTTGTGTAAGAAATTACAAACGAGTGTCATTTGGAATGAGAACCTGCAATCCCACTCAGCGTTTTAGTGATTTTACAACATGTTTATTACATTGAAATGGAGAACATAGGGTTTTTAGTGAACATGGAATTGAGAGATAAACTTTTTTTACAATATCACAATGCAGACTTACCAAATCTAGTTGTCTGTACAAAAGTCTTGTTCAATGTTGGAATTTTCAATCAAAAAAGCTTGATCATTCACTGAAATTTCATCTGCCAATCTAAAAGATACATTTTATTTCTTTTCCCTTAAATAACGAACACTCCCTTTAAGCATATAGCTACACCCGGTTTATAGCTATACGAATTTTCCAATTTGACAATTTTTTATTTCTTCATTAATTTAATCGTTCTGTAAACTATCCAATATGGAATTAAAATGCATGAAATAGGGACAAAAACTGACGATAGTTTATGTATATTCTTATAAACCTTTGTTTACTTGATGGCTTTACACAAAGCTATATGTCACGGTTTATCAATATAAACTTTTTCACTTTGACTTTAACGGTAATTCTACAAAATAAACTTAACTCTATAAATCCATGGAAAGTTTTTGACTTATACTTATATTAGCTTCTAGTATGTTGAACCACTTTTTCTTACTGTTTGTATAAAATTTGCCAAACTTATTGACCTCAATTGTTATATTCATTTTCTACATTTCCAAATCTTTGCGGTAAAACTTTAGTCTCATTCTTAAATATAAACGCAGTTTTCGGTTAAACTTTTTTTACAATATCAAAGTGCAGACTAACCAAGTTTGGTTATTTATACTAAAGTCTTGTTTAATGTTGGAACTTTTAATTAAAAAGCTTGATCACTCACTGAAATTTCGTCTACCAATATGAAAGATACATTTTATTTCTTTTCAGCTTCATATGCGGTCTGTGGATTATAGACATGGCTACGAATTCTTCGGCGCCAAAATATGGTAAAACATTTAAATTGTTTATTTCTTTGTTAGTAATTACAAGAAAACCGCATGAATTTTTTACGTAGCTACATCGATCATTCATGTTTAAGAGATAAGCATAAGCTTTTGAAATAAGCAATTAACACCAGAGCCCTCTATTGGTAAGAGTTGGGATATGTGTTGTTCTCTGGTTTGCAAACGTTAATTGGACGATATCAGTCACATGATTGATTTTCGCCATTTTCGTTCGTAATTTTGAAATTTGAACTAATGTTTATACGGCGATTATTACAAGTTTCTTTGCATTTTGAGAAAATAGTTTGATTTTCTGGAGATATGGCTATAATAATTGATTATTTGATAGCTAAAACATGTAACTACATATCACCAAAATCATGGAATCGGGAAAGAACAAAGAAATGGTATTATGATAGATTGGATTGCGCATAGTGACCATTGTGTCGAACTGCCTTTGACCTAAAGGTTCATATACGAAGATTGTTTTCGACTAAAAAATCATTGGACAAGTTCGTCCTAATGCTAAAGATTCAATAGTTTTCTTACATAAAAAGCCCGCACTTCATAGAAAGATTATGACTTATCATTATATTCTGAAATGACTGTAATTTACAAGCTCTTAACCACTTCAACAAACAATTATGGCTAATCTAATATGTTAAAATAAAATACTTTCGAATATTGTATGCTGTATGTTTAGGAAATTTTTTGAAAGTATAGTATCAGTAATCATAAATAAGATATTTACTGAAACAGCTAGGTAAAATACATTATTTAGAATGCAATATACATTGCTGTCTGTCCTTTAAACCAGAGTATGTTCAATTGGCTTATCAATGATTTGGTCTGGTTTTAAATAATCCATGATTTGGTGTGGTCTTTGGTCTTTATAATTTGGAAAACATGCAGGAGTTTAGTCATTACTCAACTTATTAATTTTTTAAGCTAGATTATAAATTGGATCACACTCATATGCAATATCAAAGTCTGTACAAACAGTAGCATTTCTAGCAAACAAAACTGTTCTTCAACAACAGAATCGTTTTATGGTGCACAAACAATAATTTCCTATTCAACAAATACCTTCTACATGAGAATTCAAATATAACTACAATCACAGTTTCGCAAACAATAAAGAAATAATTTATATTAGAAGCAAAATTTCATGATTACAGTGCCTCAACACAAAACTTTATCCAACTATGGATAACACTTATTCAATGGCAGACAGAGCTTAAGTCAAAATGAATTATAGCAGCACAGTTGTAAATTTAAAATACTTTTTTGTTTTACAATAAGATTATTAGTGATGAATTTCTAGTTAAGTTGTCTCTACGGGTTTGAAATATAAATACAATAAAAAGTGAGTTGCAGTGATTTATTTTGACTTCCCTTATACCTAGCACCTAAGCATTGATTCAGATCTGGAGATATGTGTAGTAACGTGTCTTCCCTGCCAAGAATATGCAACCGAAATGTCGAGTATTTTCTTTAAAACAAATATCTTGGAGCTGTTGTCGAAAACTGCCAGAATATACGTTCACACATACGTTGAAACACCTAGCAGTGAGTCACGATTAGTTTCAAAGCACGAACTATTCAACAACGAAAGTAGCTCAAATCCATAAAATTGAGTTTGGTTTGCATTAACTATTTACAAAAACGCCAAAAGCTTGATTCTGGTTTCCATTATAGTTAAAATTTTCATTAAACAAGGCGGAATTGCTTTATTCTTTTGCTCATTTAGCCAATTTTACACCATTTCGTTATAAGTTCAACTTGAAAGTAGGAACGAAATTGTCCCAACTCGTAATACAATGGTCAATGTGGTCATAGCTGCGTTCACTCCCCCCTCTATGCTGAGTTGCAAGAAAGTTGCGGGTAAACTGGTACCTCCCGTGAGGTACGTTTTCCTTAAATAAGGGTTGTGAGGACGGTTGAAAGTTAAACACTTTAATTAATTACATGAATATATAATAGTCCAGGTGGTGAGTGAGGTAGGTATCACCCGAGCGGGTAATTTACAGGAGTAAGACTATCTACACCAGTTTTGGCGTAGAACACGAATCTGCATGTTGTTCAGTCCGACAAGGCTGCTTTTAAGAGTTATGTCCAGATATTGCGCAATTAAGCCTCATTTTCATGCAAAATCAAACGTTTTTAAGATTTAGCTATTATTATTAATAAAAACACAGACGTGATACCTACCTATTAATAATAATATTAAAAAGACGTATACTGGACCAGTTTTAGAATTAGAACTGCAGTATAATTCAAATGGCAAGACACCCCCCCCCTCCCCCCAATATAGCCTAGTTTTCATGCAAACATATTGTAATTTGATATAAATCTTAACATTAAATGTAAATCAACACTACTAGTTTTGATGTAGTTTCTTAAATAATTCGAATCACATACAGTACCTATAGCTGTATCATTCGTCGTCGTCTGAACTGCAGCTGTCTTCTTGGTCATCACTTTCCTCATCGCTTTCCTCATCACGTTTGACAAGTAGCTCGGCAACGTCGTCAGGATATGCTTCGGCGATCCAATCGATGTTCAAGTTCGGGACCCAACCATGGAACTGGGGATCCTCCAATGCCATAATTGGATGCTGTGCTTTTTTCCAAAGCCTGGCCAAATAGTTAGCTCTGGTCACGTGCTTTCGTAGGCTGCTGTTACATGGTGGTAAGAGAGAAAGGTCAACTGCTTTACGCTCTTCGTTCATCTTTTTCCAGAAAATAGCTGACCTTGCCTCGTTAACGTGTTCGATTTTCTTCTCTCCATACAAGAAGCATACAAATCTTTCCATGGCAATAAACATCTCCTCAGGAACATGCATTTCCATTCCCAACCGGCAAAAAATGTCCAAGAACTCTGCATCTTTGCTCACTTGTTTCCAACAGAAAGGCTTGCCTTTACGCAGAAAGCTTGCCACATAATCATTTCAGGTAAATGCATGGAGGCCAACTAATGCTTTCTTTTGTTGATTAGTTAGACTACACACGTTCAAATGAAGGAGCTTTCGCGTCTTTCCAGAACCGTTGTCGATGTAGATTGCCACATTGCTGATTGACTCCATTCCAAGTAAAATTATGGGAATATCGATGTCGTCGGAACTTGATCGTACCACACAGGCTATTTGTTGACCATCGCTATGGTAGGATGCATGCTGAATCAAATACACGATCTTAGTATCAGCCTCTTCGTGGTCTGTTGATAGTTCTCTTACACAAGAAGAACCGTTTTCTGTTATATTCAGGTAGGCGTTCCCCCTAGCGAAGTATACAACACGTTGTCCTAGTTGGTTCCTATTTTGAACCCACACTTCTTCGATAAGCTCAAAAAGTCGCTCCTTGTTGTCTCCGTTACCAAGGAACTTCTTGAAATCAGCTGGTACGCGCACATTCGCACTTCTAATAACAAACTTGTCGCCATCACCTCGAAGGTCTCGATCACTGTTCTTTATCGAACGATTCCTGTACGTATCACATGCAACGTAAACGATGTTATACCGCATTGGAAGATCTGACAACAGTCGTAAAACAACATTTTTAAACATGTTCGGTACCTTCACCATACTTCGAATAATAGCTGTTAGAATATAGATTCTATGAGCATATTGACCGTGTGTAGTCTAACTAATCAACAAAAGAAAGCATTAGTTGGCCTCCATGCATTTACCTGAAATGATTATGTGGCAAGCTTTCTGCGTAAAGGCAAGCCTTTCTGTTGGAAACAAGTGAGCAAAGATGCAGAGTTCTTGGACATTTTTTGCCGGTTGGGAATGGAAATGCATGTTCCTGAGGAGATGTTTATTGCCATGGAAAGATTTGTATGCTTTTTGTATGGAGAGAAGAAAATCGAACACGTTAACGAAGCAAGGTCAGCTATTTTCTGGAAAATGATGAACAAAGAGCGTAAAGTAGTTGACCTTTCTCTCTTACCACCATGTAGCAACAGCCTACGAAAGCACGTGACCAGAGCTAACTATGTGGCCAGGCTTTGGAGAAAAGCACAGCATCCAATTATGGCATTGGAGGATCCCCAGTTCCATGGTTGGCTCCCGAACTTGAACATCGATTGGATCGCCGAAGCATATCCTGACGACGTTGCCGAGCTACTTGTCGAACGTGATGAGGAAAGCGATGAGGAAAGTGATGACCAAGAAGACAGCTGCAGTTCAGACGACGACGAATGATACAGCTATAGGCACTGTATGTGATTCGAATTATTTAAGAAACTACATCAAAACTAGTAGTGTTGATTTACATTTAATGTTAAGATTTATATCAAATTACAATATGTTTGCATGAAAACTAGGCTATATTGGGGGGAGGGGGGGGGTGTCTTGCCATTTGAATTATACTGCAGTTCTAATTCTAAAACTGGTCCAGTATACGTCTTTTTAATATTATTATTAATAGGTAGGTATCACGTCTGTGTTTTTATTAATAATAATAGCTAAATCTTAAAAACGTTTGATTTTGCATGAAAATGAGGCTTAATTGCGCAATATCTGGAAATAACTCTTAAAAGCAGCCTTGTCGGACTGAATAACATGCGGATTCGTGTTCTACGCCAAAACTGGTCTAGATAGTCCTACTCCGTAAATTACCCGCTCAGGTGATACCTACCTTACTCACCGCCTGGACTATAATATATAATGTGTGATATATACTAATATGGAATGATGATGTATATAAATATATGATGTATAATGTAAAATATAATTATATAATGTATGTATGATATATATTATACATGTATAATATGCATGAAAAACAATACTTCATTATACGGATTAGCATTTGACTTATGGACTATTGCGTAGGTTAACAATGCATGAACTAGCATAAGATAACTAAAGATCTAATACAAGATAATACCAAAGATGTCATGAGTAATATCTGAAAATATAATTTGTAAGTATACCATATACATGCATTTGAGTTCACTCAAATCTGTGAGTTGTAATTTAAGTGCATTATAATTTACTATTTAAGTTAGTTACTTAATTTTATTATTAAGTAATACCCATTATTACATAATGACCAAGATGTAAGGCAATTATAAAGTGAGGAACAAACTATATCAAATTTGTATCAAATTAACAAACTACAAAATATGATGAATAAAAGCTGAGGAAAATTATAAAGTAATTCTGTCAAAAAATTCCGTTCCTCACTAAATCACTTGGTCGTTTTGAAAATATTGAGATAGGCGTACAGTGATTTATTGAAGAAAACACATTGGCCCATGGCAAAATTGTATGCATTATTAACATGCATCATTAATAAAGTGGTAGTGCTAAGAACATATGGATAAGCTGTATAAAAGTCCCTACAAATAAAGCGATTAACCATTTCCAACTAAGCCGATTCATTGACTGTTCAAATGACGTTGTACATCTTCTGACGTTGTTGTGCTCGTTACTAATTAAGCACTGCACTGTCATTACCACTTAGAGAAGCTGCAAAGTGCATATTGCTATTTTGGTGAAATTAACCCACCTTAATGAGTCAATTTTACTTTATATTTCAAACCATATTTCACAAGTTTTTCTGTATACATCACAGCATTCCAATGGAATGTTTTGTAAAATAATGAAATAAATATAAAGTTAGTCTTTAACATACGGCTTATTGTCGAGTTAGCTGGTCTATAACTTCAATTGCATTTTTTAATTTTTTATGCTTATGCCTATTTCAACGTCAAGTAAATATGCCATTCATTGTTTGATTAAATGGCCACCATTCGTGCATTGCTAGCTACAAATCTCATCAGGTTTCTAAAAGTATTTGATTATTGTTCTCCATAATGTTTTTTTTTACCATTTGTAGACTTTAAGAAATTGTTGGAGTGGACAAATGGAGACAAATACAACCTCCAAGTCAGTACGAAAGGTATGTATTCATCAGTAATAAAAATTTTTGCTATCAGAATATTTCAATTTTATTTAAATTTTGATTGACGATTCTTGGCTGTCTTTGTTGTGACATTTATATTTTTATATACAGCTTTTTACAATATGCTTGATGAAAACCAGAAACGAGGGGAATACATAAAAAGTGAACAGGTATTGTACCACTTTATTTTTTAACTAAACAGTTTTCTCGATTAGATGTTAGTAAGCCAGAACAAACATTAAGCTCAACAAAACATTGCATGTTCGGGAGATCTAGCAACTCGATTGGATTAGATTTGAGATCAGTACGCGAATAACCACTGAGTACATCAAACATCTTTTGTTACTCTTACATTATGTGATGTGTATTTTTATTTTCAGCTGAATTCCAAACAACTCCTAAATATTTCAAAACGAGCTTTTGAAAGAGAAGAGTTAAATGTTGCAGAAACGTTTATTGGCAAGGCAATACAAAAACAAAAGGTTGAGGATGCTTCAAGTAAAAGTAACCCGGAGTTATACTATCACTTGGCCGAGATTCTACAGCAGAAAGCGACTGAAGGTAACTTGCAACAACTTGAGAGACAAAAATTATTACTGCACGCCACAGTGCTTTATAATTTTGTGAAAAATTGTTTGAACAAAATCGCAGAAGAAAGTGAGTTTACCACAAACATTTCAAAGCGTATACCTGAGAAAGTCTTGGATGCTCAACAGAGCCTTATTAAAACGGCTGGAGGGAACTCGTTTAGGTGTAAATTCAATTGGGATAGTAAAAAAAAAGCTTTGAAAGAACTACGAGAAGAGACCAAGAGTAGTTTGGAAGACATAAATGCTAAATACGATGCTGAAACAGGAAGTGATGAAGACCTTAGGAAAATGTTTATCAAACAAACACCCGAGGTAAAAGATTTGTTCAAAAAGGTTGCAACCAGGGTAAAACAGCTTGTAATAGAAATCATTGAAGAATGTCTGGATGTGTTGGGGAAGCCACCATGCAACTATGAAGTTATACTACTTGGATCTTTGGCAAGAGAAGAGATGACACCATACTCAGATATAGAGTGGGCAATACTAACTAGCTCTGAAGATGAGGAATGTAAATTTTTCTTTCGCAGTTTGACAAACCTTGTTCATTTCCAGGTAAGCAAAATAATAAAATCTTTCTTCAATTTCACCTGGAATATTGTTAAGAAACTACTATGATATATATTAGCCTTTCCAGCGTATTGAAGGTAACGAGATTAATTTTCAACAAAAATAGCTTTCTTTGTCGCCAGATAATTAGTCTTTTGATATAAAATATCACTCAAGTATAGAAACATATTCTCCTCCAACATCATTGATTACAGATTATCAACCTTGGAGAGACCATTTTGCCTGTAAACGATATTGAAGTGTTAAGAGGAGATTGGTTTTATGATGATGTGACACCTCGTGGACTCTCTTTTGATGCTTTTCTTCCTCAAGCATGCAAGACACCTTGGGGAAATTCTCTGGATTTTGAGCTTATTCATACTCCTGCGACAATGGCAAATTTTCAGAGTGAATACTGGTACAAGAAGCATCCACACTTAGGTAGGTTTTTTTAGAAAATTGTGCGTCCTTCTGCTGACAAAAAATGTTTTAAAACATTATTAATATAAAACTCTTTGACAAAGGAATAAATCCTAAAACCACGTGATTTCCGTTACGATCACATGGCAAATTCATTTTTGCTGATCCATGTACATGCAAACTGGAGGTTTAAAAAGGTTTGGTTGCTCGTAGGTCTAAACATGTGTAAGTATAAGAACTATTTCTCCCAACATTATTATACCTACTTTCCCAATTATTTTATATTCTCGAAACAACTCGAACACTGTTTTCCTGCAATTGGCTTTTCTGTAGAACGGATTCTCGAAAAATCAAAATATATTTTTCAGCTCTTTAATATTTGCTGCCACGTCTCAGCGTGACATCACAATAATTTTGACATAACTCAATCTAGTCCCTCTAATTGACACAAATATTTTCCATGCCCATAGTATCAGAGGAGCTTCAACCTCTGCTGCTAAAGCAGTTAACATATACTCAAAATGGCGGATGTTTCTGTTGCTAAGGAGAAGACGTGCGTTTTAAAATCGAAGAAAAACATAACAAAAAAATTCGCTTGTAATTTAAAAAATAATTTAGCTCTTTTAACGTTTTCTGGCAATGATTTGATACCTAGAGTCTCTAAAAGTGTTTGTTTTAAACGATCTACAAATGTCAGGTAGATGGTCGTCAGCACGTGGTGATACGCTACATTTTACAAATGCAGCGTATAGTCTAAAGTGGAATAGTTCTTCGGATAAAAAGCTCTTAGTAGTTGATGACGATGAAAATAATCAATTAGCAGGCACTCTAGCCAGCTTTGCATCAACGAATGCCCCTGCTCAAAACGAAGTAAAAACACCGAAGCACGAGGACGACGCTAACACTGACTCCGCTAAAAATGAGGCCAATCGGAAAATTATACTATCCAAAAATAATATCAATTATAACGAGGAACTTTTGAAAATAGCGAATTCAATAAATGAACTGAAAACAAACCAACAAGCAGAATGCTTCAAAGCGGAACAACGCCCAAAGGACTTGAAAAAAGTCATTGCATCGCTAGTTGAAGACAAAAAGAATATGGTGGCGAAAATCGAAGTCCTTGAATATCTTGTGAAAGAGCTTACGGCAGAAAATACCACCTTTTTGGGGACTCAATGGTTAGACACATACATTAACCAGCCAAAGATTCAAAGAGCAGCGCGTGCGTACCGTACTGAAAAACAGTGGAGAAAAAGCAAAGGACGTCCATACCAAAATGAAAGAAACACTACGGAATGAAAATTATAATTCATATATTATCCATATGGGTACAAACAATTTGGTGAGTGAAGATGCTGAAAGTGCTGCATCCAAAATGTGAGCTAATATTTGATTCCAAAAAAGTCAAAAGTGTTGCTGTATAATTAAAAGGCATGATGGCCGTGTTCAACCATACAACCTGACTAAATTTAGTAAATTGATTAGTGATATGTGTATAGAAGACAACCTAGCATTTATAAATAATGACAAAATTGATAAGAGCCTAGTATACAAGTCCAATCTTCATTTAAACAGGGCTGGTGATAAAGCATCGAGGAGTGCATTTTGCACTTATCTTAAGTCAGCAAGTAATGGCGAAAATAAGCATTTTTAGACCAAAATTATCTGAGAAAAAAGTGGAACGATTATCTGCAGTTTGTACGTCAAACATTGAGGAAGGTCCAACTACTTAAAAACCAAATTCTATTAAAGCAAGTAGCAATTTTTTATATGATCTTAACAAGGTTTCTAGAAAAAGGGGTTTTAAAATAGTTTTGCTGAACATAGTCAGTCTCCCAAAAAGTATTGATGAGATAAGGTGCTCCTTATCAAAGGGGCATATTGATTTAATAGCCTTTAACGAAACTAGGCTTGACTCAACCATTAGCGATGGTTTGATGCATGTAACTGCATATGATTTAATCCGAAAAGACCGATCAAGGTATGGTGGTGGTGTTTACATTTATTTACGGAATACCATAAACTATAAAATAAGAAATGACCTACTCCCATCAAATGTAGAAGCAATTTGCATTGAAATTATTAAACCACAAAGTAAACCATTTTAGTTGCCACAAATTACAGGTCCCCCCGGTGCTCCTTCTGAGTTCTTTAATGAATTTAAAAAAATATATAGAGTCAATGGATGATGAAAATCGAGAAATGTACATATTAGGTGATCTAAATTGTGACATGCTAATACCATGTGATCAAATGTTAGACAAAACAATGAAACTTAAATCACTTTACGAAACCTATCAGCTTATTCAATTAATCAATCAGGCTACACGAGTCACAAAATGCAACAAAAGTCTGATTGACCACATAGTCACAAATACTCCCTAAAAAATATCTGAATCAGGAGTTATTCACACAGGTATTAGTGACAATGATATGATTTTTGCAATCAGGAAAATTCCCATACCAAAAAGTGACAACATAATGGAAATAAGGAACATGAAAAACTTTATTAAGAAAACGTTTCTTGATGAACTCAGGGAGCAACCATGGGATTTTATATATTTCTTCCCGCATGATACTAATGCGTTGTGGGAAAAGTGGAAAGGTCTCAAATTCCTTGAGATTTTTGACAAATATGCACCCATTCAAAATAAAAGATTCGAGGAAAAAATCTTCCGTGGATGACAAATGATATAAAAGAACTAATGAAAAAGCGAGACTATTTGGAGCACAAGGCAATGAAAACAAATTTAGAAACAGACTGGCTGTGTTACAGGAAAAGCAGGAATAAAGTATATATTAAACTAAAATATGCAATAAAAGAGTATTACTCTTCAAAGATTGTTGGTCAAAAAGAAAACCCTAATCAGGCCTGGAAAACTATTAATAATTTATTGGGAAAACAAAAGTATGAAACAGCTATAAATGAAATGATTATCAATGACAATACTTTTACAACCTCAGAAAGCATAGCAGAGGGCCTTAATACATATTTTTCTAATTTTGGCCCAAAACTTGCAGAAGAAGAATTTTGAGAATTATATAAATACAACTAAATCAGTTTGCTACCTTTCAGCTATCTACTGTCTATAATGTGTACCATCTCATTTGTGGACTTTCTGCAAATAAGGCTACAGGTTGTGATGGAATTTCATGTAAAATTTTAAAACTAGCTGCACCTATCATATCTAAAACATTAACCTATATTTTTAATCAGTGCATAACTTTATCTGACTTCCCAGATAAGCGGAAAACTGCAAGACCTCTATACCTCTTTACTACAATGGACTTCGTAATTTTCCTGGAAACAATAGACCAATTTCAGTTCTTCCAGTTGTCTGTAAAATCATTGAATGTATACTTTACGATCAACTCTACAATTACTTTCCTAAATCTGAAATCCTAAGTGATTGTCAATTTGGGTACAGAAAATCCCATTCAACAACAACTGCATTAATTGACTGTACAAATGATTGGTACACATACATGGACAAAATGTTGCTCAACCTTGTACTCCAAATTGATCTAAAAAAGGCCTTTGATACTGTTGACCACAAAATTTTATTAAGAAAACTTGAGTTGTATGGAATTAAAGGACAAGCCTACAACCTAATTGAATCCTATTTGTCAAAGCGAACTCCAAAATTTTATTTCATCCCAACATTTCCTCTCCTGTGGAAATCCCCAGGGCTCTATTCTAGGTCCGCTCTTTTTCTTAATATATATAAATAACTTATCCTCGTGCTTAGAGCAATGTGAACCAAAAATGTTTGCTGATGAGACTAGCATAACTGCTTCAAATAATGATATAGTTGAACTGGAAACGACAATAGAATCTTACTTGAAAAATCTTGAAAAGTGGTTGATAGCAAACAAATTTAGTTCGAATTCAACCAAGGCAGAATATTTGATCATAGGTTCGAAACAAATGATCAAGAATTTTTTTACCTCTAATTTACATATTGCAATTGGCAATTATAAATAGAGTTTATGAGTCAAAAGTTTGGGTTTAATAAGTGACCAACACTTATCTTGGAAGAGTAACACTGATAAAATTTTCATAAAGTAGCAGCCGTTATTTTTGCACTTAGAAAATTAAAGGAATACACAGACAAACACTTATCTCTATTTATAATGCCCTGGTACATCCTTACTTCACATATTGCTGTGAAGTTTGGGGTGTATTAAGGGAAACTCAGTCCAAAAGACTACAAAAGCTTCAAAACAGAGCTGCAAAAATTATCATAAGCATGAACAATGATGTCGATCATTGTAACGCACTACAAGAAATGAAGTGAGAACCTCTTGAAATACTTAGAAAAAAAGCTGAAGCAAAGCTGATGTTTAAATTATTAAAAAATGCAGCACAAAATTAACTTACTAGATTGTTTACCTATAGAAAAGACATCACTGATTACAATCTACCCAATATTACAAGTTGTCTGAATGCCTAGTACTAACTCCTTAAAAAAAAGCTTTGCGTATGATGGGGCTTCCGTTTGGAATCCAATTCCAGCAGAAATCAGAAATAGCAAAAGCGTGTCACTTTTTCAAAAGAAAATTGCTGCTTGCATTTTATGATTTAGTTTAACATGTAACTAATTGAACTAAACTATGTAAATTAAACTAAACTATGTAATTATTTAAACTTATCTTTCTCTACTATAGTTATTTTAATTCTTAGAGAATTTTGTAATTGCTTTTGAACAAAAGCACGCCCCTCATGGAAATCAAACCTAGTTGACGAGGCCAACGTGTCAAAATAAAGATTTTCATTCATTTATTCACTCATTCATTCATTCATTGAATTAATACTATCATGAACGCAGCTGGTTGAACACATGCTTCAACATTTAGCAAAATCTTTTACAATCCAATGACTTCAGAGGCAACTACCAACTCTAAAAATTTTGATCATACCTTACTACAGTCATTTAATATCAATTAGATAAGATTATGTTGGTAATTAAAGTTACTTGTTTGTTTACTCTTTCTTGCTTTTTTGTAAAGAATTCGTAGTTCTATGCTCATGGCCTTTATTGACATGACCAATGGTGAAGTAGAGCAGTAGTTTTCGGAACTATAAATTTTGTTTCAAAATACTGCGGGTTCCAAAACTATAGTTTTTGACTTACAAAACTACAGTTTATTTTTGTAAGGGTCAACCTATATTCTTGTCAAATCTCGGTTTGTTTGTGTCTTTTGCTGTGTATTTTTTTCGGGGATTAAGATTTTTACGGTTTGAGAGAGCGGACAATCACAACAAAGTATTCAAAAAGTTTGTTTGGCTTTATGTATGGAATCCGCACTGATGTACCACAAACAACAACGTATTTCTAATACGGTAAATACTGAAATCCCCTGAAAGATCATCAAAATTAATTATATCTCGTTTGGCGAATAACACATGAAACTTTAATCAGCATGCCATATTTGCCAGTTTGGTATTTATTTGCATTGTTTATCTGCTCTGGTTACTATTTTTGGGTGAGGAAAATGTTAAGCATATATTTATTTTCTTTCGAGTTTTTATGATTACGTTTAATATTGGTACATTGAACTAAAATACATGTAGAACGATAATTCCTATAGTTTTGTCCCATGATTGGTTGAAGCCAAACATGCAGTTAAAATTTGTCAAACTCCTCCCTTATATGCATTATTGGTGTTTTTTCAGTAGCCGATGTTTGTTTAGCTTCTTGGAAGTAGAAAAACGTAAAAAATGATTTAGTGTCTTTTTTTGACACATTTTGTACATTAAAACTGCATCTAACAAAATTAGCTCATTTGCAGAAAAATATTTTCGAGGAGAAAATATTTAGCAAGAGTCTACGACGATCGATCGACGAACTAATACAAGCCTTCATGACAGAACTAAATGCTGAAAAATATGAATGCTATATAAAACATATTTAAATATTCATAGCACTTTATACAACTTGATCGTGTATGATTGGTGTACTTTTACGTTTTAATAACGCTCCAGTGATATATTTTGTTCAACGACACACAATTTTTCATTGTGTATTTCATTATTGTTTTTCATCAACTATCAAGATTTGCATTGTTTTCATTTTCTTTTTCTCTCATTACTTGCTTTACACAGACAAAAAAGGACGCCCGCTCTGGCATTAACGCTGTGTACAAATTTGTTTGTGAAAATCCAGTACAGTGCATATATCTCAGTATAAATTTTGTGTCTAAATTGCTGTCCTGTTTTATTGGATACAGCATATGCTGAAGGCACATCTGCAAGGCGTAATGATAATTGTAGCTATGTTATAAAATTGGGCGAATCGATCGCAAATTATTAGATTTTACTATGTTAACTTTTACAGAATTTTTAGTCATGCCACTTTACAGGCACTGTCATTTTTTGGAATCATCACTACGAAATGTGTTCAATGGTTATCAAAAAATTTGAAACACAATGCTAATATAAAAGTATTTGTAGAATTTTCGTGAACAGTAGCTATCAATCAATCTTTTCTCAACCATTTTCTCCTCCTAAATAAAATGTTCTTTGTAAAATAATGCTTGACTTTTGAAATTTAGAATTAAAAAGTTATTTTAGATAAATAAATTAATATTTGAATTCTTCATTTTCATTATGAAATGTCATTGAATTATTTATTAGGAGATATTTTGCTGACTGTTGCGCCACTCCAAGACGACCAACAAACGTTATTGGGCGAATACAAAGCAATTATTGGCAAGATTTTACGTGAACCCCATGATATAGTTGGTTGTACTAAAGACAACACTGTACTATCTAGCAGAGGACGTTGCATTCTATCAAAGGATATTGATCGATACTGGAAAACGATGTTGGACAGCCATCAAGCATTCGATGGAAAAGAGTATGATGTAAAAAAGGAGATTTATCGATTGACTGATCGCGTCATCGTAGGATTTTCGATAGTTTTTGGCATCACCACAAATGGCTCTTTTAAGGTTGTTGATGATTTGTGTGAAAGGAAGGTGATATGCTCTAGTGCAAAAGATAACCTCGCAAGTGCTTTAGCAATTTCACTAAAATTTAAGCTTTATAATGACCTTTTAGCGGAAAAACAGGACGAGGCAGGTAAGACAAGATTTAATAATTCCAACAATAAAACAGGACCGGTAAACAACAGATTACTTGCTTACGATACAAAAAGAAAAGTAGAGCTGCTTCATTTTTTCTATGTATCAACTCCACTGTATGAAATGCTGCTTGAGTTTTGTGATGACAGGATTGGCTCAAACGATTTTGAGCGCAATTTGTTTTTTTGATTGCTCTGATAGAGTTAAAGGACACATACATTGTCGAATGTTAAACTACGTTGCTGCATTAGATTGTTATAAGTGTGCGCTTAAATTTGACCCTGGAAACATTAACTTAGTAATTAAACACATGAGGATTGACTTTATATTGGGCATAGGGTCTGACGACGTTTCTTTGATTGAAGAGAAATTCAAAGCTTTACTTCAAGAGATACATAAAAAAGCTGCTGAGGGCAAAGACAGCAAACGTAAAAGAGACTTCTTAGACCAATTAGTTGATATGCATCTGTTACACGCATCATATTGTGTAAGCCAAGGGAATATGAAAAATGCAATAACAAGTCTTGAGGAATGCAACAATATAGAATCTGATATTAGTGAGTTACAAAAATTAAACGTGCGAGTGAAACTTATAAATACATCTCAAATCCGAATCACGCAGGAAGAATTTGATGAGATAATATATCAACTCACTGCATTGATAAAGGACGAAGGTAACAGCGTCATGGGAATAATATGGCTGAACGAATTAGGACAATTTCTAATGCATCAAGACAAGATTGGTGAAGCTTACCAGTGCTTGAAAAGAGCATTGTTGATGGGGCGTATTATTTTTGGTGATAGCATCAACTTTCATGTTCTATGGACTTTGTTCATGCTTGGGAGGGTTTGCTTTTGCTTATTTATGTACGAGGAGGCTAAGTTCTACTTTTCACTAATTCTTAAATCACTTGTGTCATCAGAGGAGCAAATTATCTTTGTCATAGAAAAAGAAGTCAATCATCATTTAGCTATGATCAATACCTTCACAGACAACCACGTGGAGGCGATCACCTTTTTCGAGAATTCTTTAGATATTAGCAACAAAAAGAAAATAGAAATGAACCAGGGAAGAAAAAATGTAGAGCTTATGATTGACTGTTTGACACATTGTGGATTGGCTACTATTTGGTTCAAATTAGGTGAAAAAGAAAAAGCATGGGAGTCAGCGTTAAATGCTAATGATTGTCTGGACAATATCATACATCCCCAACATGAAGTATCACTTGTGTGTATTGTGTCAAAAACCTTAATGGACTTAGGCATGAGCGACGAAGCAATGTTATTGCTCATGCAGGGACTTGGTAAGGAACAAGATGCTGTTTTGAAAGAGAAATATCTGAGTTCTCTTGGAAAATTATGTTTCCAAAAAGGGTTTATG
Source organism: Xenia sp. Carnegie-2017 (assembly GCF_021976095.1). Classification (NCBI taxonomy): domain Eukaryota; kingdom Metazoa; phylum Cnidaria; class Anthozoa; order Malacalcyonacea; family Xeniidae; genus Xenia; species Xenia sp. Carnegie-2017. Next base: position 5,163,045 of record NW_025813504.1, on the reverse strand, counting down.
GAAGATGCAAAATGCCATTACACAAAATCTTTAGAAATATTAAAATCTGAGCATGGAAATACGCCAAAAATCGTAGAAAGGCTTCTAAATATCACTGATCTGTTAATAGACAATGAAAAACCGTCAGAAGCGTTTACCTACATGTCTGATACTTTAAAATATGTATCGGCCTTGGTTGATAACAGCGATAAATGCAATTACTTAATAAAGATGGTTGATAACTGGGAAAAAATTGGGGATTATGACGAAGCCCTACATTGCTTGGAGCAAGCAGTCAAAGTTTGTCAATCATCTAAGAAAAATGCACGGGAGGTAGCAATCGTTGAATTTAATTTGCATATTAAATTTAGTGACCTTGTGGAGAAAAATTTTACGAGATCTCTGTCAAAGGGTGAAAGAAGCTTTGATAAACAAATCAAAAACGCGCTACGGCTGCACTATGACAGAGCTGGCGATGTCTTACGGCAACAATTAGCAATCGGTCAGTTTAACTCTCAAACTATTTCCTTGTTTTTACTACTTGCATCCAAATATCATTCTATTGATTTTGTTGAAAAAGAGAAACTTTTGCTTAAAGCTTTGCAGATGAGCGAATTAATATACGGATCTGAGAATACGAAGGAGCAAGTCGCTTCTATACTGATTGAACTAGCAGACATTTACATTTTGAAAAGCGATTATGAAAATGCAGTGAACTTTTTCGAGCGCTCCTTACAAATAGAAATGAAATTGCATTGTTTAGATCCTTACCATTCAAACATCATCCAACAAATTTCTCTGCTGAAAGTATTTTTGTTTGTGTATCCTGAATGGAAAAATTTGAAAACTACTCTGCAGCAAGTTCTTATTTTCTTGGAAAAGCACAGCAGAGAAGAAGAGCTAATAAACAGTGTTAGAAAAGCAATCTGTTTTTCAAACATGGCGCTCTTATGCTGTTTTCAGACGATTTAAAAAGCAGAGACGCTCAACAAAATCGCTAGAGATATTTTACAACAATCAAACAGAACGAGTTCCCCCAAGATATCATTCTTGAAGCGAAAAAAATCTGTGGTCTTAATGATGTCTTGATTGGACACTTAACAAATGCTTCAGATGAGGTGTTCATTACTCTCCATAAATCTATACATATACTCGGAGAAATGTTTTCTTCTCTTCCAGAAACCGTTTTCTTCTCAAACCAAGAAACAGTTCAAACCGGTGGTGTTTACAAATATACGTTATACAACAAAGCTGTTTTGCTTGATAGTAACGTTTCTGGCAAATATTTCCAAGGTGATGCTTCAATGGAGATGTCCTTGCATTCGAAAATAATAAAACTGAACTCTAATTTAAAGAATGTTTCTGTTAATGGAGAAACAATAACTGAAAAAGAACATTTAGCAACATTCCAAATTGCTTCAAGAGAAAACTTCAAGAATATGATTCTCCGAACCATTTACCAAAACATATGCACAACAAAGACTGCGAATTCCTGACCGTTTCGATAAAATCGCATGCAAATCAATTAAACATCACCGACAAAATGATATAGCCTACACTGTCGACAAAATAATCCTAAAAATACCAACGTGAATCAATCTCTTTACATAAAAGATAAGTCAGGCGTTGATAAGAGTTTAAAGGAATCAAAAGCAGATGACGAAAAATTATCTCTGATAGATTCTTCTGCATAACTACATGAAAGGTGATTTAGAAACAGCTTATAAACTCATTGAAGATTCTCGGGAGCTTTTGTTTACGTCATCTTCATTTGATGATCAAATTCAGTTTCACCTGAATATAGCGGAAAATGCAAAAACAAATAAAGACATTTCTGCTCTAATCGGCTCAGTAGATCTTGCCTCAAAATCCATCAATACGGGAAATTCTAAGCCTGAGGCCAAATTTTTTAAGCTAAATGGAGAATGTCAACTGTACATGAAAAATTATAGAACGGCAGAGATCAGTTTTAATCAAGCAGTTGGTTTTCATCGTTCAGCCACAACAGGGTTGGGCTTTCATCATTATTTCGAATACGCAGAGACACTGATTGGCTTAGTCAAAAGTCGTCTGGTTTTCAATAAATTGGAGGAAGCTTTGTGCACATGCGAGGAAGGCATAGCAATAATATCTTCCATTGAAACTCAATTGATGACATCTAGATTGCTTGTACAGTTATTCTATCTTGCTGCGAAATGTAAGTTTCAAATAAGTAAAAACTTAACTCTCGAAGATAATCTCAAACAAGTCATGATATTTTGCCAACATGCATTAGAAACGAGTGAATTTGTGGACCGCTTCACTGGTACAAATGATCTTTCGGAGGAGCTTGCCTTTGGAAATGGAGAATTTTTTGCTTTAAAATGTGAAATCAGGCTTCTAATGGCATCGACACTTTTGCGGCAAAAAAAATTAGAAGAGGCGCAAAAAATTGCAAAAGATTTGAACGAATTTTTGCAAAACCTTTTTGTTGTTTTTGAAATGTTCTCGAAAGACACGTGGCCGTCTGGAAAAAATGATTTTATAGCACTACAATGTTCTTTGTTTTCCTTAAATGGAAGGGCTTTGGTGATCTCCAATGAAACAGAGGATGCATTGATCAATCTTAAGAAGTCCTTGGCAATCGTTTTTACTTTACCCTCTGTGCAAGCATTGGTAACTGTGGAAGAAATCATCACATTGATTGACGCAATTACTGTAATCGCTGCAAAAACTTCAATAGAAAAGTCATGCAGTCCTCTTCAGGAAACTCTTAAAATATGCAAGAGTAAATTTCTTGAAGAAAATGAAAATTTAGAAAAACTTTGGAAATTCTTTGATAGTTTAGGGAATATCTACGTCAATAAAAATCGAAATGTTGAAGCTATTATTGTTTACGAAGCTGGATTATCGCTTGCTGACTGTTTGGAAGATGCCAGTGAAAGTCGTGGGCGAACGTTACTAAATCTTGCAAATGTTCATCGATTACAAGCTATCAATGATGACGTACAGCCAAACGTATTAGAAAAACATGGCTTGGCCGAAAAATACTATCAAACCCCGAATGGCTTTGGTACTGAAAACAGCAGCGTGTTCAAACATATTATGTACGCTTACTTCCTTTATGATGAATGCCGATTTAGAGAGGCCGAGATGATTTTAAAGCAAACTGTTGAAGATGACACTTTGTGGTCTAGAGAAGTTTTTTGCGAATACTCCCAACGAATTCTTTTTGGATCTGACATTCAATTTTATGTGGAGTCTTTCGGAGAATTACATACAAACATGGGAAACTTGGCTTACTCGTTACTGGTTCGCGTGTATGTTCAGCTTGGGAACAAAAGAGAAGCAGTTATATCGTTTGATAAACTGTCTACAGAGGGCAGAGATTTACAGACTGGTTTAGGCATTACAACTGTATGCCTTTCTTATCTACTTGAAAAGGGTCAGAAATATTTGGTGTCTCTTATTGAAGAACCTGGGAAGTTATCGTTTGACGAATCTGATTTTCCACTATCGACGGAAAATTTGGCAAAAGTGTACTACGAGTTAGGTGAATATGCATTCACCTTAAAGATGTGTGTAACTGCAAGGGAGTTCACTATTTTTATCAACTGAATGCCAACTTTCAATGGCACATCTTGAAGGAAATGCTTCGGTTATGTTTGCTGAAAGTGACACACGTCTTCCCTATAAAACATTTCTTCATTTACTGCAACAACAAGAAAAGATTTTCAATAAATCGTTCGATGATCAACAGGCCATTCTTTCCCAGTACTCGTTTCCTAGACCATATTTCATTTACTCTTCACTAGCCAGGATGCTGGACGACAAAAAGATAGATAATAAAATAGCATGTTACGAACATTGCCTACGTATGGATAGAGGCTATGACATTGACCAGAACATGGTAGGAACATTAACAGATCTTTATCAAGCAAAGGCATTTACAGAAGGCAAAAATGATAAGATCGTCTATCAGACCTGGATGGAAAAAGCTCAAACCTGTTTTCAGAAATTGCTTGAAAGAAATGTAAAAATGACTCCTTTCGTAGAGATAGTTTATGCATCATTCCTCAAACGAATAAAACGCTTCGATGAAGCTATTTTTCTTCTTGAGCAAATAATAAGTAAGGACAAAGATGATTCGTCTATAATGTTCTCTGAAGTTGACGTGCCTTTGTATGGAGTCTATGTAGCGCAGGAAATTAAAGCTAGAGTAAGATTGTCTTTGCCAAAACAAATTTTCGTTTATTATCAAACGGTTCTTGTTTATTTGGAAAGCGGTAATTTGGAAAATGCTAAAGAATGTGCACTTCGAATGGAGAAATATGTCAACAGCCTTACATATGATACCATTGTTCACTCTTTTCTTGGGTACACATTTAAAGAGATTGGAAAAAAACAAAAGGCACAGGAAATACTTCAGTTAGTGCTGAACAAAGAGCCTGACAACGAGCCCGTAAAACTGGCCTTGGTAGAATTTTGAACGCTCAAAAAAAGCGTAGTGAGTTAACGCTGTATAGACATGAAATGATTGCACAATATATTCACACGATTTTTTATCTCATATATGATGGACTTGCAATTCAAGACACATTTTAGCTATAAATAACACTCAAAAGATTTTCTCAATTATAAAAAATATGTAGCACCGGAACAGAACAACACATAGAAACAGGAACTTAAAAATTTCTCAAAAGCATCGAATTTGCTTATTAAACTTTGTTCAGGTAGTTAACAGTAAAAAATCGGTAACGTCGTCGTTACTGCCGTTGCGAGGAAGACTGAAGAATTTGAGCAATTTCAAAACTCCTCCTGTGTTGTAGAAATTGGGCTCGAGAGGACAGGTTTATTTCGAAATAGAACATATCTATGGTCTCTGCATGCACAAATGCAATTAATGTATTTCTAATCACCTACTTTTCTATTTTATTCTTAACTTTATCGTATATACTTAATGTAAAAACCATTCAGTAAGTAATTCATGCAAGTACTTATTGTAAAATTATCCAGTTGAAAAATTTTAACACTAACCAAATCATGATTACTTCTATCATGGAAGATATTACAGCCTTTACACAGCCCTGCAAAGGATTGATGACTAGCTTGTTACAAATAATGACTCTTTATCATGGGTGGATCTAGGGTATGTCAAATCATTCGCACGACTGACGTTTATAGTTCAAAAATTACTTATCAAATTTAATGATTACTATGTTTCTATGATCATTAAATTCCCGATTTATAATCGTTCGAAGTTCATTGTCAAATTTCTGTTTTATATCCTAAACTTATAAAAATATCACGTTGGTAAACAGATCAGTAGATTTTATCATATTTGGAATTTTATTAACTGACTGACTGATGAGCAGGGTGGCTCGACTGGTTTGACGGAGAAGGGAGTTCAAGAACGCTTGTTCAACCCATTCCATTCCTCAATAGCCAGATCAGTGTACAATCTAGAGTAATCTCGGCTGATAAGCGGGTGGCTGGACGGGTAAGGAGTCCAATTGCTATCGCGTAATTGGTTCGTTTAAATTTTTGTCTTATTGTGATTGCTTTGACGCATTTCGACTGATAGCCAACTGAGCTAACAAAATCAAGCTTGTAATAAAGTAAATGGTTTGAACCCGGGAGTACATGTTTTTAGATGTAGATCATCCAGGTTGGTATAGTCCTGAGAAGGACTGTTTTTGTTGTTGTTGACTGAAGTTTCGACAACCTTAGCGGTAGTCATCTTCAGAGTCAAAATGAACTATTGGGCTATTAATAATAATAATAATAATATTTAACAGATTTAATTTCTGTTGAAACAACTGTTATAATTAGGGATCAGTTTTCTTAAAATAAAATAGAATAAAATAACAAAGAAAAAGTAAAATAGAGTAAAATAGGTTCATCTAAAATATATATATAAAATAAGTGCAAACAGTAAAATTTTTAACTTTAGATTTAAAAAGCAATAGCTATTGTTCTTCCTTATAATTTTCCGTGGCAATCCATTGTATAGTTTCGCTCCTTGAAATGCTTTCTTAAATGATTTTTGCCGGATTCTTTTTTTATCTTTGGTATCAATCCATTTTCTCGTGTGTTTTTTGAGTGATTTAAAAAGAAACGCTAAAATGTGATATCGATGGTAATAGATCATGGATATATTTGAAAAATTTAATCGTTGCATTAATTTTTCGGCGATTTACGATAGACGTCCCATTGAACTAAAATACATAGAACCCTACCTGAAGCAAAAAATTGAAGCCAAATCTTACACCCAGACACGCGTGTGTAGTATTTCTAGATACTGAAAATTGATTGACTACATACGCGTGTCTGGGTGTAATCTCGCATGTCTGGTTGTAGGATTTGGCTTCAAGAAATTATTGGACTTTTCTATTACTTGTAGCGTTCCATGTATATTAGTTCAATGAGACATCCACCTAATTTTTAGTCTTTTCCCATAAACAAGCTTATTAGCACGTTCCTTAAGATTCTGTAGCTTATGACAAGTTTTGTGCTCATCTCCTAGAAACACTTTGCTGCAATAATGGTTCAATCATTGCACAAGATATAGTTTCAGTAACATATGGCGAGATATTCTCGCGTACCATTGATAATAGTTTTAATGTCGTAGAATCTTTCTTTTACAGTTTTAACAGATAATCAGAAAATGTTAATTTATCATTCGAAATCTCTACAGTCCTCTAACATTCTCTCTGTAGAATTTTGCACTCACCAGCGATGAGTAGCGACCGACAATACCACTGTCCTTGCATTTATTAATCACATAGAGGGGGGGGGTTCCCTCTCACCATTGCAATAAAATTGCATGGGAAATATGGACGTGGTGCAGAACCAGGGACTTATGGGTAACTGCCAGGTATATCCCTGCGAAACTTAATATGGTTGCTGACAAACCTCCAGAACGTCTGATGTTTCCAAAGAATGGAAGCTTGATGCTGAATTATTTCTTGAAATGTCAGCACATTTTGGGACCCTGTAAGTTGACATGTTTGCTTCTAGACTAAACTATCAAATTAAACCCTATGTCTCGTTGCACCCAGATCCACAGGCGTGGACTATGGACGCTTTTTGCATTGCTTGGAGTAATTCGCTACTTTATGCTTTTCCACCTTTTAGTGTTATATCACAAGTTGTACAAAATTAGAAATGGCCCATGTACGGAAAATTCTCGTCGTGACGAATTGGCCAACTCAATCATGGTATCCGATACGGGCAAGATTAATAATTCACCATCCCATTCTTCTAACCACAAAGAAAAGCAACGTAAGCTTACCATCCGATCAAACAAAAGAATATCCATTCAAAGGGAAGCTGATGGCTTGTCTATTATCTGGAGATCATTCTCAAGTAAGATCATTTCACCACCAGCTTAAGTAACAATACTTAATTTCTGGCAGCCAGGAACACAAAAACAATGTCAGGCGTTTTCCTTAACAAGTGGAAACTATATGTTAATGAACGGGATGCAGATCCCCTTCATTCCAACTTTATAGATAGTTCTTGACGTTCTATAGCAACTATTTGATCAAGGGATGAGTTAAAGCAACATAAAGACTGCCCGAAGCATATTATCTTCATTCGTTATTACTAAAGAGAATTCTATGATTGGTACACATTATATGGTTCAGAGATTTATGAATGGAGAGTTCCAATCCAGACCAACATTACTAAGATATCAAGTGACCTAACTCTAACAACAGCTTAAGACTTAACTCTACAACAGCTTACTCAATATTTGGTAATGCTCTGTTTATTAGTTACAGGGCAACATGCCCAATCACTCCATCTCATGAACCTCATAACTGAAGAGGGCTAATACACCTTCTATAACAGCCAACTTGTAAAACAGTCTGGACCAAAGCGCACTCAACCTACTTTAGTGATACGAAAGTCCCTGCCGATCACCGATTATGTGTTGCCTCAATCATGGAAGAATATATTATACGCTCTGCTCCCATTCGTGGTCAGGATAAGCAACTATTTCTTAGCACAATTTGACCCTTTCATTAAGTTTCAAATTTTTCTTTATCTTGTTGGATAAAGAATGTCATGCAAGCTGCAGGAATTGATATAGAAATATTCAAACCTAAAAGTGCACAAGCCACACCCACCAGTACAACGAAGCAATGTGATGTTTCAATAAACTCTATCCAGCAAGTTGGAAGACTGATTGCGTTTTTCATCGTTTTACAATAAGAACGTTGTGTCTCAACGTGACTATGCGGAGTTTGGGAATGCCATTCTTACAGCGTCCCAATAAGAAAGATATTAGTTGGGAGTTTCCTTTAGTTGAACTTGGCACGGAGTTCAGAACACATACTCTTGCATGTATAGAGCAGGCAAAGGAAATACTTTGAGTTCAAATTTTGTTATTTCTGGGTATGTTTGATACACCTCCAATTAAAATATGTTTATAACTTAATGTAGTATTTGATTTGTATGTAAGCATGAATTGTGTAAAAAAGACTTTCAAATCTGGTGGGATCTCTGAGGTAAATGCTAATAGATTGGGAAATTAAACGAGACATACCTAAGTTGAAGTTCTATTGGGATTCTATTAGCATTTACAAAGCAGAGAATACACGCCCACCTATCATGTTAATGCCTCCCCGCATACTGTTCATATGCACATGTAGGCGGTTCATGTAACCACTATATTTGAAATAAGACCAATGTGCGCATGCGTTAAGCCTCGTGTAATATCTGCTCTGTAGATGCTAATAGAATCCCAACCGAACTTCAACTGCAGGTAAGTCTCGTTCAAGTTCCTAATTACTATTTTAACACGAATGTATTCTCATTAGCGTTATCTCAAAAATTGTTGACAATCATAGAAAGCCTTTAATAGATTGATTTTATACGCACGATAAAACATACTTTTCAACTAATTTACGTATAGTACGCGATTAACTGCGTTAAAAGACCTCTCAAGATCCCGGTGAAAAAAAATCGACTTTTTTAGTCGCTTTCAAATTAAATCATAGAATTATGCAGTTTATATTAAATTAAGAATTGTATTAAAATATTTCCTCATCGCCAAAAATGTAAAAAGAAGTTATATGCATAGGTATATAGAAGGATAAAACAGTCGAAAATATATCTAAAAATTATTTATGAATTGAAGTATATCTTTTTAATTAGATAGTACTGAATTTGGCAATTTAGCGATTCAGATTTAAGGTTCTAAAGTTATTTGATTGAATCTATAAGGCTTTTTGAGATCACTAGTCATAAAAAGTTGCCTTTCACAAACAGATTCCGATTCAGAATCAGAATCGACCATCATTGTGGTCGGCAAATATTGCAGCAAAGAACACTGAAGGTTAGTTTGACGATGTATTTTTATCGTATTATTGCTACATCTTTTACGTTTAGAGATACAGACGCAAATTACTATGAAGAACATTGAGTAAATATTAAGTTCATTTTAATGGGCAAAACACTTACTATAACATGCAATTTAGCAAAATGAACTATATTAAAGTGCACGTACAACTATTTTTAGTTTTCATTCTCAAATAGATTTTGGATAAATAATACAAATGCTGTTTACACAATTTGAATAACTTTTTTCGTTTTTGAGTTATCTTTCGGCAAAGATGCGAATAAAACCTAAATTCAACGTTTTGAAAAATGTAGAGAGCTCTAATCCGTGGCATAGGACTTACTTGTGTCGTCATTTAAGAAACACAGATCATTGAGTTCTATAAGACCTGGAGGGAAAGGGGACTGAACCAGGTTGTCAAAAACATGACGGTAATGGCGGATTTTGGTGGTCAAAACTTCCACTTCAAAAATTTTTCAATATTCACTCCTCCTGATTTCTAATACGGTTTATATCAACGATAACAAATCAAGAAAAAAAACCAATTACGATACCGACAGCATATCACGTGAAAATACTTCAGAATTGCGTGAAAAACACAGTACACACACACATCAAAACAAAGAAAATCGACGGCAGAGAAACGCATATTTTTACTGTAGCATTTAAGTTATTTTATGATATTATTTTATGAGTTATTTTATGAAATATTAATGAAAGACTTACAAATCAAGTTTCTCGAAAATAGTGCTTTGTACAAAGAAACTAAACATGATTGGAAAGTTCACATGTTGAAGACAGACTTTGCTTTTTTTATTAAGTTGCTTGACCATGAGCAATTTAAACTTGTTTACAATTTGTTTAAAAAATTCTTTTTATTGATTTCTACTAATTCTTCATAAGACACCAAGAATTTCTTTGCGATCTATTTTTGCTTCTTCTACATTCAACTTCATTGTAACCAATGCATTCGATGTGAATTGGTGGATCACTTTATAATAACATATTAATTTGCTATTTTAGATTAGATATGGTAGAGATAATTGGGAAAAGAAACAGAAAGGTGTCTGCTCTTCTTACACCAGATGCATAAAAGCGGCAATTGTTACCATCGACAAAAATAGAACAGCGCGCAATATAAACTAACACAATCCTTATGTTTTCGCTATCAATAACGGTCAATAAAAAATTCTTTTGCGAGGTGACGACATTATCCATCTAGCATGCAAAATAGTTAATCTCAAGAATCCGGACGTCATTTTTTGAACAGCATTAGAAAATATGTAGCAACCGTCTCACAATTGGTGGACATGGATCAACACGAGTTGGGTTGGTTGGCTAAACATTTTGGCCATGACATTGACAACCACAAGGAGTTTTGGCTGTTGCTGGAAATCTTCTGATGGCGATTGATGAGGGAAGAGATTCAAATTCAAAAGAAAAAACTTACGAGGTATTACTCTTGAAAGTAGAGTAAAAGTTTCAACCGTACTTGAAATTATGAAGATGTTGCTACTGACACAAACAAAGATTGCTTTTGTTTTATTACTATTCAGATTGGAAAAAAATGATGAAAAAATCGTAGATGAAGACAAAGGTGAACCATGATAGTTTAGCTGAGAAGAATTAAATGGACGCTGCAAATACATAGGCTATATCGTACTTGCAAAATAAGATAGAACTTGTAATTGTTCTACTACAAACAAACACTATGTTTCGAAGGTTTATTATGATGAACTTTTGAATGCTATAGAAAACTCACTTATCAACAGAAATTACAGAAACATCGAATGCGGTGGTAAACGCTACCAGTCCGTTAACGTTTATATTTACGTATAAATATACATTTAAGAAATAGAAAACAGTTTCTGTGTTTCTAAAGAATTATAGAAGACACGAACGAAAGTACTGGACAAAAACAGAAATTTCGCAGGAACACGATATTCATAAACTTCTCATTCATATTTCGATATATGTGAAGACGACGAATGCATGGACGGATTTTTTGGGTTCATGCAAACATCCGATTTAACCCTTGAATAAATTCTTCACCCCTCTAAAATGTATTTACCATTAAGCTCCCTCCCATATTTTGCAAAACAAATAGAAAGGAACTTTTCTGGACAACCGTTTTACTCATTACTGACTTCGGTGACTACCTTACTCGACAGCACCTAAGATTTAGATAATTTCTGTGTCTTACGTTACTTTCTCACCAGCTCACTCCACTAAATTTTTTAGTGCAACCCATATGAAAATAAAAGAAAAATTCGTCTATTGACAGATGTGAAAATTATTTAAGACGCGATATAATGAAAATCACTACAGTATAATAAATCAACACACATATATTGCAACAAATTTGTAGAAAAACAATTTTTAAAACATATCTTAATGAACCTCTCGTAAGCGGACACTACAATCAAATTATTAAGACTACAATCAAATTATTTACAGTGTCTATTTACGAGATGTTCTGAGAGATATCTATTCATTACACGTAGCTATGTACACAACAATATGAAGTAAACACTAAATAAAACTGTTCAAAATATGAAAAATAAAATACAGTGGTATTACAAATGTGAAATTATAAAAAAGAAAGAAGTTGAAAATACGTAACCACCTTTATTCTACAATCATCCACAGTTGGCAATTGTTTTATATTTTCATAGCATGTTGTTGTATAATTTATATATATTACAGCCTACACAAAGGCAATCAAATGTCATCATCATCATCATCATAATATCTGTGTTGTAGCAATCAGTCGAAATCAGGGACGGCACGTGAAGCCTTGCTACTTGTCCCCCACCAAATTTCCCTCACATGGTTTTGGTCAACCCGAGATAGGATTACAGACACAACCCGGGCTAGGTTTGAACCCGCGCCGTCTGGCTTACAGCTCACGCAATTAACCATTCAGCCACCCGCCCCACATTATCTAATGTCATAAGTTTGTTTGGATCAAGAAGCCGCTTCGAGTATCGATGCAAGAACCAAACTTCCTCGACGATCTCCAATGGCCCCAACATTTTGCAATGAAATAACATTCTTTTCATTCACTCTCATGGCTACATATATATGCTCACATTTTCTTTACTGTATTTAAAAGTACCATAAAACGTCCGCAAGAAAAGACAATTTTCACGTTTCAGTTTTATAAAAAGTGAACAAAGTGTAAATCAGCTTCACCATTTTAAAATTTTAAAAGCTCATATCTTCCAATTGTAGAGAACCATGGTGCACAAATTACTGATATCTTTCATTAGGTCACTTTCTGAAACAAAGGTGTTCCTTCTCTATTTGACGAAGTAGCTCGTTCCTTCTCTATTTCAAAATTTGACGAAGTAGCTCGTAATTTGTCCACTGACGTTCGTGTTGTGAATTTTTTAGCTATTCTCATTTATTAGTTTCCATAAACTATTGATTCAAACAGTGTAAGTGTTCGAACGTTAACAATCCTTGACATCCGTTTTTCATTTAATGACAAATTAAAAAGTTAAAAAGGTTCAATTAAATCTTCTTTCATATGCAACAATTCTCTTTTATTTTCTTTCTCTCTATATTGCTAAACTTTTTTCGACATTGTTGACTTTTGTAACACATGATTTGAAGTGTTCAGCCACGATGGTTAAATTGTTTATCACGATGATGAACGTAAATCATGAAGTACGTTTCTTGTGGAGTTTACGATTTACTTTTTAAATTGTTGTAAAGTCAGCCCAAGTTTTTAGTTTTGCTAAAAACACTTAGCAAAGCTATCACTCCTTCATTATAAACAGATGTTTTTCAAATGGATAAAGGCGAAAGTATTCATATAAGAGACGTATCTATTCGGCTGTTATTGTCTCTGTAACAACTTACTAAATAGATATTTTATAGCTATATCAAAATGTAATAGTCAAAAAGTATTAAAGTGTGATTTTAGTGCACGATAGTATTGATTGATTCGCTAATAAACTGATTTTAGTGAAAGATAATGTCAAATAACGTGCAACGTGCAAACTGAAACCATTTTGCACTGCATGAATCCATTTACACAAAAATTATGTTAACATGGTGGATAAACAAAACATAACCTATGGTACAATAACCAACACTAGTTCGCATTTTATTTGTTTGCGTGATAAAATAAAAGTCGATATAAGTGTTATATTGTATATTAACTGCATTGTTATAAGTGCTGTAGCTAAATAAGTAGTAAGTTACTATCATAAAGACGCAAACGTCATTTGTGTTCTTTGTTAAGTCATTTATTATTGTTAATAAATGTCCAGTTTTGACTGGTTGATTTTAGTTTTTATGCGTGATCTCCATGCAACATTTTTGACATTATCATCAAACAGTGGTTTCTGTATAGAGCAATCAAAGTTAGACAAAGTTCGTCTCATGAAATCATACACCTAGATTGACGTTTTATTGCAAACACAAATTAGTTGAATTAACAACAATTTGAGAGATCATGCATAAAAAATGACATTAGACCATTTAAGTTGGAAATTCATCATAACAGTAAAGAACAACCAAAAACACAGATGACTTTTCCATCGAAGAACATAATTTTACTCAGCCGACAAACTACTTTTAATGACTTTCATCTTATCACGCAATCATATAACATGCGAACTAGTGTTTTGTACTATTCCAAAATATTCAATATATGCAAAAGTTCATTCCACGATGCTTAATACAGTGAGACCTTACATAAAATATTGCGAACGTAGACGTACATAGACTAACAATGCTGAGTATTATTCTCATTAAAAACTCTCACTAGTTCACATGTTATACGAGCTTGAGTTTGGCATAATTTTTTTTTAAATAAACTTATGTTGTTTCTTCATAATTTTTCCACTGTTATTTAACATTCTTCTTCAATTTTCTTTTTTAATTAAATCATCTCAGATTTATATGGTTTATATTCAATATTTTTCACTGGCACATGCGTTCTTGAAATTGAATTTACGTATGATGCAGGCACCATGAAGCATATTTTTTATTGGGAGGAGAGTTGGTGATCCGAGGACAATTTTCAAAAATTTTAAGTTGAGGCAAATTATTGCCCCAGCCCGTCTCTGCCCTCCCTGTAATGAAGAACAAACGGTGTGGAAATTATTTATTACATAATAAATATCAGTTAACAATAAGCATCATAGCGAACAAAATGTGATGATCTTTAAGATAGTGTCATTAAGATGTATGTCATGAATAAAGCATACCGAAAATTTTTACAATGAAACATGAAGTTTATTCTTGTGACAAGATAAGTTTTGCACAATTCACCAGGACGTCTATGCCAGAAGAAAATAAAACAAGTTTGCGTTTATGACAGAAATAAAAAGTTCTAGGAAAGGAGCTCAAAAGCGGGTACTTTAATTCAACATTCTTAAAGAATTTCAAATCAATCAACCTATAATCACCAATTATAAATCTGTCATCCAAAAAGAAATACTTAGCAAGAAAGAAATCCCCAGGTAAATTATACAGAAGTTGTATTTTTTCAACGTCAAATACTTTCACGTACAATTCTTTGTCACTAATTAATAATTTATCTGCTGATGGTGAAAAATTAGCGAAATTAATTTTACCAGCTAATGAGAAAGGTGAATACTCTTCTTCTATGTTTAGCATGATTTCATTCTGGGATAGGTCATCCAAACCATCTAGTGCTGCATCTTCCATGCTGCTCGTCATTTCTTCCTGGATTATATCATCCCAATCATCTAGTTCTTTATCTTGTATGGTTCTAGTGATTTCCCTCTGAATCATGTCATCCCAACTATTTACTAGATTATCTTCATGCCACATATAATATACTGTTTCATCATCAAACTCTACTTTAGCAAACACATGATACTTAGAACTACAGGCAAGCACTTGCACATTTTGATAATTTTCAAATTTTATTGATATTTCTGTTCGCTTGTTTTCTATGTTGAAAAACACAAGAGAATCAGTTTTTTGACAAGCAATTGATAAATCACTTACCTCAAAAAACGAGTTTGTACCTTTTAGTTCATCGAAACTGCAAAGAAGTTTTGTCAAATCATTATTCCAAAGCTCAGGAATATTTTCTGCCGAAAGCAAAATGACTCCCATTCCTACAGCGACCATGTCCCTAAAAAGACTTTCCCTGACAAAAAAGTCACATGTGTTGAGATTGTATGAAACTAACATCGAGTTTTCTTCATCTCTCTGATACAGAAAGTTTTCATTTGAGCAAAAATTCTCGTTATGAAAATTGTAAGTGTTAGTCAAAAGTACGCTTGCTATTGAACACAGATAAAAGTCACATCCGTAAGCGAAAAGAAGAACAAAGTCGTCACTCAAAATAAAATAATACATTCCAGGACCTTTTAAACAAAAGCTTGATATGTTGTCATCCAAGGGATCAAGTGGATACCAACAAACTTCAGGAACAAGACTTAAGTCAGGAAGTTTCTCATCAGTGGGATTTACAATAAAAAGTTTCTCAATGTGAGACCTTGAAGAAAAAGCACTACAACACCAAGAATGAAGACCAACAGTGAACATAATACCAATCTTATCGAGAGGCAAATGATCGTCGCAAATAAATGTTTTATAATTATTCTCTACATCAAAAATTCGAAATACACTTCTTTTCTTCTCTTCATCAACAACAGCTATAACACCTAAATACTTTTCTGAATTAGAAAAACAAAGCGAGGCCACATTACTACATCTTATACTGCGCTTCCTCTCACCTTTCTTAACGTCCCATACTGTCAAAGTATCTTTGTAACTAGTGACCATTGTGCACTTATCCTTTGAAAAACATTTGTTAGTAAAGAACTTAGAAGTAGAATCATCACAATGGAGCGGACTAGAGGAAATTTTACCATTAATATCTAGTACTTTATAAAGTTGAGAAGCGAAAATCGAATCTTTAAAAGGATGAAAGACAATGCAGAATTCTTTACATTCAATTTTCTCTAACTCTCTAGCTAAGTTTTTTATCCATAAACACCTGTTTGTTTTTAATGAAAATAGTTGAACGATAAACCCTTCATAACCACAGATGACGTAATCATGATTTCGTGAAACATCGATTGAAATCAAAGAATGAAACAAACGTAATAATAGCGCCTTTCCAAAACATGCGTCTCTGCTCTCTAGATATGGGGAGTCTTTGAAACGTGTTTGAAGCATTGTGGTGGCTTGGGACGAAAGATCTTTTACTTGGTTGACAACGTTTTGCAAAAAAATTATTTCATTGTCAAACCATTCATTCCACGATAGTAAACTATAAAGATCATTAAATAATAGTCGAGTGTCCTCAGAAAGATGAAAGTACGTCTCATGTGCGATAAATAACTTAAAATTTTCACAAGTCTGACTAAAATCAACAAATATAGAAGCAATTAAAACTTCCAAGTCAACAAGATATTTACAAACATTTTCAACGATACAATCATTATCACAAGCAGAAAGCATATGAGGCAACCAATAATTAACTGAATACCTTAATGAAGCATGCTGAATGATGTCATAATTTACTTTGAGAGCTATGACATCATCCAAAGTTTTTGAACAAAATTCTAAAACAAGTAGATGACCCAAAGAAGTTTTTACTGAATAATCATGTTCACAATCAACCAACAACCAATCAGTTATAGATTTGTGAAAAAAAGAAACACACCCTTCTTTATTAGTGACAAACAGACAAGAGATAATTTTTCTCACCTTGATGGATATGCAAGTTGAATTCAAACAAAGTATATCCTCAATTATCTGCCAAGGAAGAGGTTCTTTGGCAACCGCCAAGGCATCTAATGCTGACAGAAATTTTTTCTCCGTGATTTTAAACAACTCTAATTCTTTACCTAACCGTTTTAAGTAGGTTTCATAATATTCATCTAAATTTTTTGGTATGGATGCGTTCGACAAACCTTGATTTTTAACTTCATTGCAGAGAAGAGATGCAAGCAACATATGTCCGTCGGCTTTGTCTACTAAATCATTTTTTAGATCTAAAAGACTGTTAGAAGAGCCAATTCTTTCATCGACCAATAATTTAATGTCGTTCAAGTTGCGATCATCACTGCATTTAATAAATAGCGGATTTAATTTTTCGAACGTGTTTAAAGAAACTTCGTTGGGTCTTGTTGTAATTACAAAGCGAAAACACTGTGGAAGTTTGTGCAAATGATTAACAATCAAGTTGGTAAGGTCATCTCTTTCTGGATAACCACATTCATCAAGAGCATCTAGCACAATTAGAATTCGCTTGGGAAGTGTCAAGATTTCGGAAAACAAGTCAGTGAAAAGCAAGGTAAATAATTTTTCTATTTTCATGCTATTCAAACGCTGAGAGAGTTCAACAGAAAGTTTTTTTTCAAGAAGCTGTTGATAAGCAGGAAAAGTATGAGCAATTTGAAAGGCTAAAGATTGAAGAAGTGTATTGGCTTTATTGTAACGACTGTTGTTGTGTTGAAAGAAATGAACTGCACTCAAATATTGAGGATAACGTTTGCACAAGGTAGCTGCAATTACAGATTTACCCATGCCAGCAACAGCGGAAATAACAAATGCACGATTTTCGGATCTATCGCTATGGAACCAAGCTAAAAACTCATCAAAAACCCATTCCCGCGTTCCTTCTAAAAATTGTTCATAGTGATGCGTAATTTCCCTCTCGAAGTCTAAACTCACAAGTTTTTTCGACAAAACATCTTCCACATTCTTCAATTGATCTATTTCTCCCTGAGTTATTCCTAAGCGAACTAATGGTTCGCTTATTTCCACCCAAAAACATTGAAAGTCATCAAAGCTTACTGAGGCGTTAGCTAAGTGAGCGAAACGATCATTGCGAAATAATCTGATACGGGTAATATCTGCTTCAGTTGAATGATCAGTAGGATTAGGAATGTTTTTCCAAATTGAATCATGCGGTGGTTTTAAATTGCAAATATTGCGCAGGAGAATACAAAGTAAAGTAATGTCAAAATCATTTTCATTTGGCAATGTTGGAGGACTAGGATAAAGTAAATCCCACTGTTCTTGACCAATTTGTTTATTCTTTAATTTCGAAAGTTTTGCCATATTTGTAGGGTTATATAAGACAAGAAATAAATCAATACCTGACAGTTGTTTTTTTAATGTGATTCGCAAAGCTTCACCACCAAGATCAAGAATTAATCTCATCAACTTAAAGGCGTTCGCTTTCTCTTCTGAGGCTAAGGTAGTCATTGTTTCAAAACCTATTAAAAAACCCCAGCATATACTAAGGACAATACTAAAAAATTTAAAATAGAGTACTCATGAAATAATTTTTAGAAATATGAAATACTAATTTCTTAGAAAGTTCTCTCGTTGAAGCTATGTCGTTTAAAACCTTTATTGGACACACTTAAAATCTTAATATAAATACAAAAAGCATTGTTATGTATAATGAAAAATTACGAAAAATTAAAATTTTCTTTTGTTGGTGGCAAAATAAATCGATTTCACTGAACTTCAAACACAATCAGTTCAGCCCTCGGACATTTTTCGGCCAATCATACAAAACGCCTCCAAAAAGTTTAATCGACCTAAAACTCGCTGCTGCTCGCTGTGACTACCCCAAGATCCACTACTGTATAAAATGAAGTATATCGCTCACATGGATTAGGTTTTTTCAGAAATGTTGAGCCTTTGTTTTTTTCATGCATTGTGTATTGTGCAACAAACTATAAGAAACGTTTACTAGCGAAATGTAGTCTACCTACGTGAATAGTAAAAAGAATGTCTTACGCTTCTAAGCGAAGGGCTGAAAACGAGAAAAACTTTCAAAAAGAGGCAAGTAAGTGCAAGGCAAGTATGGATATTTCTATACATATTATACTACTCGTATTCCACTAGACCCCTTTTGTCAATTGGTGTCCATTTTGTTGAAGTATTCAGTCTTGTCAATGACAACAGTCACACGTCCTTTGTCTGCTGGTAAAATGATGATGTTGTTGTCGTGTTTAAATCATTTGAGTGCTTGTTGCTCGTCATTTGTCAAGTTGTTGTCACGTATGGGTGGGTTTCATGTTACGTTAAGGTCACAATGTTGGTGGTCAAATAGAAAAGAATTTTTTATCAATGCCATTGTTGGCCCCAGCCAACGTGGGCGATTCACATTGTTTCATAATTCCTTGGAGATTGCTTGCAATCCAAGAATAGAGGCCTATTGAGGCTACCCTGCTTCTGATCTCGTCTTTAGTGGTCTCTGACAAGTCTCTTTGATACACTAGGACAGCCTCCATACTTGATATCATCGTCTCAGTCGGAATTCATTTCGGTGTCATAAAATGTTAAAGTCCGTAAGACAGTAGTCGTGTTTCAGTTTCGTCTAGGGAGCGGGGGAAAATGGCAGGAGCTTAAACATAAGACTTACTGAACACAAATGAGCTACAAAGAAACAAGACGAAACCAATCACAGTGCTGACAGACAAATCACAGCATTGACAGGGACTCGGCGAAATGCTCTACTCACAGCACTGAATATAGACAACAGGTTACGCTAGAAAGTTGGTTTGCCAACTTAAAAAAAAACCCCACTGAACAGATGACAACAAGTACCGCATGTTAAGCCTAGTTCCGTATAAATGTAATTGTTGTAATTCCATCGGCGATGAAGTCTACAACATTACAACAGTAAGCGTTCACAAATAGTTGTAATTGTTGGGAAAAGGCACGCTACTACTAAGGTTTCGCGCACTATGATGTCGCGATTTGGGTTAAACTTACGCATGCATTTGAAGATCCTAACTGGAAAGGAGAAATATGGCACGTGTTCACCAACGAGTCTTAATAATGTATCAACGAATGCTGTTGTTGGCCTTAGCACGAACACGAATCCTGATTCATAGGCAATGTGTGTTTGTTCTATGTACCCAAATATAATATTAATGTACATAAGTTGTATCCACTAATCACTGTCGTAAACATAGATAGCTTTTCATTTCAAGCATCACTAACCATTCAAGATTTACTTGGATACAACTCTTTTAATGGTAATGAAGCACTTAGTAATAAGAGAATTTTAACGGCTTTTAAAACTAATTAAAATTCCTCTTATTAACAACGCATCGTTTTATATACTTGGATAGGTATAACAAACACCAATCTTAAATATCCAAAGCAACCGTGACATATTTTAATGTTGACAGCAGAGAACGTTGACTCGTAGAGCACATTCAAGTGGACATAGCTACATAGAAATAAAGAATTTCCTAATAGTTTAAGATTTTTTTTTGACTCTGAAGATGACTACCGCTAAGGTTGTCGAAACGTCAGTCAACATCAACAAAAACAGTCCTTCCCGGGACTATACCAACCTGGACGATCTACATCTACAAACATGTAACGATACTCCTGGGTTCAAACAATTTTCTTTAAGAATTTAACATCGACTTTTTTCAAACTTTTCCGTGCAAAAAAAGTGTTTTTATACCCGCGACTTTACCTGCGACAGTTAGATACATTTCGACAACATACAAATATTTTCATGCATGGTTTAACTTTTACCATTTTTTTTGAGTTCAAACTATAGCTGCATGCAAACACAGCTAATTTTGTCAAAAATTACGATTTTGCTCTGTGGTTAAGTAAGCGAAAATAATTATCTAAATATTCTGTAAACGATTGTCGGAGAAGATTTATCTACAAAAGTAATTATGTCATGAAATAAAGTGTAAATTTCCTCTTGCACATTTTATCCCAGGTGAAAAGTATAGAGTCCGCCCCAAAAATTGCACAAAAACACACGATGATAAATCGCGTGCAAATGGTAAAATACATACAGTATAGCTAAATTCCAATAGAAATTGATATGATTTAATAAAAAATGTCGCTTGAGAATTATCCAACAATCAAAAGTTGTTATCTGAATTTTTGCACACTTCAGCCGTTTGAATTACTCATGCGTCGAAGGAAGCGGGGAAGAAAACAACAATATTATTAAAGACAATTATCGACTGTCTATAATCCTTCGATCGGCGCATAGAGTTTGACGTTTGAAAACTTTAAAAAATTAGCTTGAGCCAAACCGCAAAATTCCGACTAATCACCGATTGCAGGGGAGTTAGTAAGGGACAGCCACAGGGGCAGCTACTCAAAACGTATCGAAAATTCCACAAGTGTGTCTATCACATTGCTTTAATATTCACAGTAACAAAACAATTATACTCATAAAATACCTTTTTACATATACAATTAAACGAGACCCACTTCTTTATAACCTTGGATGATTTTCACGTCAAATCCTCTCCAAAAACGTTGTTTCTGAAATTAGCATCTAAAGAACGTGGATAAAGCAAAAATGAAAATTGTTGTCAAAATCTCAGATAATTATGAGCAATTTGTTTGCATTTTAATGATTCTATTTTGCAACCCTAACCAAAATATTCTATAGAATCCTATGGAATGCTCTATAGAATGTTCTAAATACTATTGAATATGCAATAGGATATATTATGCTATAGCATAGAATATTCTATTAGATAGAAAAGATATTCTATACATAGAATGTTCTATAGAATATTCTATTACATATAAAAGATATTCAATAAAACCAAGGATTCAATAATATATCTAATAGAATAGTTTCTAGTTGAATTTTTACACAATATTAAATTGGCCTTATTGTGGAATGTGAATTAATGGACTTAGGTCCATGACGGATACAACAACAGATCATCTATTGTTAATGTAGTTTAAGAATGAACTGCCTACCAATATAAATAACGAATTTAAAAGTATGTAGTTATAGACATTCTATTTTTACAGTAGGTTATAACAAAACAAATTTTTTATGAAGTAAAGACAAGTTCTTTTGTCAACACAACTAATACTTTGTTTACCTTATTATTGTATATGTATTTATGTTTA
Organism: Xenia sp. Carnegie-2017; assembly: GCF_021976095.1. Taxonomy (NCBI): domain Eukaryota; kingdom Metazoa; phylum Cnidaria; class Anthozoa; order Malacalcyonacea; family Xeniidae; genus Xenia; species Xenia sp. Carnegie-2017. Next base: position 5,140,862 of record NW_025813504.1, on the reverse strand, counting down.
AGGAAAAACAAATACACTTTTAAACCAACAAGCCTGGTTTGTGATTGCTCATTCATAATATACACACATACACATAAATATATACACACACTGTCACAATAAAGTTTGCAATGAAATTGTATAGTTTATATGCAAGAACTGTAGCACTGACAATCAAAACACTCATTTATGCATCTATCAGTGAGGTTCTTGCATGTACATACATATTCTGAAAAAGGCTACATCACGCAACAAGAAATTCAATGCAATTTTTAAGAGTTTATAATTAAACTTAGCTGTGCAAAAGATTTTTATTGTTGTATATCTTGATGGTTGTTCTGTGCATAAGCCTGGTATATATACGATAGATATGATAGGTTATTCACTCTTCTAAGATTTCAATGAATTCAATTTATGTATAATATGTACGTACAATGATCTTAATCCATTCATCAAACAACCAATCAGATGATTTTATTATTTTTTCCCGAAAGGCTTATAACCCTAAGTTAAAAGCTTGAAAGCTTATTAAAATTAACAATTTCAATCAAACAAAATTCCTATTTAATGATGATAGTACAGAATTACAAATTAGTAATACCTCGGTAATTGCTTTATAACATTATTTAGAGTATAGTGTTATTCTTACTACATAGATAAAACTTTTATTAAGCAATCAATCAATTGAATATACAACACCCCAATAAAAATCATCGTCAATTATAAATAAACAAATTGTGAACATAACCATTGCCTCGCCTTAGTTCATCAAAGATTATTCATTGCATAATTCAACATTGAAAACACATCGTGGAAGGGTATGTGATCGCAAGTATGTTATATTTCCTGTTTCATGTTTGACACGTATCATAATTCGTCCGATTTCAAATTGAAAATATACCAATAATACTTGTACTGCGTACAATACTCAAAGGCAAAATAGATTTCATTTGCTTTTAACGTTTGACTAAATTCTCTAACAGATTACTGAATGTCTGCATGTACGAACCGAACAATTGAATAGAATCGTTATTAATTTTTGCACTGGTTTTTTATGAAGTTTATGATTATGAAGAGTAAGATTATTCGTAAGTACAATCGATAAGTCTAGCTCGTTTTTTGTTTCGCTTGAATAGATGACAACAGGCAATATCATATTTACAAGTCAATATATTAGGCAGCGATGTTTTTAGTTAATATTTATCAAAATAAGAACATTTTCATAGGATTACAACACCGACGAGTCTGTGCTAATTGCAAATAACTTCTGCTTGATCTTTAAACGCAGACAGGCGCTTCACAGTTCATACATAACAAAGGTATCACATTTATACCATAGTATGTATTTCATTTATTCGGAAGTACATGATTGACCTTACGCACAGTACAATTTTACCATAAAACTTAGATCAGAAAGCACAAACAAACAACTTTAATTACATAATGATAAAACTCACTTAAATTAGGTTTAACATACCAAATTTAGTATTTCCTCACGAAAACCTGCTCTGGGTCAATCGACAGATTGAAATCATTGAACGACGAGTCGTTTAGCAGTACCAAAACAAATTGCGATATATTCCGACTCTGACAGGCGACAAACAACCCAGTCTCTTCCTCAAATTAACTCTATACGCTAATTGTGAAAATACCCTCAAATTGACTCTTTTTGTCAATTTGAAGCGTCCATTCAAACAGCAGGCCTGGTGACATGAGTGGCTCCTTTGCCAGTTGCTGAAATAAAAAAACCAAAAAGTTAGCGCGCGCCATTTTGTTTTGTTATAGGAGCGAAGATATTTTACAGCACCCTGTATCAGTATTTTTACGAAATATTAAACACATCGGGGTTTCACCTCTCATTTATGCAATCACATGTCTCATAAACGCAGTAAGCTGAGTAAACCAACGATTGATGAGCAGCTGCTGTCTGCAATAAGCAATGTCAATGCTATTACAAATCAAGGTGTTCGAAGTAGAAGTAAAACTATTAAGAAGAAAAATGCCAGTAGAGATATAGTTCTTCAAAGAAACGAAGATGGCGAACGGATTATTCATAAGCCGAGGCAAAGCACTCCGAGCAATAGAAATACACAAAGAGGTGTGTGCTGGGGAAATAATACTTTTATCAAAGAAATAGAAGCATTTTAGATTTTTGTGTAACTTGTATGTTACATTTTTATGTTACTTGTTGTTATTACTATCATAGATGAGGAAATGCCTACAACATCGTCAGATTTACATGATGTTCCACAGGAAATGTTATGTGAGGACAGTGTTACTGAAAGAGGTTATTGATAATACTTCTTACATCTCAACTTTACATAACAGAAGCAAAACGTTTGTGCTGTCCAGGCCACTGCATCTATACATAGTTTTTTATATTTTTATACACATGTGACTGTGCTTTTAACACTTCAATGTACTCTTTTTATAATTGTGTCATAATTTAGAAAAAAAATAGAAAAGGAAACAGCTTTATGTCATAAAATCATTTCATTTTCATTTTAGATCTTGAAGCCATTCTTGAAAGCTGTCAGTTGGTTAATGGAGAAGTGGATACTGGGCCATCTGCTTGGCAAAAAAGAATGGAAAATCGAGAAGAAAGTTGAGAAAGTATGAGGGAAAAAATATTCAATGTCACTGTGTCATCATTTGCTCCTCCTTTATCTGCTATGAAGTGTTGTAGATGCAATGAAAATGAAGCTGTACTGAGATGCAGACCATGTGGTGTGTTGAGATATATTTGTCAAGAATGCGATGATGATGTCCATGAGAACAATCCTCTCCATGATCGAGAAGTGTGGTTGGATGGTTATTTTCAATATATCAAGCCAACACAATCCATTTCATCTGATGGAAAGATTTGCAGCATTGGTAAGTATAATGTACATACTTATGAATTTTATATAAATATTTGGGGTTTTTTGTTGTGCCCGATATGAGAGAAATGTTTTTCTGTGATGATGCTATTATCTTTATAGATCGATCATGTCCCATCCTTTACCCATCATCATGTCAGTTGTGTAATGAACCTATCATCAAAACTACCAACAGCTCTCTTGTGATTATGATCACTTGTGAAGGTGAAAATGTCCTTATGCAATTTTTTTACAGAGTCCAAATAACAATTTTTGATATATGGATGTACATATGATGCATCTTATTAAAATTGGATTTGTTAGGGGCTCATTATCTTAGTCACATAGGTAGCAGGTTGGATTATACACTAATTCATAGACTTTAGATTGAAACTAAAAACTTCAAATCATTGATGAAGTTGCTGGCTTCTTATGAAACCCCAGGATTTGATTTCTTTGAAGCACATATTTTCAGCACTGTACTGGTTATTTTTGATTATATTTTGTCTTCAACAGGACGATTTGATCTTAATTGGTTCACTGTACATTGCTCATATTGTCAATGGAAGTGGTCACCAATTTCTGTTGACAGTATAATTGAAAATTTTCATTACATATTTAGTCAAGATGTCTTTAATTTGTGGGATGCATTTAGAAAGAGGATGCCTGGGTCATCACAATCTGCTTTTGTAAGAAGTTTGGAAGATATTTCCAGCTCTAGAGGAAGGGTGATTATTTTTTATGCTATCTATTGTCTCACATTTTTTATGTGTGACTTCATAGCTCAGTTGGTCAGAGCACTGCACCGACACCGCAGAGGTCATGGGTTCGAATCCCGTTGTGTCACCTGATGTTTTCAGGTCCTGAGACGATTGCTTAAATTGTCCAGCAAAGTGCGAAGATCATATCTTCATTTAACTACATATCTTTGTTAGTGTGCTTTTTACTTTGTGTATATTTTTTGTCTTGCAAACCAAAAGCTACAAGACATAAATCTTGGTTTCAAAATAATCCTTTATGATCATTTCTTTCTGTGAATTTTGGTAAATTCTGGGAAGTCAAGGAAAATTTGTTTAAAATTTGTAACAAGCACATGTCAATTTTTGTAGGCTTCATATAATATGTATGTTTGAAGTATGAGAATTATATTATAGTACAGTGGGGTTTTGCATAATCAACAAATAGTATATAATTGTGCTATGTTTTGATGTGGAACTGGTTTCACTAGGAAAATGTTATCAATCCAGTCACATTCAGAAAATCATTTGCTGAATGGAGCTATTGCCAACATGAAATTGACCTTCTTCATGAGCAGACATGGAAAAATTGCCCTCCTTGTAGTATTGATCAACATTCATGTCATATTGATGGAAATCAAAAAGTGTATAGATTCAGCAAAGTACCAAGGTTTGTGATATTGGATGGCGAATTCTCAAACTTGTAAAAATGGAATTACCCTTTGTAAACGATTCAGATACTTTTATGTTTTAATAAATTGAACCAATTTAACAAATCCAAGAAAAAGACCTACTGCTCATGTTTGATTCTTTACCTGCATTGTTGGGTTTATGAGTGCTTGTGTTCTAAATTGATAACTTACTTTTACCACAGGAGTCCAGTCCAGTGTTATTATCGTGATGTATTGATTGCAAACAATAGTTTTGTGGATTCTCATTTAAAAAGTCTTGGTTCAAAGTCAATTCAGGTAATGTGTTATGAAGTAGGATTGAAAGGTAGTAATCTATTATTAGGTTAAAGCATTTTTTATAGAATGAAGATAATTCTTGTGGCGACACCCATTGGAAAGCTGCAAAAATGGTCTCCAAATCAAAGAAAAACCAAGACGAGACTGGACTTGAAGTTGCTGGATGCAGGCACTCGATTGCTCAAGCTACTTTGAACATGTTCAGAGGAGAAATTTATGGCTATGCTCACTACTTGCATATGAATTTTTTACAACCACATAAAGTTAAATATATGTGGGAAGATATTATATGCAAATATTGTCCTTGGGCTCTACGTGTTACATCGGAAGAAAATCAAAATGCGCAAAAAAATATTGCACCAGCATTGTCTATAATGCATGGGAAATCACACAGTTGGTCATGTCAGGTACGTTACATACGTAAGTTATGATTGTTTACCCAGTAACTCGTAAGCTAAATACCACATACGCCGACGATAATGCCCTATTAAAGATTTTATGAGACAAAACGTGCTTTTTCAAACTGTAATAATACTGTATTTCACGTAACTAAACCGTGGTTACATAAATCTGAAATGGGTTGTCTTGAATAGATGATTCTTTTCACACTTTTTAGGTTATTTGGAGCGGAAGATGGCAAAGTGGTGCGGCAGCAACTGCTGGCGAAGAAGTTGAGCAAATAAATTCGTATTTGTCAAGACTTGGCTCGACTACTAAAAATATGACGGCCTCCGGTGAGTATTATTTTCTTATCTGTATATCCACTCAGGTTTTTTGGTCGATTAAGTCCACGAACTAATGTGTGCATTAATGGTTGTACGTATTAAGGACGAGAAGAATGCATTACTGAACACCTTCTGAGTTGGAACAAGCGAAAAATTTTAAACTTGGCAAAATCACTTGTTATTCGAATGAAAAAGGTTACACGTTGTATATGTCTTCAGTTAATTGCCAAAATTATAGCTACGTACGTGTATAATATGAAATGAATTTACAGTTCATAGTTGTGTATAGGTCTTGTTTGAACCCAATACGTTTACTGCGCTAATATGATTATTTTTCACTGTTTTTCATTATGTGTACTTGTATTTCGAAGACCGAAAGGAAACTTTCATCTGCCAGGGACGATTTTGTAAAGTTAAGAAGCGAACTTAATGTCCAGGATTCAGACTTGGACGACTCGATAATGCAGTGGAAAGAAGAAGTTCAACAATTTGCGAGAGGTATACCTCTGTTATAACATTGTTTACTTTCAAATATTTTTAGAAACATGGTTTAGTATTGAACAGTTCTGTACTTATGGTTGATTTTTGTTCAAACATCATTTAAAACGAAACTATATGAAATAATTCTTGGCCTGGCTCAAATTTTTATGTTTGGCAATTGTTATTTTTAACAATTCATTTTACCCCCGGAAAATATATAGCTATACAGTATTGTATGGAGTGCTTAGTAATTACGTAGATAAATTAATATTTTTTGTTGTTTCTCTAGAACAACAAATTGGAGTTTCTTCGTTGAAAGGTGCCGCCGAAGAGTTCTTCCTTTTGCATCAAACTGTTGAAAATGCTCAACATTTGGAGAATTTTGTAAGAGCCAACGATGATCAAACGCAGACATTATTGGGTGATAGGCGTTTCGTTCATGACGCTCAAAACAAAGTGAAACAACTTGAACGAAATGCAACAAGATTGCTGGAATCGAAAAGACAGCTTTTAGATGAACACGTGACAGAGGAGCAGCTTCTTGAGCAAGGAAAGTCGCAGCTGGCAAAAATCACAGTAGCAAAGCTGCAGAAAAGATTAGAAATGTTGTATTTTTCAGTCACTAGACCCACAAAAGAAATAACTTCTCTTGCTGGTGAGTTTTGTTGGGGCTTTTTATGAGTAACTGTAAGCATTATTTTAAAGTTTGTTGCAAAATCTAAGTGAGTTAGATTTTAGATGTAGGCGACACAAAATGCAAAATATGGAACAGTTTTATTCGAGATAAATTGTGCTTTATCTAAAAGTAAACGGGTAAATACCATCTACACCATCCTCGTAGAAATATGTAGACTTATATTTATGGGCCACCCTACACTTATTTTGTGCCGAATTATTTCAAAGCATTTTGCCAAATTGCTGTAAAATTGCGATTTGTCGTTATTACGTATATTATACATGTACGTACTGTAGATTCTAGCAAACGAAGATCTTCCATGAGAAAGAAATGCGCTAAAGAGAAGTCCGAAATAATATCCACCGTAGAAGAGTTAAATTGCCTCTCAAGTCTGTGTGGTCTTCCTACGACAAGTGCGGAAGAAGTCATGTCTGAATATTTTGTTTGGTCGTTTAACCAGTGTGACATAGATAGTACGAAAAGAATTTTGTGAACATTTCATGAACTTTTACAAAAATTAAAAAATTTTTATGAACTTATCAGTTATAAACGACAAGGTTGCTTACAATGAATATACACTGGTTTAGAGATTCCAGACAAAGCATAATTCATTCTTCAATGTTGATGTGGAGAGAATTTTTTCTTCTTTGAATGCAATCAAAACCAAAGGTAGAAATAGGTTGCACACAAAGTCAGTCTGCGGTATTCTAAAAGTTAAGCAAGGAGTGAAAGAGTCAGGAGGCTGTGTCAAATATTCTCCTTCGACTAATGCTTTAAGTCGTATGACACCTGACATTCTTTATGCTCAAGACTCTGACTCAAGCGACAAATCTGAATCGAACTAAATAATTGTTTTTTATTGTTATTTTTTTTTTGTTATTTTTTACAAGTGTGCTTTGTGCATCATTATAAATTTACATTTGATTTAGCTTATTTCATTCATTTGGTGAAAATTATGCAATTTTTGTCGATTTGTGAGCATTGGTGGATAATATGTGAACTTTTGAACATCCCGACATGAACTTATTTAAAATTCATCTGGCAATTTTACAAGTATTTGATGCAGTTCTAGTTCAGAAGACATAAAATTCTCAAAGGTTTGTAGAAAATATTTTTTTCCTCATTTATTTATGAAAGGCGACATGCATGTACAAGTACAAATCCTGCAATTGATGGGAAAAAGGCCATTACACGAAAGCAAAAATTAGTGAGAATGAATGAGCAAACATTTCAATCGTGATTCGTATAGATAAACTATGATATACTTTTGTCTTGGGTACACTGCAAAGTTTGGTCACAGAATAGATACGAAACAGAAGCGCCACTCAGCGAAAAACCTGTCCCCTACTTGTACCCAATGAGCTCTATAAGACCTGGAGGGTAAAAAGGGCCTGTACCAGGTTGTCAAAAACCTGACGGTAATGGCGGATTTTGGTGGTCAAAACTTCCACTTTAATTTTTTTTCAATATTCACTCCTTCCAATACTGTTTATATTGGCGATAACAAGTAAAAAAAAAATTATGATATCGACTGCATATCACTTGAAAATAATGCTTCAGCAAACCGTGAAAACACAGTACACACACTTATCAAAATAAAGGAAATCGACGATAGAGAAACGCATATTTTGGCTGTAAAATTTAAGTTATTTTACGACATTTTAAACTTTTAAAAGTGAAAATCAAACAGCATTCTTTCATAGACCTGTCAATCTCGTCAAACTTATACATTACTTCATGCTTCTGTGTGTTTGACTGTTTGTAGGCAGATTGGTGCAACTATTTTTCTTGCTCAAATGGATATATCTGAGTAAAAGTGCTCCTAAGGAAGCGAGAAAATGTTTGCTTCAGTCCTACGACATAAGTCAACTGTAAATTTATCATGGATATGTATCATAAGTGTATTGTCATTACCTGATAAATCTACTGAAAACTCATAAAGAAAGTATGTTGAACTAGAAAAGCTACAAAAAAGAAAAAAATTCAAAACACCATGATATGTTTGTTGGAAATTTGTATTTTGTAAACTGCTTGGCAGAACCTTGGATCAATTACGGAACAGAACTACATTAATTTTCCATTGAAATTACAAACTTGGAAACTAAAGTGCATTGGTTTCTCTGACAAAAACACTCTGTCTATTGCTGCATGAAGGCAAAATAGTTAATTGACAGTGTAGGCGAAGAAATTTATCATGTTCTAAAGATATTATTGTGTATTACTTACAGTCTATTGGAATTGTGTAATGTATGTCAAGAACAAGATATAATTTTTCAAAAATGCTAACCCTTTTAAACAATACTACTTTTCTATTTTGCTTGAACAACTTACATCTACCAATACTAATTATTTATATATACAAACTAACAATTGGGAATCAAATGATAAAAAACTTGATAAATCTTTGTATTTTCCAGTAAGCCATTACTCCCAATCGTGGTGGTCAAATCAGGGTGGGCGTAAATATTTTTATTTCATGAGCTCGCGTCCCTCCGCTGACTTTGACCACCAAAATCCGCCATGTTTTTGACCACGCAGCCGCGCGCTAATAATTTATAGTAATTTTCTTGACATGTTCCCTCCATGTCTTATAGAACTCAATGCTTATACCCAGTTCTTGAGTGCGCATGTTTTGCGTCCGCCATTACTCCAGTCAGATAAACTGGCCGGAATATATATAGATTAATATTATGAGGAGTTTTGTTTTCGAAAATTTGACGAATGTAAATTCACTTATGGACAAAAATTTAATGCAATCGGACTGGACAACAAGCATATGAGGTGAGAAACAGTTTTGTTGCACAATACGTTCGTCAAATATAATCTTACTGGTTTTATAGTTTCTTCCTTGAATTGTATGCGAGATCCATGTTTAGAACGTCTCTTACATTCAACGGCAGTTACCATAAGAATTTATAATTTAGGACAAAGGTAATAAAAATATTTAGTGCGATTCCATTTCTGTATTTTCTAGTAAAGAGTTTCCTATTAGGATGGTCAATGGATTTGTTAGAAGCGATAAAGCGACCTACTGTGCGTAAAGAGCGTTCTTCAGATGAAGACGTTATTAGTATAGAATTTGGACTAAACTAATTTATATTTGCTGCTTGAATCGGGGCTTTTTATTTGCAATGTAGCCTATCTGCATAATTGTAATTGAAAGTTTTTAGTTGTAATTGTATATTGAGTTCCTGTGGCTATCATGTCTATCAAATTTGTGTTAACACTTACAAATAAAGATGTTTTTTGTTGTCTTATTTTTAATAAACAATATATGAAATTACAATTTTTTAAAGAATGAAGTTATTGATAAATTTTTTCAATTAAATTAACAACTTTGCCATTATGTCAAACATATTGTCAAGCTCCTACAGCTTAGCTCTTTGTTTAAACTTCACTTGTGAGTTGTGACCAACAATTGTATGTGAAAAATGATGAGAATTATGTTCGATTCACCACAACCAACAGATAGAAATTATTGCAATTAATGGTTCGAACATTTATTTTTTGCTAAAATCCATAAACCTCATTCAATAAATTAAAATTTTTATTGTAAATAATCATGTCACAAACGGAACTTATTCTGACAAAAGCCAGTTATAGTTATTGTTAATGCCATTGTTTAAATCTTACTACTTTACACAGTAAAATCTTTACCAAAAGGTGAAACACAGATACACCACTTCTCACATCATCAATAAGCATCTATGTCAAATATATAAATAATCTCCTGATTGAATTTAAAAAGGCAGAACTAACAAATTTAAGTCATGTGGATTATATGACAGTATATGTTTTACAAATTGCTATTCAGTACTCTATTGATGGTAAACATGCTACTGCTGATGTTCCAACTTGCTCAAAAAGTCATTCAAGCTTCACAAGTCACAACTGCGATGAATACAAAATATTTTGGCATCAAACGACCTTCAGAGTGGCCATGAGCATCATTTCTGATATTTTTAAAACACCTGGGTAGACAATTTTGGTGATTCGAATGCCCTGCGAAACGTTTTTGCAATATAGAAACTAACTGAAGGATAATTTGATTTGTGACTTGTTTCAGCCATGACCGAGACTTCAAATATTAGAACAAATATCTTCAAGATTCTCTACAGAATTCTCATATGATATAATTAAAACTGACGACAAACCATATACCGAGTACACATCTCGTCAGATGCAAATCTACTTTGAAAATATTCCGAATAAACCCCCATTTATCAAAACGGACGTCGAATTAATGGATAAATTGTTGAGCTTCATGTGTTAATTGTATCCACACAAAAATATAAAAAAATATGGTCAATCTATTGAAATTTTTGAGTTTATTTGCCAAAACCCATCCGTAGAACTATATATTATACTACGATCTGGCTGCACTCATCTGGCGGCCGTTTAAAATACCCGGATTGTAGAACTCAAAACAGGGGACACGTGCATTAAAGGCTCCGACATCGAGTGGCGCTTCTGTTAAAATCCTTATTCTGTGGTTTGCTCGAGCAAACATTTCGACGCACATCCACATTCATATGTGGCCAGCTAACAGTTCGTTTGTTGATAGTTATAACAAAGAATCTCTTCTAGAATTTACAAAGGTCATAGCAAACTGGTTCTTCGAGAAGTGCTGCTTTGCACAAATATAAATTTGAATGTATTAAGGTTATTATGTAAATTTCTTTGGGGCTTTTAGCTATATAAACTGTCAACAAGATTAGGATACGTTTGATTAACGAGACTTAAAATGCAAAAAACTTGTTCCGTTCTTTGCTTTAATTTGCAAATGAACCAAACTAAAATATTCAAAGCCATAGGAAAGCCTCTCGATTTTGCTGAAAGTTTAAGATCTAGATACAACTTATTGCGTTGGAAGCTCGACATTGAAATACATTGAGTCTATGATTTTCCTGAGTAAAAGAACCACCTATGGCAACGATTAGTTGCTTATCACACAAAATGTAAGTTCAACATCGAGCATAAATATGTAAAAACAGCTAACAAACAATATGATTTTTCCAAAATTTTGCAAATAGCCTTGCCACGACAGACGTTCTTTCTTCCACACAAAAAACCTTATAATAAACTACGTATATTTTATCAGTAATATTCAAAATGCAATGAAAAAATTAAGAATAAATAAAACATTAAAAAATGTACCACATACGTAATTAATAACACAAAAATACAGACATTTTTTATATTACACAATTATCAACCATATTCCCATATTCCAACCATATTGTATAAAATGATTTTATTGTGCTTTCAACTCAAGCCTTCGTCAGAAAGATGTAGGAAGTTATTTATTTAAAGTTGCTTTTAGCTTGTAGACGCTTAGAGCGTCTAATTGGATTAGGGGAGTGATCGATGTGATTGGATGGTGTGGCATGCGTTGTCATGGGTATTGGTGTGTTTTGAATATGATCAGTGTTAATATTATTAGAGTGTAATGTTGTAGTTTTGGTGTTGATTGTAGTTTTTTTGTCCTTTTTCTTTAGTTGTGAGTATATGTTGGGTATGTCGATATGTCTGTTTATTGTGTCGTTGTCTTTACAGTACCAAGCTTCTTTAAATTCGCGTGCGTGTCTAGTCTGTGCGCGTCCGAGTACTTTAGTTTCTGTCCAGTCGAATGTGTGGTTGTTTCCGTGGGTATGTTCTGCCGGTAGTGAGTTCGAATCTTGTCGTTTGATGGCGTTTTTGTGTTCTGTGAGTCTTGTTTCAATTTTCTTTGATGTTTGTCCTATGTACTGTTCTGTGGAGTCTTTACATGGTATCATGTAGATGGCGTCAGTTGTATCATGAATTGTTGTTTTGTCTTTATTTTTTGTAAAACATGATTTGAGTTTTTGATTAGGTTTGAGGGTGATGTTAATATTAAATGGTCGAAGAAGTCTGGCATTCATTTCTGATGTTCCGTTTATGTATGATAATGTGACGATTTTTCTATTTCGTCCGGTTTCTTGTTGCTTTTGTCGGTTTGTGTATTGTTACGATCTCATACGTTTGTAAGAAATGGCTCATTGTTGTTCACTTCCTCAAATTCTTGTTTCCAATAAAAACTAGCTTCTTTCTACTACTTTATATTAAATTTGCTAGTTACCTCAAAATATGTATGCTATTTTCAAAATTTTGTAGATATTGCAAACTGTGAAAGTGTATATAGATATATAAATTAGCATTTTAAAGGTTTTTGATTTGATTAATTTTACAGAGTGCAGAAAATTATAGGAGGAAATATTCACTGTTGAAATAAAAATACAGAATAAAAATTTTAGCGGAATGAATAAGTCACAAACATTGACGTTGTATTTTTACAATAGTCCGAAAAGCAAATTGAGCGTCATTGCCCTTAACATTTTCTTTTACTTGTCAAACATTGCAATCAAAAGATGGCCGATATACTTAAAGAAGTGTGCTGGTAACAAACGAATCACTTCACTTGGTTAACTCAGCAAGAACACATATTATAGTCACAACGTAGAGGGAATCATTTACAGTAAAAAGGAATGGCAAAAACTGTCTTATATTGTTATATACACAACGTTTCCCCAGTCAAATCAAAGATCCAAACATAATACTTTGACATCTGAATCCAAAAAGAATCAAGTTTCATGAGAGGAGTTTCCTTTTCTTCCAAATGTCAACTTTATTTCCAAACTTTGAGCGAATACAAAAGTCCCGTAAAGTTATCAAACATTCTTTTTCTGGATGAGCGCAAATCGATATATGTCATAAAGAATAACAGTGTGACCGTGGAGAAAGTTGAAGAGTCTGATTTCGAGATAAAGTTGCAGCCCTCAACAATCACTATACTCTCCATATTGCCTGTTAACAGCAACTAACTACTATCCCTCAAGGGTAAAGACAAAAGACGGCTTCGTACAAAAAACGAGAAGCGGTCCTTCTTGATCCCCATGGATCTATAATAGTCATACTCTCGTACGAATTCATGCAACTGGTCAAAGAAGTTCAAACATTTCTGTTCGAGAACCTTCGAGTGAAAAGGATTGGACAAGACGTGAATGTCAGCACTGCAAAAACTGGATGCTTGATTACAAATGACAACCCCTTGTCTGATCAGCTTCCTTGCCTCCTCGACACAACGATTACCAACGTAGAAATAACTGGAGTCGAGAAATGTTCCACATACTATGCTTGCTCACAATGTCTTGTTAAGTGTACAAACTGTGGAGTGAAACAAAACTGTCAGCTTGTACTTGATATCTGCAACTAATTGTGAAACCTGCTAGTGAAGACACGGCGTTCACAGTTACAGTCATAAACGATGTTATTAAAGATATACTAACATTAACGGGCAATATAGACACGCCCATAGCTGAGGATGCTATTTCTGATTCTATGCTGGATCTTCCTGAAATTCAAATGGCATACAACAACAAAACGAAAATTGTAAGCGACATAGCAATAAACCAAAAACTTGTATTATTTTATTATAATTTTCATTAATCATTTCATTGTCATTAGCTACCAGTTTCACAACCTTAACTGCTTAATCATGACTTTCACTTAGCTTTTAGCTGCTGATCTTATTAGGCTAACCTCAAGTACGCAACACGTACCTATTTTTTAAGATAATATGAATGCACGCCAGGACAATAGGCGTTCTGCTTTCAAAACCTTCGAGAAGGATGGTTTATTGATTGCTCAAAACAGCAGTGGATGGTCACAACCAATCGAAATGTGTGTGAAAAACCCCTGTCACCTCTGCAGTTAGGACAGAATTTGTCAAAGACATTACTACCAGTTCCATACCACATTTGGACACAGGATTCGCATCCGATTATTACACCACAACATGTCAATGCCAATATTGGTACATCCATAGATGCCTTTTGACATACCTTGCAAGAGAAATAGTCTTTTATTAAGTTCTTCAAAACCATAGGAATTGTGTTCTATGGCTAAATTTCAGAACTTTTGAAAGTTCTGCTTTGACGTTTTCGTTCAGCACTTTTTTTATTTCATCAAAATTATCTGAAATTTGAAGTGCAGCAGTGGATTTTCTTGGAATATAAATATTAAATGTGGGATATGTATTACTCTAAGAAGTGTGTAATCATACCTTAAGATAAGATGTTTCGTAAAGTGACTCTATAATAAGATGTAAATTAATAAAATAGAGAACATGTACGTTTTTATTTTTCCATATTAAATATGTGCAGCAAATCTAGCATGAATAATTTCTTATATTGGAAACAAACATTCTTAAGGCTTCTGAGGAGTAGCTTTGGAAAGAATGGAAGAAATTGCATTGCAAAATAAAATGAGGAATCATCACCATTATTTGTATGAGTATATTTAAGTCGAACGTTTAGGATTTATTTTTGTAGAGAACGAAATTTTAGTTTTTATGGTTAGTTAAATTATTAATCGCGCCATTTCATGTATTTTTTTGTTTATATGTGCTCATACATCTCAAACTCTCAACTATTGTAAGTAGCAGGGGCGGATTTAAGGGTCATCAAATCCATCACGCGACGAACGTATGAAATGGTGATTAATTATTCATGCAACATACTAAAATTAATAAAAATTAAGTCAACTATCACATATCGTAAGCCAAACGAAAGCATAACGATCAGAATTAATTAATGGCCTGAGTGTACAGCCGTTTTTTTAAGGAAAGCTATGTAATTAGCCTCAAATATGATCTCAAGCCCACAGATCCATCAAAAAGTCAAATCTTAGTCTTCTCATTGGTCAATTCGCCTTTTGCCATGGAAACTTGCAGTTTTGATGTATCTGTGGGGAGGCCTGATGGATTGACGACTTTCAAGGGCTCTAACAATCATATTTTATATTATCGACTAGTATTTTTACCTTGTTATTTTACGCTATTTGATACTTTGACTGATTCACAGCGGGGGGTCATTTATTTTGAAGGTCTTATCTTTCGCTACATCGCAAAATTGCAATCACGCTTTGTTTAAAAAAGTTTCAGTTGTATGTGATATGGATTACGGTGTTGTTCAAGCTGCCTTTGCGGCAGATGATTGTAAAATTTTGGCAGGTTTTTATGTTGATCTTGCCTGGCAACTAAATGAGCAAGATGAGATATCGCTTGAGCAACTATTGGGTGCCATAAGTAGCTCGTCAAACAGCATTAGCAGAAATTATTGCGCGGAAACTTATATTCCTTTGGCTGTTCGAAATCAAAAGGAAAAATCGTGCATAGCTTTGAGGTAAACTATATATTTTGTACAATTTTCTCATATTTCACTAACAATATGTAAGAATGTAAATATGCATACAAACGGTATTGATGACTTGCCTTGTTTACGTTCGCACGGTTTGCTGGCAGGCAGATAAATCTCAAGGGAAGTTAAGCATTTTGCTTAATTGTGCTGTGTTTCCAAAACGAAAGCACTATACAAAGTCTGCTTGCTATAAGTTGCCAGCAAAACGTCTGGTTGTATATTACAGGTCACTTGTGTTGTGTAAATCTCATCAACCTTTCAACTTGCTGATTTTTGTGGTTTTAGACTCGCATTTTAAAAACTTTATGAATGTACAGTGAGATAAACTTGTCAAATTTTCAGTTCAACCTGCTTGTTGATTATTCCTTGATTCTTTATAATTCTACTATTAACTATCCTATTTGAATTACTTATATTCATTCCCTGCTTATAGTTGTCAGCACTATTACACATTTCATATAGAGAATGTAGATTTTGTCAATATAAAACATAAAGTAAATATCAAATTTACGCGAGATTTTATTGTCAGTTAGCTATTTTATTACTCAATAAAACTAAATAAGATTATAACATGATTATATAATACATTTATCAAATAATGTCATATATAGAACATTTTGGAACCAAACCCAAAATTCTTTCATCATCAGCTTCATGTATTTTCTTAGATCAGAAGCTTCAGGAATTGCTTGTACAGTTCCGTGTCTTTGTCTCTGCTTGGTGATGATAGATTGGTTCCAACTTTAAGAATCTTAACCTCACTTGAGCTTTTCCTGAATGCTCATTTTACTGTGAGCATCCCTGCTTTTTGTCTGCCATTGAAGAGCATCCTGATTTTTTAAGGGAAGTATAAAAATCTTTTACCTTTATCTGTCTCTGTTGAGTCCTTAGATACCGGTGCTAGTAAGGAAAATTTAGTGAAGAAGGAGGCTGTTTTTAATTGCAATGATGGTAAATGGTCATCATTTCTTTGTATTTTGGGTCTGTTTTCAGTTTTGAAAAGATGTATTGTTACATATTATCCGGATTGTGGACAACACAGGCTCAAACTTTTATTTAATCGTGTTATTCAACCCCGCTTGCATACTACTAGGGTTGAAAAGAAATTCATATTCTATTCTGCCATGAAGGTGACATAAGAACTGGAGAATCATTTCAGCCTAACCATTTTTTCCCTCTTCTTTTTCATGCAAGTGCACACAAGCGAAAGTCTGCTGACATTACACAAGCCACAACGTCAACAAAAAAACGTAAGGTGCCTTCCTTATTTTCCAAGAAGGTGGCAAAATTTCCTTCTGGTAATATTCCAATTATTTCTAACTTTTTACTGCATCAGAAAACAGCCATCCAAGTTATTTGAAAAGCCCAATGAAACTTTTTCTTCTGCCAAACAAGTTCCTTCTTATATCACGTTGAAACAACCAATTAAGTCCTCCCCTAGTCAATCTTGTCCAGAAAAGAAGTATCATTCTGCGCATAATTTTGATGTTGCAACTTACCAGGATAAAGTTAAAGGCTTAGATACTTCTGGTGTTCTTCAATTGATTAAAAATGTTTTCAGGCCTGATGAGAATTTTTCCTTTCCTAAGACCGGTGGTAGGAGCTTTAGATATGACTGGCTAAAAAAATATGACTGGCTATGCTACTCCCCATCAAAAGATGGTGCATTTTGTTTGTCATGCGTGCTTTTTGGTCATCGCTTCCCTGGTAAAGCTTCTAAGATTTCTCAAACACGCAATATACCGTTTGAGGAGACTGTACGCAATAGTTTAGAAACGGACTCAAAAAAGACTAGATTGCCAGATGTTTGTAGAACCAGATGGGTAGAACGAGTTAAAGGTTTAGACACTTTCGAAGAATTGTTTGTTCAAATTTTTGACACACTGGATAACATGGCAAAGGTGGCAGTCCCTCTCGCTGCTGATGCATCCTCTTTGCTTGAAGGTCTTTCTGAGTTTCATTTTATCGCCCTCTTGGTTATTACCAGAAATGTTTTTGATCTAACGCTTCCTGTTACTCAGCTTTTGCAAGGAAAGAGTATTGATGTTATGGACGGGATTGAGTTGATCTCTTCTTTGAAAAGCAGTGTTGCACATGTGAGGAATTCTATTGATTCATATCATGATCAATGGTACGACATTGCTTTGACGTTAGCGGCAAAGGTTGGGGTAGAAGAATGTAAACGTAGGACAATTGGAAGGCAAACTACAAGGCCTAACGCTCCTTATCGTTCTATCTCGAGTATTACAAACGAATCTATACGATTCCTTTAATTGACCATCTTCTCTCGTCTTTGGATGCGCGATTTGACACGGAAAGTGTAAATGTTTATCAAGGACTAAGTATTGTTCCAACAAAATGTTTTCTCATATAAAAATGGGATTGACTGGAGACATAAATTTAAGATTGTTTCAAAATTTTATGTTGCTGATTTACCCAATCAGTTAGGTTTAGATGCAGAGTTGTTATTATGGCAATCCTTCTGGGAACATCGTAAAGGTCCTTATCCATGTAATGTAGCTACAACTTTAAAAGCTATAAATTTTGATGGTTTTCAAAACATAAAGGTCATACTTCAAATATTAGGAACCCTTCCCATAACTTCATGCGAATGTGAACGTTCGATTTCAGCGCTGCGAATTTTAAAGATTATAAGCGGAGTACTATGGTTGAAGAAGGTTAAATGGTCTTGCTCTAATGAAAATTCATCAGGAAATTCTTCCAGATGTGCAACGCGTAATTGATAAATTTTCTGTTGGCAACACTAGATTTAAATTTAATTGAAATCATGAGAATTTTTAAATTTTGTCTTTCTACATCTAAATTCTTTTTAGTTTATAGATAAAATTGTTGATGTACCTATGTATAAAGGACATGCATTTAATTCTATGCAATAACCAGATTGCTGGCTTCGGCTCTTTAAAGGGCTGTCCATGTCGGATGATGCTTTGAAATTTGGGGCATCATCCTAGGCATGCTGAAGAGCCCTGATATTGGGCGAAACAGTCTGTCATCATCTGATTAAAGGGAATTCATCTTAGTTTTCGCAATTTTATGATCGCTAAAGTTTTATAAATCGCTGCATAAGATACAATGTATGATGTCATCTATGACGTCATATTTGAGGCCACATATGACGTCATAAATTTTTGACTAACATATGAAAAATCCTAGATCCGCCCCTGGTAAGTAGTTCAAGGTAATATGTTCCTGTATTTAAGATTATACAACATTATGTAATAATTATCTCATATTCACAATATGTATTGCTTGCAATCTTACTGCACTGTTTATCAGGTTATTGATTAAATGATGTAGTTAAATTTTCTTTATGTTTTGATTCAACATCATGGATACCAACAAAGATTATGACCAATAATTAGTACTCACAACAACCCAATTCTTATTAGTTTATGATAAAAGTGTGGCAATAGGTTTTAACATCAAATTTTTACAGTTTACGACTCATGCTTTTGTCAGCAACATTGCATTCATTTTTAGACAAAAACAAAACAACAGCAGAAATAGCAGTTATTTCACTTATGTTTTAAATAAAGACTTTTATGAAAATGACAAAGCATGCATGCAAACGCATTTATAAACGTGAAGTGACACGTCAACATCGACAATCAAACTCGTACACTAAAATGTTTTCTCTAGGAAAGTTCTGTATTGATTTGTTTAAGACTTTGAGTAAAAACTTCTGGGTTTGAAGCTAAATTCATGTTGCTTTTAATTAGCTTATTTATTACATTTATTTGAAAGTGCAATTACATGCCATTATGACAACATCTACAATGGCATTACAGCAATTTGCATAAAAGAAAATTTACTCTGATTGGTTGATATAATATATCATGAGATTATGTTCTCATTATTCGTGGGCTGACATTATAACACTATTTACAACTGTATCCTTATTTCATTATATAGACATGACATTAGACACACTTTACATTACACTTACACATCACATAAGAGCATATCTTAACAAAAACTTACCTGGCAGCTTCGAAAATTTAATCAGGAAGATATAATAAAACTTAGATAACAGTTATAACATAAAACAATAACGAGTAGCTCAGTATCTATTGATTGTCAAACAATAGTAGCTTGTATTTAAAACCTCGTGTATATAAATTAACTCAATTAATCTGAAGATGTCTTAAGTTAAAGACGAAACGTTATTAATAAATCCTTCTCTACTTTATTATTGTGATGGCTTTTTTAAAAGTATTATGTTGGGCTATTATGTTCATATTGAAGATTGTCAAACAATATTTAAATTGTAGAGTTTTAAATGTATTGTAAAGTTAAAGTTAAAGTTCATGCATAGAAAAATCACAGCTTACTCTTAGAGTAATGTCTCGATAACATTTCGTAGTACGAACATTAAATTTTTAAAAGCTTGGTGATTTTGTCAGCAACATTGTATTCAGTTTTAGATAAAAACAACATAACAGTGGAAATAAACAGCAAGGAACTGCGACATTTTAAATAAAGACTTTTATCAAAATGCAAAGGAGTTGCGAATTCGTCATATTTATGATTGTAATTATCACTAAGTGATTCGTCCACGTAGACAATTCAACAAAATATTTACTAATTTTAGCATTGTAGAAAAATCCCTAAGGTTACAAGTGTAATAAATCGTACATGAAAACTGCTTATCTTGCACAGAAAAAGCTTGAGAAGAAGTAGAACCTGCATAAGCAGGCTAACGGGACGTTATTATATATGAACAAATGCCAGATTGTTGTACTGCTTTAGATTTGACCTTCGGCAGTTGCATTTTCACATCTACATATTTGAGCATTACAGAACGACCTTCACATCAAATAATCGTTGTTTTTGCATCATGACTATACACGTATACATGATATCAAGATATGTATAACAATATGTGCTCTCCCATTTATCACTAGGAAGCAATAGTGAATAGGAACAAGACGCACGGCTTATATATATGTTGATATCCATTCATTTGTATTTAGTTACTTTAAAAACTTTCAGCAATATTGAGTATGATATTGTTAGTGCAATATGGAAGAAAAATGAACAAAGGCATTAGCGTTTGAATTGCATTTTTCACCATCGTGTCATGTCAAAGAAAGAAAAACTAGTTAGTAGCAAAGATGTAATTCTTGACTTTCAACAGTTCCGTTGAGATACACCGTCAAAGGATTTTAAACACAATTATTTTAATGTTGCATGCCCACGTCAGTTGGTGCAAACAACAATAAAGATAAATTATGCTTTTGTATCAAACTACCACATGGCTGAATTGCACGTCATGAATTTATTCACTCTATATGTAGTTACAGGCAATAGCTTAATTAAAATGTTACACAATTTTCTAAATGATTTTGATTGCTGCATGGTGAATTCCATGTAGGAAAACATTTGCCAAGTTCATCAAGCATTGTTTGTAAACTCTCTTTCTCAAAAACCATCTTAACTCATTATTATTAGATGATGACTGAATTCGGATAGGCATTGATAATGCTAATGCGTAAGATTTTGGCATACTTAACATAGCGTAAAATACAAAATAAACAGAACAAAACAACGTTGGTTTTTGAAATAGGTCAGTACTTTAAATTTCAGGTTTAAAAAAATGCGATTTTAACCAAAACTTTTCTACGCGCATACATTTCCTTATTTTTCTTCTAAATGGAACAAACAACATGACACCTCATAGCTCTTTCATCATGTTTAAAAAGTGAAGTCAAGAATTGACGTGGGTGAGATAAGCTCGTTTAGTTATGCAAATATTGGTGGACAATACGAAAGTAATTATCTGACAGCTTCAGCAGCAGCAAAGACACCGCTTCAAGAAAATTCCTGTTCAACACTTAGCATTCTAGTAAAAAGTATATTATATAAACTGCATGTGGTAGTGCATTTATCTTCACATTTTATCAGGTGTGTGGTCGATAAGATGATTAACTCACAATTTGCTATATTATTGTCCGTATTCTCATATTCACTAGTGGTTAGTGGTAAGTAATAGTATGACATATGTATACCGTTACTCACGGATGAAATTTAGTCTTTTATTATTTGGGATTTTCAAGCTTTAAAATTTGAGCTATAATCGAGTGATCGAGCAACTGGCGTGTAATTGTAACATGAGTGCATAGTAACGTGGTCTTCATTTTCTTACAATGTTGGTTAGTTTCTTCTGGGTGCGAATGTGGAAAGGGTTGAAATTCTACATTGATAATTGTGGGAAATGATCTTGGCGAATGCTCACAAAGCAAAATAAAACATAGCTACGTTATGTGTAAACTACATCGTATTTTTTAATTTTTAGTCATACTCTATAATCACTTCTAGGTACGTCATTGAATGTTCACACAAATGTTGAATATTTACATCCTATTACATATTCAAACGATTCCATTTCTTTATGAATACAACTTAAACACGGAGACACCCAAAATGTCTTTTTAATTTTGCTTTCAGCCATTTTACATCCACATGAGCAAATTACAAATTCCCTGTCAAAAAGCTTTAAGCGAAGCTTACAACAATCAAATCATCAAGGAAGAGGGAATGTACAAAATAAGATTGTTGCTCTCTTGT
Organism: Xenia sp. Carnegie-2017; assembly: GCF_021976095.1. Classification (NCBI taxonomy): domain Eukaryota; kingdom Metazoa; phylum Cnidaria; class Anthozoa; order Malacalcyonacea; family Xeniidae; genus Xenia; species Xenia sp. Carnegie-2017. The sequence goes on along the minus strand of NW_025813504.1, from coordinate 5,118,633 downwards.
CACAAGTGATAAATCTCCAAACGCAAATCATAAAACTGCAAAACGATGCAGGCCAAACTTGTACAAAGAAAGTGGAAAAAGGTAAAGTCGGACGAGTTTAAACATAACTAATTATTTTAAATACAATTATAGACATTACAATATACTATAAATGCAACAAAGCTTCTTTTACTTCTTTTTTTGTAAAAAATTTACATTTTTTTAAAGATTGTGCTGCTTATTACATGAAAGGAGAAAGGAGGAGTGGGGTGTACAAGATTGAACCAGATGATCAAGGAAGCTTTAAAGTTTTTTGTGACATGAAGACCTCTGGTGGCGGTTGGACGGTATTTCAACGTCGAATGGATGGAAGTGTAAACTTTTATCGCGGATGGAATGACTATAAAAAAGGATTCGGTAATCTTGAATCCGAGTTCTGGTTAGGATTAGATAAAATCCACAGATTAACTAGAGCAAAAGAAATAAACTTCGCATTGATATGGAAGACACAAAAAGAAACAAGAGGCACGCTGAGTATGGAAAATTTTCTGTGGCAAATGAAAAACAGAAGTACAAGCTTACAGTGGGAAAATATTCAGGTGCGTGATTTCACGACTTAATATTTCAATGCTATAGTTAGATTGGCTTTGTGTTAGTGTTTTGGTTGTTTTGGGGAAAATTGTTTCTTTAAATTATTGATTTTGAGATCATAACCGAACAAAGGAAGTACAAAATGAAAAAGCATTTTCTGCATCACAATTTCTAAGAATTTTACTTCTCATAAAATTTGTGCATCAATATTTGTTGGTTCTGAGCCTTAAATTTTACATATGAAATCATTTGTTTAACAGATATATGCCAGATACTGATAAATAAGTTTTGATAAAGGAAGACAGAAAGTGTTTGAACATGTTGACGATCATTGCATGTTTTGAGCTGGAAAACAATTATATATAATTAGTTTAGTTTTCTATCAAATTTTTTTTAACTATCAAATGGGTAAAATATAGTTGCATAAGTAAAAAGATTAAATTTGCAGTTGAGTTTTTTGCCCCTCGACCACATGGCGTGGATTTAAGGTTTTAAGCAGCAAGCAAGCGAAGTTTGTATAAGTGCGATATTAAGATAAAATATGAATAAATTAGTCAAAACCATTGGCAATCTGCAATTTTAATTTGAGTCATCTTAATGTGTGACGTCATCCAGAGTTTTTAAATGCACCACCGGCACCACCAGGTTCAGAACCTCCTTCCATTTACTCTTCTTATATTTGTAGATATTTATTAACATTAAAATATCTTATTTAATGTCTTAATTGCTAACTACTCGGGCTAACGTGTTTTTTTCTAGTAATAAGACAAAAAATTTTCTTGTCTAGAATCGCAGTATTATGAAATAAAAATGCCATAGTAAAAAAAAATTCGCCATCAACGCGTTTATTTTTTATAGGTACTGCTGGCGACTCATTTTCAGACCATAATGGATTTAAATTTTCGACAAAAGACGCTGACAACGATACATATTCAAAAAGTTGCGCAAAACAATTCAAAGGTGCTTGGTGGTATAGAAGTTGCCACTCTTCTAATCTAAATGGAATGTATCATCATGGTGCACATAAATCGTATGCTGACGGTGTCAATTGGTACGCGTGGAAAGGGCATCACTATTCCTTGAAAACCACATCTATGAAAATCAAATCATTTTCATAAATATACACATTGACAACTTTCTGCCCAATGTAAAAGGATAAAATCATTTTCCCAAGTTTCGAATATTTAATGTACTTTCAAAGTGTTTGATGACCGAAATAAGTTCTCTTGAATGTTGCACAACAGTATATGTCTTAGATAGTTTAATTTTATTTCTTACTTTTCACTTGAAAAATGTATTTTTTTAACTTGCTTTATTTTTTCTTTTGTTGACTATAATTATTTACTACTATTTGAAAAATTCAAAGTGAACATGCGTGATTTATTTATAAAGTTAATTTGCTGTTTTCGATTTCACTAAATTATTACACATTATATAATAACCATAAAAATTTGAGCAAACTATATGATCTATAAGAGGACATACGCACAGAATTTGCGTCGCAGAAATTTGTTGTTTTTGAATTACTAACGTCAAAAAATTACAATTTCTTGCGGTTTTCTTTTTAAAAGAAATGGATTAAATTCAACCGTTATATTTTCAGTGATAGGCAGGGGCGTAACTAAACTTGAAGTAAGGGGGGGGGGAGGGGGGGGGAGTGTGGAGAAAAATGATCCCTGCAAAAGGGTGTTGCCCACAAAACCCCCTTAAATCATTATAGCCAGCAAATTATAATCATTTCTATTATTGCATGCGTGGTTTATTAGTAAACATTATTGAAGATTAGGTTCTTAACACATACATTATTACAAAACCTGTTTTTGAAATATAAATCTTAACCGTTTCAGACATAACAGTAAAACAATGTATATTTGTTCTCATATCAAGACTGGCTGCGCAAGATTTTAGTACTACATCATGATGAATTGTATCTGTTAAATTCTCGGTTGAGACGCAATGAGTTCTTCCAGCCTTTCACCTTTCATTGTTAAGCGCAAATAGTTCTTGACAATTTTCATTTTGCTGAATGATATTTCAATATCAACAATACTTACTGGAGCAGTAAACACAAATTTGTAGCATTTATAAACGTTTGGGAAAATTTCTTTATTTTTGAGAGCAGTGTTTCCGGCGTCGTGGACTGCCTTATATTCTTCTGTCTCATTTAAAAAGTTAACAAAAATCTCAAGTTCTGCTACCGTGACATACAGTCTACGCTAATTTATGGAGGAAAAAGTTCGGTGACCTTTTTAACTTGTTCAAAATTTGGTGATATAATTGCCAAAGTCTCAGAGTTGTCATCCAAACGTCTGCTTGATCTTTTATTACTCTTTCTAGCAAACTCTTCCTCGGGATTGGAGCCTAGAGTCTTCGCAAACTCAACACTCACATATATTTCATCATTCAATTCGGATTTAGTGTTCCGTATTCTTTCCAGTTATCTAACAGTTTCATCAATCAGTTGAAGACCATCAAGGATATTGAGCTCTGGTTCTGTTTACAACTAACCCTGACCTCATTGTTCAAGTTTTTAAATTCAATACAATATTTAGTTTATAATACGCTCGGACGCTCCTCATTAATTTATCTTATTTCCTTTTTATTGTTGTAATTTATGTATCATATTACTTTTATATTAACCCTGTATCACCTATTATTTCACTCATACTGAAGATGGCATCATGAGATGTCGAAACATGTCTATTTTCAAAAAAGTTGTCGTTTATATTAAATGTGTATTGGCAATAGTGCTTTTACGAAATTATGAATGCTAAAATGCATTAGCATGTTTTTTTACATTTGCAATCATTGTATCCAGCGGAATCTGTATCTGTGTTATAATTACTTCATCTTACACATCTCAGAGACACATTGCACTGCAGAATTAAGCCAAAATTGTCAAAAATGAAGGTTCGTTATTTCCACTTAGTAATCATTTAGTTGTTTTCGATGGTATGGCAATATTTCTACTTCCTGAGCACTGCCCTGCCACCTGACGGCAATATGCCCTGCAAAACACTGATTTCAACAATTGGGGTGTCACATCCCCCCACACTCCCCAACAGTTAAGCCCTGGTGATAGATGTACGAGTAAGACAAGTGATCACTTGCATCGGCGTCTTGTGTCCCTACTATTAGTTCTTATTACAAATGACGTCATGACGTGAATCTATATAAATGTACAGACAACAGTTAACCTATACGAGGCAGTTAACTCTGAACTATAGTAAATTTTTCTAAGACATGCTTTAATATTCTTCCTGTAGTTAGTAAATAATTAAGTCAAGTGTAACGAACTAAATGATTATTTTAAGAGATACTTATGTGCAATAATCACAATATTTTTTATAGTTCCTTATAGTTTTTCGTCTATGGTAAAGTAACCACATTTAGTAAAGAAACAAATACATCCATACATAATATCTTGTATAAATAGAAGTAGTTTAACCATTGTAAGACAGATCGTAGACCATAGACATTGACGTTGAACATTAAATGTGATCCTAAAGCAAAGAATAGGTTTTATCTTTCTACAGGCTCTTGATTCAATCCTACCTAATTTTCTAAGCACTATATACTGCAGTCAATAGCGTTACAAAGAAGGACACTATTCTAACACAGCACTAACATCTTTGCAACTACCATAGCTACAGTACATTAGTTTTAAAAGTCAGTGTCATTTATGAGAAGAAGCACCTCTCCCATAGTTGTACTCTCTAATCTTTGTCCTGCACTGTACCAGATGTTCCATATCTTTCCATCTTCAAGGAAAAACACATGGAAAATAGTTTAACTATCCAGACGCTACAATTTGAAACGGTTTATTTTTTTATGGATGAAAACTAGAAAAGTGAAAGCCAACCCGTAAAAAACAGCAAGGACGTGAAAGAAAGCAAGCTTCGTTTCAGGTCAAACATTTGAAATTTTTTGCTGTAGAAACAAAGAATGGACAATGCCAGAACTTATGAAATTTTGATACATATTTTATCCATTTTTTTATCACACATATGTAATAATGACTTACTATCGGTAACTCTACTATGATATGAAAAACTTTGAAAAATAGCATAGAGCTGCATGGAAATCCTTAGAATCGTGAAAATTGTAGTTTAGAAATACTAACTGATCAAATATTTTCATTTACGATCACAAACAGATCAATCCTTTAAAGTTACAAGCCTTTTTTATGAGTGATTCGAAGTGAAACCTGTTTGCCAACTGTTGTTATAAAGCCGATTATTCTTTCTGACTCTTTTTACTATCGCCTCAAAGGTTATTATTCCCCTTCTGTATCATTTTAAATAATTATCTTGCTAATTTTTTCATAGCTTTGTTTGTTGAATCAAGTTAATTTTTCCATGTGTTGGTCCCTTATAAATGGCCAGTGGCGTAGCAGAACCATATATTCATGCTCTGCTGCATTATATTTCTTTGAAATCATTGTTTTCAACGGATCAAGACATGCATATTTAACTTGTGTCCCCACGAATTAAAGGTTCTGCTACGCCACTGGTAATGGCGACGTTGGCTTGGAAATTTGTTTATCACAAATATAGAGTTGCTTGATCCAGTCTTTTTTTCGAGATCAGTGTTCGAAGCACGCAATAACGTCAAAAATTGAAGCCGCTGACAAAATTGCGTCTGTATCAATATGGCGTCAAATTGCTTAAAAATGCCAATTTTCATAAGCTGTTCCTCTTTTGTTAATAATATTTCAGCAGAAATATTTTACTAATTAATTAGCAATAGTTATATCTTTTATATGAAGCAATGTGGATTTTTGAATGGAGTTCTCCTTCAAGAGGTGAGATTACTCAAACATTTATACCTTCATTCAACATCAATGTAATAAAGAAGAACGAAGACTCCTTTTAATTCAATGCCTATACAATATAGAGGTTTAAACATTAAAAATATATTTCATCCAAATAGATCAGCAAACACCTCAAAGAGATGATTGTCGAGAGACATTTAGTAAAACGCATTTAAATACAATCAAATTGAGTTTACGAGTGAAAAGGAAGCAGAAAATTGTTGATATTTTTCAAGAAATAAAAGACAGTTTAACACCAACAATGCAAAGAAAGCTGGATCTACAATGTGAAAAAGGGAAGTCATGGTGAAGTGCACTTCCACTACAAGATGAAAATTTGAATAAAGGGGAACTTCGGAATGCATTAAGTTTACAATACGAACGGCAAGAGAAAAGGCACTTCTCAGAACTGCATTTGTGGAAAGGTTTTTGTAACCGATCATGCATTGACATGTCATCATGGTGGTTTACCGATATTGAGACACACCTAATTAAGAGATATGTAACAAATCGGTGGTTGGCAGAAGTTTTCGCGTCTGTTGAAAAAGAACCAAAATTATAACCACTTTTAAGGAAGTAATACTACCAAAAACAGCTAACAGACCAAAACAAGCAAGGCTATATATTCATGCTAAAGTTTTTTGGAGTAGGCAGGAAGATGCAATTTTTGACGTAAGGGTATTTCACCAAAACGCATTTAAAAAAGTAGTAATAACTCAGTAAGACTTTTAAGAGCTCAAACATCTCAGTAAAAAAACAATTTTATTGAAATTTTTGCACTCTAGGTGAAGCTGCACACTATTACGAAGTATTCACAAGCATAAAAAACGTCACTTGCTTCTTCCCGGTATTTTCGCAAGACTATTTCATGAAATGTGCGTTGTCCTTCCTTAATTGTTGCACCAATTGTTTATCTATTACATATCTACCCTTACATAATTTTGAAACGATTAGTGGGGCAATCCATCATATGCCATATTTAAGGTAACAAATCGCACGAAAATTACGACTAAAATCTGATCCTTCTGCTTTTATACACAATTAAATGCAGGTAGCTAGACATCTTGGGCAATGGGTTCAATAGGTAGATAGACATCTTGGGGATTGGGCTCTAAATTGTTGGTTCCTGAGTTTCATCAACATATATATTGTGAAGTTAACATATCTAGCATTTTGAACAATTCCTTCTATTGGAAACAAACATTCTGAAGACCTCCGAGGAGTAGCTTTGGAAAGAATAGTAGAAATTTCATATAATATAGAATACTTAAAGAATCATTAATGACATAACTGATATTTGCATAAGTATATTGAAGTTGAACTTTTTAGTGTTTAACACGTGAATGTATTGTTCATTTTTGTAGAGAAAAACTTTCAGTTTTGGGATATTTAAATTGTTGATCACGCCATGTCGTGAGCTTTCTGTGTATATATGCTGATGAGTCTTAAACTCACAAATATTGTAGGTAATTCAATGTAATATGGTCATTGGACATAACATTATAATGTAATGCGTAATAATTATCTCATATTGACATCATATCTTGCTTGGAATTCTACTGAGTTGTTTATAAAGACGTTAGTGTTCAAATAATGCAGTTTTCTATATGTTTTGCTTCAACATCATGGGTACCAACAAAAATGATGACTAATACTAAGTGCTCAAAACAACTCAATTCTCATTTGTTTATGATATAAGTTTTCTAATAGGTCTTAACATCGAATTCTTACAATTCATATTTAGTGATTTGTGTCAGAAACTTTGTTTCAAATTTAGACAGAAGCAATTCAACAGCGCTAATAACAATTTTTGCACTTAGGTTTAATATCAAGACTTTAATGAAAATGACAAAGCATATGCATGCAAAAACGTGAAGTGACATGTCGACATCGACAATGCAACAAATAACCATCGTTAGTTAAATATTTTTCTCTTGCAACGTTATGTATTGGTCGTTGGAGACAACTTATTCAGCAGAATTAGATATCTCTCATACATCACAATAGCTTATTCCATGAAAATCCATAGCACACTGCGGAAACATAACCGACTATGGAGTCACTTCCTAGAGGCAACCATTGCCATATGACCAATATTATATCTCCAGAATTAACACAAATATAACAAATTGCTTAGAATAATGTTTAGCTTGCTTTTTAAATTGCAAGAAATCTCTACAAACATAGTTGTGACCAAGTCTAATCCTAGTCTCTGTTATAACAAAGCATTGGATGATAGTTGTTCTCTTTTTCGAGAAGAGCCATCCGATGCAATTTAATAACGATATTAAAATCGACGTTAAAGTCTACATAAGGTAAATGGTTTGAACCCGGGAGTACCGTTGCATATTTGTAAATGTAGATCGTCCAGATTGGTATAGTCCTGAGAAGGACTGTTTTCGTTGTTGTTGACTGACGTTTCGACAACCTTAGTGGTAGTCATCTTCAGAGTCAAAAAAAAATGTTACAATCGTTCAGAAAATATGTTCAGAAAATATGAAATGAAATATCAAATAAAGTTTAATTTGATATTTTATATGAGATTATAGGCATAAGTGCTTCATCAAAACATATTTCACCTTATGTTAATCTTTTAGTAAAAAATTGTTATCAAAGAGAGTTAATGTATACGACAAATAAGAACTTTGCAATGTAAGCATTATAGAGAGTCTCATAAAGAGACGTTCACCGTCTTCGTGATATGCAAAGCTCACCTTTATAGGTTTGAGCACTCTGATGACTCTACAATACAGTCATAGAATAGAGAATACATTGAAGGGCAACTCCCGGGTGAAACGCGAGGCATTTTTTTTGCGCATACGTTAGGTCCGCCATTTTTCTGGCCAGTAACTTGGCGCTAGCGTACTATAAAATTATATTGAAAAAGAGCGGTTTCGGAATATTAGTCGTCTCGTACGTGAAAGATTTTGGAAGATCATAAAAGATTGTGGCAAAACATGATAGAAATAAGGTGAGAGATCATTATTTCATTGCTAACAAGTACGTAAAGGCTTTTTATTGGTAAAAGTGAACCGTGAAGTATATAGTAGAAGTGAAGTATATAGAAGAATATGAAGTAGAATCTCTTGCGTTTTCGTCCATTCTAAATTATAATTTTCCAATTGTTTGAGGTGTAGTTGTGAAGGTATAATTACGAAAATGAAGGGGAAAATTACTTGTACGAACGCTGCAATATTTCATATTGCAACATAGTACTTCCAACTTACTATGTAAAATAATATTAACCAAGCAATTCAATAATCATTCATGATACTTGTTTATGAATGATAACTAATAATAGTCTAATAGACCTTTAGTTTTTATTAACATTCAATTCAAAGCAAGGGAGAGTTTGTTTTATCACTTAAGCATGAGTGAATAGTTCAATATGTCAAGTATTATTTTTAAAGGTGTACAATTTTTTTACCTATATTAATTATTATAACTTTGCTTCAAAGCAATTTGTGCTCTGTAAAAGTTAGCAACAAAGTTATAATTGATTTTTAATTTTTTTTTCTAGTTGCTAGCCTAGTGCTTACTTGATTCTAAAGTGAGGACTGTGTTGCAAGTGACTTGTACTTTGTATTATTTCATCCAGAGACCAACAGAGTTTGTATACTTATTTTTAACAATGAAGTCATTAAATTTTTAAATGAAAAGTTCAGACTGGTTTTATGTATTCTATATTCTGTACAGTCTACTGCATAACATACACACATTTTAAAGTTGAACTGTTTTGTGATTGTTAAAGCTTTTTACACACAGTATTGATCATTAAGGGCAAAGACCTGTTTTTGGACATGTAATCAGTGTAAAATGAATATAGTAAAGTAAGATTTTTATTTTTTTTATATATTTTTGCAACTCAGAAATGCCATGATAGAATAAGTTTCTAAATGTCATTCAATTGTGAAAACCTTTTCTAATCACTAATGCCCCAAAAAATGGGAATAAAGCAAGTTGTGGATGTTTCACCTTTTTATCTGGAAACTATGCCATTGACCTAGACCCTGTCCACACTAATGCGTTTTCCAAACGCTCCGTTTTCATCGAAATGAAAACGCATCGTTTTCATTTTATCCACACCAGCGTTTTCATAGCATTTTCGGCTGTCCTCACTAAAACACTTGAAAAAGATGTGTGATGCATTTAACTGCGCATGCTTATACATAAAACGCCCACGGTTGTTGCGACATCAGCGACATTAGGGAGCTTTAGCAAAGACTACGAGTACGACTGCGAGTACGATTTACGTTATTTTGGCGCGAAAACATTGTTGCGACAACAAAAACACGTAGCCGTCATCAATCTGAGTACGATGTTTTGTAAAAAATTCGTAGTCGTGACTACGATGTCTTTTTAAGCACAGAAAGTAGGTATATTTCTTCATTCTGTAAGAAATTAGTTTACAGTACTATTTTCGAGCAGCTAGGCTTTTATTTAGAACCTTTTTGGAGCGCAGATGTACATTAAAAAGGAAAATATGACCTGCAAAACTTTCATGTATTTCGTACGCAAAGTGAAAGGTAAACAAACAATAAAATAGTACAAATATATCGTACATAAAACTTAAAATAGTGAAGATTTTTCAGTCTAAAGAGTCCTATCTTCTTGCAAAATCAGTATTACCGATTTTTTGATATCATTATTGACAAATAGAGCTGTAGCTGCTTCGCAAACTTTGATGTTTTACACAATAAAAAAGCTTGTTCTGTTGTTTACAGCTAAAACTAAATTTTGACGAAGCGACAATGACAACAAACTTCCTCATGCCATTCCCTTACACGGTCAAACTTCGTACTCGTTGTCGTAGTCGTACTCTTGCTAAAGCTCCCTAATTTCCAAGATTTCAGGACGACATTGGCGTCATCGTTTTTAAAAGACTCCGTTTTTGACCGTCCACACTAAAACAAAACGCATCCGTTTTCAAATTGCTCCACTTTGGAGAGCGTTTTCGAATCGATCCGTTTTCATTTGGCAGTGTATCCGTTTTTGAGTCTTTCAGCGTTGGCGGAAAGAAAAAACGCATCAAAAAGTATCCGTTTTCAAGCGAAAACGTATTAGTGTGGACGGGGTCCTAGCCTTCATGCTGGCTGAGTATTGTAAAAATGCTTCAAAAAAGAAAGTGAACAAAATGAAAGCAGTCCAAGTCACTACATCTCTACAGCCGCATGCCTTAGCTATTGGTCCTTACCATTGAGTTCTATAATAACTGGAGCGGCTATCTCAAGCGCGGCCTTAGATATCTGATGAGGCCAAAAAAATGGCGGATTTCGTCCGTTGCCGCTGAGATTTACTGAAATTGACCGCTTTTCCGAAAATTTCGCAATTTCCCACTCCCTCCTGAGGAAAGAGTGAAGAAAATGTATGTGTGTATTTGGGATTCGGCAAGCAATTTTTTGATGAAAATCACGATAAAAACCTACAATTCGTAACAGCGAGTCAACCTAGCTTTCCAGTTATCGGCTCTAACGAGGATGTATTTATAACTATCGACGAAAGAGCTATATGTCGGCTACGCTATGAATGCAGATATGCGTCGTTTTCTTACCAGCGTCAAACTTGTTTGATCGATTAAACTCTTTAGTCTATACAAAAAAGTATATTATAGCTCATCTCCACAGTGGTTCACGGGAGAGAATTTAGCTTATTTGTTATCATTGCTATTTTGCTTCTTTTCGTGGAAAGGCAATGGCTTTTTTCGCCACAATTGTAGGATTTTTACTTGTTTCTTTAAAAAAGTAAATATTAAATCTCTGGATATTTACGGATTTTCTGTAATTGAGTTTCATATTAAATTTCAAAAAGACTCAAGTCTACATAGGTTTGGTAAATGAAAACAAAAAATATTGTATAGAAATTACTTTAAGTAACCTTTTTGTGATGTTCTGAAGTGCAACTGCATCAAATACTTGTAAAGTTGTAGCACATTTTGATTTTGTTGTATTGATATATAAATTGGGCAAAATGCAAATAATCATCAAAACACATATGCTTCCAATGGTGTTTATAATTCATTTTTAGTTTTAATACTTCTACCCTTCTTTTTCACTTTGTTTTGTTTTTCCTATATTTGCAATATAAGTGCACAATTTGAATGATTAACACAGTTTTCACCTCAATAATAAATTTCATAAGCAGTTGGTAGTGCATTTTGTTCTCTGAGTATCCACATTTGGTGTTTTCTTCATACATGAATGATGAAATGCATATGGATATGTCATAGCAAGGCAATAAAACCAAATGAATTAAATACCTATAGTGTACTTTTATGCTAGAAGCTTAAAAGCTTTCTAGAAATTATAAAGTTATTGGATTATATTACCTCTATATCATCAATGTCATGAAAAGAAATAAGAAGCAAAATATTTGTAGAAAAGCTTTGAAAAATGAAAAGCATTTATTTAAAATAGCAGCAATGATGCATATGATAAATCTCCATTCTGTACTCTAATAGATAAATAAGCTCAAACTGTTTCTTAAAGAAATATATAAGAAATATACAGTACTGTAAGTTTAAAGGTTTCATCACTGAATCTTTAATGCTTCAGTATAGTGCATTAGATATTAGTAACACTCAACTAAAATATTTTGATAAAGATATGACATGATTTAAACATTAAGTTATATATAACCCAATGGCTTATACAGTTTGATGCTTCACATCTGCATCGAGTCCTCATCAATCTCAGTACAAATGTTTACATAGACACAAACTTTATGGCCTTTCCATTTTATATGTTGTGAATTGACATTTAATTAAGCATCAAAACACACACAACCTTCTTGCCATCTTTTTTTAGTTCATGAACTTTAACTTCAAAGCATTCAAGGCATCATTAGTGAATCCATTGTCTCCATCCATAGAATTTGACCATGATCAAATTAAATAACTCTGGATAAGGCAGACAATAAATCAATTATCTTTACAGCATTATCATTTTTTAAGACTCTGCCTGGTCAATAACATCTTCCAGCCATCTTTATTCCTTGGTCTTCCCTGCATGTTGCCAGCAAATAAAACATAACAAGCTCTGCTCCAAATCATGGGTACTGTTGGGGCTGATCATTTCTTTTTGATACTTACTCACAGAGCAAAATGTGTGCAGGGTCTTTTTTGCTTTAGGGAAACTATTTTGCAAATAGATAGGTAAATTAACGATTTCATGCATTAACAAATGACAGAAAAGTATGCAGAATTTTATAGACAAAAACAGGAAAACATCAGTATATTTGGCGTTCAAGTCAGTCTTAAAAAATACGATCTTTAATATGTATTTTATGGCTTTTCAAGTGCATATATAATTTCTTTTCAATCGTTGACGGACTAACAAAACAAACAACTACCTCACCTGTGAGAAGCGATATGTTCCTTTTTGTGGAAACTACGACATCCAACAATTGAACGACTGAAGTGTTGGCATTATAAAAGAAATGTCAAAAAAGAATCGTCACAGAATATGGAACTAACGATATCCATATTCTGTGATATCGTGTTGGTTTTTGAAAAATTCTTAATAATTTACTATAGACACCAGGGGGAAGTCGAGAATATTATTTTTCTGCAAAGCGATCATTTCAGCGGAAATACGTCCGTTGGCCGCCATTTTTTTGGCGACCTCGCCCCAGTAAAGTTAGCCACTCCAGTTATTATAGAACTCAATGGTCCTTACTGACTACCAGAAGCTAAGCAGTTGGAGCTAATATCAAGATAGACAATATGTGTCGGATTTTCTTCTCATGAAGTGTTTCAAATTCCGCATTAGTCTTAAATGCACTAATACTCTTTCATAGGACTGAATTAGATGACAACAGGCTGTTATTCGACGGCAAATCAGCCATTCCGTATCCTCTACTTGTCTGCAGTACATTAAAAAACTTAAAGACGTATTTAATGAGAAATTGCCAGTCCACACAATGAGCGCAGGTGTCGGTGAAAATATTTTAGACACCATGAAGTCCATATAGCACTAATACCAGTAGGCCGTAGCATCCGAAAATGTTAAAAAAACTGTTTGTAAGAATGCGCATTCATTACGCCATTATTTTGCGAATTGCAATTGTGCAATATTTTATAATCAAAATGCAAAACAAAGCCAATCAGTCTCAAATTCTACAATTTAACTCACTTTACATCTCCTCCTTCGTTTATTTTCCTAGTAAACATTCTATGCTTTACTGGCTAAAGCAATGGCGGCCGTTAAATCTTGGTGAAATGCAGTGGCGTGCTGGGAACATTTTATCTAGGTAGGCCATTGATAAAAATGCACACAAAAATTTCTAACTTTTGAAAACGAGGTTCGAAGACTTGAGGCAAGCACCGCAGGTGCAAAGCCATGGCTGATTTAGAGTAAGTCAAAATAAATTACAACGGTACATTTTGGCGTATATTAACATTTCTAAGCACCTTAAAGTAAAATCCATTGGTAAAATTATATTCTTTAGAAACAAAAAACCAATATTGTTTTTTGAATATAATTTGAATTTGAAATTGAAGAGCTATAATTTATTTTTAAGTACACTGGATCCGCCACTGATTTTTAAGTTTAAAATCTCTGAAATCCCATTTCCCGGACTTTGGGGTAAGATTTGACAAAAATGTTATGGTAAAGAGATGGTATAATAGCATATATAGATAATTTGGTTAAGATGATTAGTGCCATAAAACGATGAAAATTTTTTCCATTAGATCTTTCTAATGTGATGATAACATTCCATTGTCATAATTTGATCAAATGTTTGAAGAATTTGGAATAAAATCATTTTCTCTTGTCAAATTTTCATCCACAGATGATCTGTTGTAACGTTCCTTTATAAAAAGAAGAAGTACCGTTGATACAGCACAAGTTCCCACTGTAGCCCAAAGCATCCATTTTGTACCAATGTTTCCCAATGGAAGAAGGAGAAACAGCGACGACACGAAATTGTTAAGAAACGCCAAAACACTTGAAGTAATACCCTCGGCTACCGGATATGTCAACTCAACACCTAACTCATAGAAGAGCGGTATTGTTCCGTTGACAAAAAATCCACTGAGGCAAAACAAAACATAAACTAAACTTCTTTTAAATCCAACAATTCCAGTAAAAACGTAATAAATCAAGAGGATAGAGCAAAAAGAACATGCCATAAAGCTAATAAGCAATAACTTTAAATGTCCAGAAAAACGATCAGCAAATCTACGAAATAAAAAGAGAAAATGAGGTCAAACGTGTTTAAAACCCATAGTCATACGGTACAATGCTATTATTTCTCAAAAAGAATAGATTTTAAGAGAAATTTATCTTTTTGCGTGTTTCCTCTTACGTAAAGTATTAAGCATTATAAAATAACATAAGCAAATTATCGTCCTCTGATTGGTCGATGAAGCGTTGTTTAGATCAGGCCATCGAAAAATGGAAATTGAAATGGCTGTCGTCGGCATGCTGTCGTGAATTTTTAGCATAAACCTAAAAACAAAGACGATTTTTTGGAAGTGCATTTTAGGCGTATTAAATGCAATTTTAAATCAAAAAAAGATTGGTTACTGTGTTTAGATGGCTTTTTCCAAACTTTTGGGAATGTTACTCGGCTTCGGTTCGCGTTCGCATATAGTTCGTGTTCGTGTTTGAAGACTGTATAGTCTTCTTGAAGTTTGTGAAAACATAATCGTCCCACATTGGCACGCGTATGTGGCTAACAAAGAGTTCCTTCGTCCATACTTGAACATTTCTTCGTTCGAACCAATAAATTGTGTGAATTGATTTTCATCATAAATTGTTTGTTGACATCCTTCTTAACTTTTTATTAGAAGGAGAGTGAAAACAATTTTTTCTGCAAAGCAGTCAATTTTGGCGAATATCAGCGGAATTTGACCAATTTCACCATTTTTAGTGTACTCAAGACGTGCACTCAAGCTATATATACTCGGTGAATAATATATCATAACATCATCAGGGGCCGGTACACGAAGCCTGGATAGCGTTATCTATGGAATAGCAATTTTTTTAAAACTTTTATAAAACCTTTCAAAAAGCAAAAAAAATATAAGTTTCAAACTGAGCAATCACTGAACATCAATCAATTTCGAAGACTACAAAATTTCTTTGTCGTAAGACAAACACAAACTCCTGACAAATTTGAAAATATGTACTATCTAATGGATAACGCTATCCAAGCTTCTTGCAAACGGCCTCAGTTCACCAAATAGGAAAACGAACACTTACACAGAAAATAACACACCAGAAAAAGCACCACTAGTGACGGCAGAAAATCCAAGCAGTCCAGCAAAATGTTCATTCACCTGTATCCCGTAATCCGAGAGGTTCTGATACAAAACGGCACACCAACCACTAAAGACACCAGTAGAAGCTCCGTATATTGTGGAAAGAAGGAGAAAGTTGAAATTCTTACTCAGCTCTCGTGCACCTTTTATAAAATCTATACGATCTTTGGACGCAGAAAGACTTGGCGACGTTGCTGGCTTGGATGGATAATATGCTAATACGACAAAGAATAAAACTGTCTGTAGTGAGGCCTCGAAGTATAATAAGGTATGAATTTGCCTTTCGTATTTTTTCTCTTCAGTTGTGTTGAGTCTGTAATTATCACCAATTTTTAGAGCATTCGAATCTTTCACATCGTCGACGAAAGCTGGCCCAATGAGAAAAGACAGGGAGAGTCCCACATATGCTGCAACAGTTGATATTGCAGTGGCAGTGGTTCGCTGATTCTTGGGAAACCATGTTGACGACAAGAGCGGTGGTGCTGCCAGAAATATTGGACCACCCAAACAACTGATTATTTGACCACAATAAATCAAAACAGTTGAAGTTTGCGTATTGCCCGTAGGTATGGCACGTAAAATTGTCCCCAGCGTTTGCATGGCAGCTGCTAACAACAATGTGAAACGCAAACCTGAAGAAAAACAAAAAACATGTGATGCACTTGAATTTTATATTTAGGTTTAAGCATTTCAAGTGGACGACAATTTTCTTTAGATGATATATGTTTCGGCATGCTTATGCCATCTTTAGTACAAGAGTATGATTTCTATCTACTGTTATATTTATGTTAGTTAAGTGAGAGGTATCGAATTACTAGATGATGGAATTATTTACAAGTTCAATATCGTGTTGACATGTTGTATTTGTTTATTGAGGTTCAGTTTGAGTTTTTTTTTATGTAGAGCGCTTCCTTGAGTTTCAAAGAGAAAGAAGATTTAGCGGTGTCTAAGATGCAAAAACAAGAATGACTGTATTTGATTTCACATTGTGGTGAAGTTTGGAGGTGTTTGTAAATATGCGAGTTTTTGTCAGAATGTGTTTGCTCTATGACGCGTGTGAACTACTCACCAAAAAGCGTGACGAAACTCGAACAAATAAACATGTGTGGTCACATAGCATTCGATTATAAAGCAAAAAGTAAATAATTATTTATTTAAGATACAGCTTTATATTTTTCTGGTTTTTTTTTACACTTCAATTTGTTAAGCAAGCTACAACTTCTTATAACTTTTTTCCACCCAAAAACTGTATAGGCCTGTACTTGGTTTAAGTCAAAATTGGATTCGATAAACTTTGCATCATACGAGAAAACGTTTCAATATTATTGTGACATTAAATAATACCTTTAACGTCCATAAACCAAGCAAAAGGTAACATTGAGACACAAAACATAATGGTGCCCAGGGCAACAATGAGATCAATGATCCATTCATCCCATTTATAAACTGCCCTAGCTGTCGTCTCTTTAGGACTAAATGTGTTCCAAATAGCAATCTGCATGATTCCATTGATGCAGAATATCAACAGAACGTACCAACGTTTCTTGTAAACCTGCACATGTTCGCTTGCATCCATGTTTTCATGAACAGGCAGAAGACATGGATTGCTCTCATTTGGGTTACTGAAATCATCACAATGCTCGTAATCATCCATCTAAACAAGTGAAATACGAAAATAAAACGTGATAAAGTATTGGTTTTTTGACCTCAACGACAATGTAATATATGTTAAGATGAAATATACTTATGAATATTGTGCATGTAACAGAGTTGACAAAGAATATTGAAATCATCCATTTCGTAAACTCAGGTAATCATAAAATAAGTTCGTGCGTTATGTTGACATAGCGTTTCACCTTACTCTTCTAATGCCAAAGCTCTGGAACAACTGAACATTGATAAACTTCTGGAACACCGCGAGAACTTTTCATTTAGGTCTTTCCAAAATAATTTCACTAACGCTTATTTGCAGAATGTCCACTCGTAAAAAATGTGACTGATTGCAAGAGAAAAGAATTTTTGTCAAATGCTATCGGTGGATTATCGGTTACCAATTATTTCAGATACGGGTGATCAATTGAGTTTGTTATTACTAGATGATTCACCTATATAGGTTTTCTCAACTCTACAGTCACAGGCTCACACCCGGAGTATACTATCTACGCATGACAAAACCATTCAGTTTCCGGATCGTTTGTTGTCAAAAATTTCAAATCTTCATTCGAAGAGTTGAAAAAGAAAGAAGTTGTTCTTTTAATGACAAGGAAGACTATTTTACCAGTTCAGTCATTTTGTATTCCTTTCAGTGATTTAAGGTAGTTTATAAGAGGATAGTGCAATAAACGCCGCTCTTGAATAAGAACCCAAGACCCGCTTTCACTATACCGTATTGTTTATGTATCGGATGATTTCCTATCCGATAGAAATATTATATGTGCTCACTCTACAATGCCGTTTAGCTCTTGCGAAGTCTCTATTGTCATGGTAACAGATAGTTTTGCGCCACGCGATAGAAGATTTTGGCGAAAGCAAAGGACAAAAACTTGAAAGCATGGAAAGGCTATAAGATATTTTTCGAAAGTTTAACAAAGACATCGACTGGAAAGATGCGGATACAAAAGAAAGACAAAATGCTAAACTATTATACGAATTCTACTCTAATAACGAAAATAAGAAGCATATAACGACTACAGTTGATCTCGTGAGATAAATAGCAACAACTGCAAAATTGCGGGCATAACAAATGTTAAATATTGCACCAAATTGAAGTCTTTACTATCGGCGTTCTATCACACTACGCCGCCACGTATCGCATTGCTTTTCGTGTGACATTTAGAGCTTAGTGATTTTCGCTACGCTAGACGTGTCGGATTGATCCGACGCAGTGTAGACAGCAGTCCAAATCCGACACAAAAATAACGGCGAGACGTTGCAATCCGGTATAGTTTAAACAGGGAAAGACTGCGTACTCCGTTGTAAGACTGTGATACATAAATTCATTGCTAACAAACCGAACGTAAAAAAATAACCTTTCTCTCATCAAATTGAAATTGATTGAAACAACCAACTTGGACAGGTTCATCAATCATGCTCACAAAATGCAAGAAATGAGAGAATATTAGTAATTGTGATAATGCAAGGCTGTCGCTAACCCTTGTAGTTTTCAAGTGTCCATGAAAATACAAACACGCTAGTCAATTCATTCAACTGGTATATTTACTATGATGGAATTTGTTAAAATGTCAATTCACCTCTAGATAATATCTGTATAGCCCTGAAGCTATATATACTATACAATATATTTGCGCATGTAGTTATTATATTTATCTATTCAAAATAATGTACATTGCTTCCTTGTATTAGTGAATGCTATAATAATACATTCAAAATGACAATATCAAAGATCATTTATGATTCTCTGTTTAACGGTAAATTTACATAGCTAATACGTGTTAATTCATTGACTCAATAATGATTGAAAAAAACGGAGGTTCACTATTTTCAGCTAATGTATATACACATCAAAAGAAAACTATAAAAGCGATAACTTATGTAATCAAACAAAATTAGGACATTAAACAAACCTTAATGCAAGATATAGCTCAAAGCTGGCAAAATGGTTTTGCTCAGTGAACTTCAGCGACCTTCAACGTGGGTATATGGACTCGGTAAATTTATCAAATCATAATACTGTGGTAATGTTACTATCAATGTCCTCCGCCAGCAACAACAAACAGGAAATTCATAACGGCTATCGTATGTCTCAAATTAACATTCTCACATTACTTACACGATTTTAGAATAGTTCACCAAGAAGAAAACGTGGTTGATTGCCTGCTCGAGAGAACATAATGAGACATTAACAATTCTTTCAAGCAATCCAATTTTCTTCTTGGGTTAGAAAAAGTAAATTATATAATTGAAGTGTTATTGTTAAAGTAATTTATTTTGAAGACATTTTCCATTAAAACATTGAAAAGTTAAGAAACACGTAAAACTAGTTTTTGCAAGATGACGTTAATAATGTAACATGGTATAAAGGGAATATAAATGAAGGCTATTTTGATCAGTTTTATTGGTATGAAGTGAAGTATAGCACTCACATGGATTAAGCTTCTGTGTATTGTGCAATATCGTAATATATATTTTAGACTGTCACCCCTAAAATCAGTGGGCACATTTGGGATGCCCCCACAAATTGATGTCCGCTTATGAGTGGTTGTGAATATAGTAAGATAGTCTAGTGTATTGGCAGACACCTGAAAGTAGTGTCCGCTTAAAGGAGACATCTGCTTCTTACATTTGTTCGTTAGTATAGAGTTCCAGTTCGAATTAATGCATACATATATTGTCCCTCTCATCATGATTTTTTCTTATCTAATGTTTTGCGCAAAATTAAATTTGGAAAGTATGCACAATCGGAAGTCCGGGACTATATCCATCGCATTTTTTAGAATGACGAATCCGATTGTCAGAAGCTCTCTTTATATATGTGTTCACACAATCTGTTTTTTGGATGCAAAAATATCGTCTGAATGGGCCTTTATTCAACTGGTTTCTTTATACATAAATTTAGACTAAAAATTTCTAATGGTGCATAGTTTAAAGAAAAAGGGTTCACTTCACCAACTATTTGCTACAAAAGTTTTACATCTCCGATGGGACTCGAACCCACAACCTTTGAATTAGAAGTCCAACGCGCTAATCCATTGCGCCACGGAGATCACATGTTGAGATTGTCGCTATGCATAGTGGAGCATTTCACGCAATTAAATTTTCTACATGATTTGCTGATGATTTTCTGGCCAAGCTTTTTTGGCAGGTATCAAAGAACTTTGTAAAAGTTTCTGTTTCAACATTAATGCTGGCCTTCCGTTCTTAGCTTTTAAATAGCTGATCAACATGCGGATAAAAAATAAAACTTTGAGTTGTATCTGTCTGGAGCTGGTTTTTTCATGTAGAAGAGAAAAAGCAATCATCATACAAATAGTAGACAGAATTAGAGTAAACAATGATTTAGATTACTGAAATAAATCAAAGATTCTATACTAAAATTTCAATAATGTTTTACCAATATGCATATTTGTAAACATTCAATTATATAGCATTTTTAAGACTTGTGCATTTGTGTTTTAATCAAAGATTGCTTAGTTCGCCTATTTAAAGTTGGGTGAAACATAAGGGTTATGACAAAATTATAAGGATTGAAAAAACGTACACAAACATAATTCTAAATTTTAGATATGGCAGCCAAGACAGGACAGAAAATGGTTATATATTCATAGCTAATTCCCCATAAAAGTTAAATTTCTGAAAAAAAAATGCCTGAATTTTTTCAGAAATTTGAATTTTATGGAGAATTAACGATGGATATATATTATTAAAACAGCCACAGTTGTTGTGTTATCTATTTATGTTATCCAGTACATTTATCAATACATTTTGCGTATTTTTCTCCTTGTTTTCAAGTCTTTTTCTTATCTAATGTTTTGCGCAAAAATTAAATTTGGAAAGTATGCATAATCGGAAGTACGGGACTATTTCCATCGCATTTTTAGAATGACGAATCCGATGGTTAGAAGCTCTTTTTATATATGTGTTCACACAATCTGTTTTTTGGTTGCAAAAATATCGTATGAATGGGCCTTAAGTCAACTTTTTTCTTTGCACATAAATTTAGATTTAAAATTTCTAATGGTGTATAGTTTTTCTTTTTTAAAGAAAATAGGGATTACTTCAACAACTGTTTGCTATAAAAGTTTCACATCCCCGATGGGACTCGAACCCACAACCTTTGAATTAGGAGTCCAACGCGCTATTCCATTGCGCCACGGAGATTCACGTGCAGAAATCGTCGCTCTGCATAGTGCAGCATTTTATGCATTTAAAATTTCTGCATGATTTGCTGATGATTTTCTGGCCAGGCTTTTTTAGCAGGTACCAAAGGACTCTGTAAAAGTTTCTGTTTCACCATTAATGCAGGCCTTCCGTTCCTAGCTTTTAAATAGCTGATGAACATGCGGATAAAAAATAAAACTTTGAGTTGTATCTGTCCGGACCTGGTTTTTACATGTGGAAGAGAAAAAAGCAATCATCATACAAAAAGTACATAGAATTAGAGTAAACAGTGATATAGATTACAGAAATAAATCAAAGACTCTTCACTAAAACTTCAATAATGTTTTACTAATATGCATATTTGTAAACATTCGATCATTTAGCATTTTTATGACTGTGCATTTGTGTTTTAATAAAAGAATGTTTAGTTCGCCTATTTGAAGTTGGGTGAAAAATAAGGGTTATGACAAAATTATAAGGATTAAAATGACTTACACAAGCATAATTCTAGATTTTAGATATGGCAGCCAAGACAGGACAGACAATGCTTATATATTCATCGCTAATTCCCCATAAAATTTAAATTTGTAAAAAAAATAGCCTAAATTTTTTCAGAAATTAAATTTCATGGGGAATTAGCGATGGATGTATATTATTATTACATAATGTCTTTAACTAACTGAGGTGAGGGACATATTGCTGGTAAAAGATAAGGCCCTTCTAAAAATGCGTTCTGCGTACGTACATTTTTCATAGTGGCGACAGATTTCACAGTTAACACAAACCACTGTGACGGGGGGTTGCTAAGATTTGGTTTCTCAGTTCAGGTATTCGCGAATTTCATTTTTACATCAAAGCACAATTGAAATGATAAACTGAATTGACTGTTTGGCATCTTTGTGCTGTTATGAGGGAAAGTAATGTCGTTAGTTTTTTGGCAAGCCTTTTGAGACTTATGGCTCGCTAATTGTTCTGTTGATTGAAAATACCTAAGTAGTTTACCGATATCCCAAACATATGAATATCGCGGTAAAGAGGGTTTTAATTCAAAAATGCCTTAAATAAACCGTGTCACAAATGGGTGTTCTCTAAAAGTGTGATGGTCGTGTAAATTGAGAACAGACGAGAGAGCTGAGCGTGCAGTGCTTATTGCAATATATCCCAGTTTATTCTTGTAAAAATATGTTAAGAAATCCAGTCTTTCGTTTACTACGGCCTGTTCTGGGCGATCTGACTGTTACCGCAAGACACTGCCAATCGCTGCAAGTAAGTGGAGTATTGCTTAATTGACTACCCAACCAGGACGATAATATGATGTCGATTGTCTCTTGATGGAGCCAGATTCTCAAAAAACTTGTTCACGATAACAGATAGACCATAAGCTTTAAGCTTTTGTGCATAGGGTGAGTCTCCCGCTGTTGATCCGCCAGTGTTAGAAGTCGGAGTTCCGGTTGTAGTTGGACATGATCGCGAAAGCACATACTCATGGCTTTCGGATGCCAAGACTGCGTGGGCCAATATTAAATAACATAGATTTCTGTTGCCCACTCCTCGCTAATTTTCTTTAAATGAGGAACTGATTGCACTGAAAGGAGGGAAAGCAGAAAAGTTTATATTTGATAAGTCTACTGAAAATACGTCAACTTCCGTAGCACCTTGGTCAGGTCGATACGAAATGTATGTATTGTGTATTCAGTTGGGAGGCAAACACATCCGTATCAGGTTCAGACGCTATTTTAGAGAGAGCCTCGTTGAGGTGCAATGGATTTAGCATTCACTAAGTATTAGATGGTTTCCTGGGAGGCTTAAAATTGGCATCGGTGTTTTCTACCCTTGAGACATGGGCTGCACTGAACGATAATTAGCGTTTGATGCACCATTCCCAAATTTCGTTGCATGAATCATTGCAAAGTAAGGAGTGACTAGTACCAATATGGTTTATCACAGCAACGGCTGCTGTGTTGTCTATTTATATTATCCAGCTTATTTATCAATAAATTATGCGTATTTTTCTCCGTGATTCCAAGTTTTTTTCTTATCTAATATTTGCAAAATATCGCAAAACATTTGCAAACTATCTTATCTAATAATGCAAAAATATCATATGACTGGGCGTTTAGTCAACTTAATTCATTGTACATAAATTTAGACTACAAATTTCTAATGGTGAATAGTTTTTTTTTTAAAGAAAATAGTGTTCACTTCACCAACTGTTTGCTATACAAACATAATTCTAAATTTTAAATATGGCAGCCACTACAGAACAGACAATGCTTATATATTCATAGCTAATTCCCCATAAAAGTTAAATTTCTGAAAAGAAATGTCTAAATTTTTTCAGAAATTTGAATTTTATGGAGAATTAACGATGGATATATATTATTACGAAAGCCACGGCTGTTGTGTTATCTATTTATGTTATCCAGTACATTTATCAATACATTTTGCGTATTTTTCTCTTTGTTTTCAAGACTTTTTCTTATCTAATGTTTTGCGCAAAATTAAATTTGGAAAGTATGCATAATCGGAAGTCCGGGACTATTTCCATCGCATTTTTTAGAATGACGAATCCGATTGTCAGAAGCTCTTTATATATGTTCACACAATCTGTATTTTGGTTGCGAAAATATCGTATGAATGGGCCTTAAGTCAACTTGCTTCTTTGCACATAAATTTAGACTAAAAATTTCTAATGGTGTATAGTTTTTGTTTTCTAAAGAAAAAAGGGTTCACTTCAACAACTGTTTGCTATAAAAGTTTCACATCCCCGATGGGACTCGAACCCACAACCTTTGAATTAGGAGTCCAACGCGCTATTCCATTGCGCCACGGAGATTCACGTGCAGAAATCGTCGCTCTGCATAGTGCAGCATTTTATGCATTTAAAATTTCTGCATGATTTGCTGATGATTTTCTGGCCAGGCTTTTTTAGCAGGTACCAAAGAACTCTGTAAAAGTTTCTGTTTCACCATTAATGCAAGCCTTCCGTTCTTAGCTTTTGAATAGTTGATCAACATGGGAATAAAAAATAAAACTTTGAGTTGTATCTGTCTGGACCTGGTTTTTTAATGTGGAAGAGAAAAAAGCAATCATCATACAAAAAGTACATAGAATTAGAGTAAACAGTGATATAGATTACAGAAATAAATCAAAGACTCTTCACTAAAACTTCAAAATTGTTTTACCAATATGCATATTTGTTAACATTCGATCATATAGCATTTTTATGACTTGTGCATTTGTGTTTTAATCAAAGATTGTGTAGTTTGCCTATTTAAAGTTGGGTGAAAAATAAGTGTCATGACAAAATTATAAGGATTAAAATGACTTACACAAACATAATTCTAAATTTTAGATATGGTAGACAAGACAGGACAGACAATGCTTATATATTCATCGCTAATTCCCCATAAAATTTAAATTTGTAAAAAAAATAGCCTAAATTTTTTCAGAAATTTAAATTTCATGGGGAATTAGCGATGGATGTATATTATTATTACATAATTTCTTTAACTAACTGAGGTGAGGGACATATTGCTGGTAAAAGATAAGGCCCTTCTAATAATGCGTTCTGCGTACGTACATTTTTCATAGGGGCGACAGATTTCACAGTTAACATAAACCACTGTGATGGGGGGTTGCTAAGATTTGGTTTCCCACTTCAGGTATTTGAGAATCTCATTTTTACGCAAAAGCACAATTGAAATAATAAACTGAATCGAGGGTTTGGCATCTTTGTGCTGTTATGAGAGAAAGTAATGTCTTTTGTTTTTTTTGGTGAGCCTTTGAGACTTATGGCTCGCTAATTGTTCTGTTGATTGAAAATACCTAAGTAGTTTACCGATATCCCAAACATATGAATATCGCGGTAAAGAGGGTTGTAATTCAAAAATGCCTTTGAGAAACCTTGTCAACAATGGGTGTTCTCCAAAAGTGTGATGGTCGTCTAAATTGAGAACAGACGAGAGAGCTGAGCGTGCAGTGCTTATTGCAATATATCCCAGTTTATTCTTGTATAAATGTGTCAAGACAGCCAGTATTTCGTTGACTCCGGCCTGTTCTGGGACGATCTGACTG
This sequence comes from Xenia sp. Carnegie-2017, assembly GCF_021976095.1. Classification (NCBI taxonomy): domain Eukaryota; kingdom Metazoa; phylum Cnidaria; class Anthozoa; order Malacalcyonacea; family Xeniidae; genus Xenia; species Xenia sp. Carnegie-2017. The sequence continues at coordinate 5,093,071 of NW_025813504.1, read as the reverse complement.
TCACCGCAAGACACTGCCCATCGATGCAAATAAGTGGAGTATTGCTTAATTGTACTACCCCACCAGGAAGATAATATGATGTCGATTGTCTCTTGGTGGAGCCCCATTCACATCAACTTGTTCACGACAACAGATAGACCATAAGCTTTAAGGTTTTGTGCATAGGGTGAGTCTCCCGCTGTTGATCCGGCAGTGTTAGAAGTCGGAGGTCCGGTTGTAGTTGGACATGATAGTGAAAGCACATACTCATGGCTTTCGGATTCCAAGACTGTGTGGGCCAATTGTGAATAAGACAGATTTCTGTTGCCCTCTCCTCGCTAATTTTCTTTAAATGAGGAACTGATTGCACTGAAAGGAGGGAAGCGGAAAAATTTATATTTGATAAGTCTACTGAAAATACGTCAACTTCCGTAGCACCTTGGTCAGGTCGATAGAAATGTATGTATTGTGTATTCAGTTGGGAGGCAAACACATCCGTATCAGGTTCAGACGCTATTTTAGAGAGAGCCTCGTTGAGATGCAATGGATTTAACATTCACTAAGTATTAGATGGTTTCCTGCAAGGCTTAAAATCGGCATCGGTGTTTTTTACTTTCGAGACATGGGCTGCATTAAACCATAATTTCCGTTTGATGCACCAATCCCAAATTTCCTTACAGGAATCATTGAAAAGTAAGGAGTGACTAGTACCAATATGGTTTATCACAGCCACGGCTGTTGTGTTGTCTATTTATATTATCCAGTACATTTATCAATACATTTTGCGTATTTTTCTCCTTGTTTTCAAGTCTTTTTCTTATCTATTGTTTTGCGCAAAATTAAACTTGGAAAGTATAGACAATCGGAAGTCCGGGACTATATCCATCGCATTTTTTAGAATGACGAATCATATTGTCGGTACCTCTCTTTATATGTGTTCACACAATCTGTTTTTTTAGGATGCAAAATTATCGTAAGAATAGGCCTTAAGTCAACTTGTTTTTTACACATAAATTTCTACTAAAAATTTTTAATGGTGTAAAGTTTTTGTTCTTTAAAGAAAAAAGGTCCACTTCACCAACTGTTTGCTATAAAAGTTTTACATCTCCGATGCGATTCGAACCCACAACCTTTGCATTAGATGCCAAAGGCGCTAATCCATTACGCCACCGAGATCACATGCTGATGCTATGGATATGCAGAGTGTAGCATTTTGTGCACTAAAACTTTCCACATGATTTGCTGATGATTTTCTGGCCAAGCTTTTTTGGCAGGTATCAAAGAACTTTCTAAAAATTTCTAGTTTAACATTAATGCAGGCCTTCCGTTCTTAGCTTTTAAATAGTTGATCAACATGCTGATAAAAAATAAGAGTTTGAGTTGTATCTGTCTGGACCTGGTTTTTTCATGTAGAAGAGAAAAAAGCAATCATCATACAAACTGATGGATAGAATTAGAGTAAACAATGATATAGATTACTGAAATAAAGCAACGACTCTTTACTACAACTTCAATAATGTTTTACCATTATGCATATTTGTAAACATTCGATCATATAGCATTTTTATTATTTGTGTTTTAATCAAAGATTTTTTAGTTCGCCTATTTAAAGTTGGGTGAAAGATAGGCGTTGTGACAGATTTATAAGGATTGAAAAACTTACACAAACATAATTCTAAATTTTAGATATGGCAGCCAAGACAGAAGAGACAATGCTTATATATCCAATCCTTACTGACAAGCTCGTGAATTTTACTTATTACTCGTTTAATTGTCAACGTTGTAGCTGGTTTTAACAGAACTTCCAACTACATGTCTATGGAGCTGTGATGATAAATGTAGTTTCACGTAGCAGTTTGACGTGTGTTTATATTGTTCGAAGTCTTAGAAATGTCTGCTCTAAGTTCATCTAAAACGGTTTTTCCGCTTTTCTCAAGCTGTTCGCTGTTGGGTAAAGAGTTTTGTCAAGATAGTAGTCCATTAAAAACTTTTATTTCACGAATCTGAATTGTTGCTGGTAAGTTAAATTTTTGACTCTTCTGCAATTTTTGATATGTTTTGGTTGCGTAATTGTGCTCAGCAGGATTTTTTTTTTTGTTTATTTCTCCTCCTCTCGAGTCCTAGAAATGGTCATTTAGCTTAGCCTGTTGATTAAAATGTCTAATCTATCTCGTTGTAGTACAGCATTTGAAATCTGACTTTTTCTGATCCATGTATATAGTGCCTAGTTTCTGTGCTTTCTATTGTAAATGGATCTCCAAAAAGTGCAATTGGTACAATGCCTTTATTATCTTCGAAAACGGGTGGAGCTATAAAAACACGTATAGATGATGCTTAGGTCCGTTAGTACTTTTGTAATAATTAGCATAAATTATAATTTTGTAAAGTAAACTCCAATGAACACCTTTTTCCGTTACATATAGTATTTTTGGAGTGCCGTACTTTTTGATGCTATGCACTGTTCTTTTACTATTAGTTAAAAGCGTTTGTGGTCTTTGCGTTTGTTGTGCGTTTGTGAACAAACAAATGATGTCGACGATAACAAAGCGTAAGATTTTAAGATCTTCTCCAAATTTCAGCACCTCCTTCATATTCTGCCAGCAAATAATGCTCTTGTTGTCCAACACTATTGAAATATGTCCTGATGAATTCAATTTCCTTGTTTCGCATATCTGTCACAGTTATAAATTCGTATCATTTACCATTATTCCGCTTTTAACAGTAAGTTGAACAGGTGAGGACCCTTGATGAATGAATTTGGAAATTCAGAGGTCTGGCATACGTAAACTATGTACATAACAATCCCTCTTCAATTTTCAGCTTGGTTTTCAAACCTTACTTGACATCAAATTTAAAATCTGCCAATTTGCACACGTTTGCCGTTTTTAAGTTGTCGTCATTACACTAACACCCATAATTTTCAAACTGTAGTTGTCTCTTGAAGAAAACCTACAAGCTTAGCTTCCTTCTTGAGGGTTCACAAGCCATATTTTTAAATAAATGAACAGGCTCTTCAGTTTGACACGATTCAGTCAAAAGAAAACCCGGCTTAAAAATATAACTAAAAGCATGCAGTTTCATTTGTAGTTTAATGTTCATGCCTGGAATGACATACGTACATACACACATACGCACATACATACATATATTTCCACATTTAAAAAGAGAAACAAACCTATTTCCTCGATTCGGATGTCGAAATTTGAGATAACTGTTTTAAGCCTGGGCCACACTATCGTCTATATTGACGAAAACGAAAACGAAACGAAAATTCGTGCACGAAAAGCATGCCAGACACGACGAAAAATTTCAAGCATGTTTGCAAAGCCAAAACATTATTGGCCAATAAGCAAGCGGCATTTTTGACGGATTAGAAACAATGGCGATCTCTAAAAGAAAAAGATTACTTCTTCTTAAGAAAAAGTTACTGCTAAAATGTTTAAAAAGTAATGGAAATGAATGATTTGATATAAAAAGTTTGTCGGCGGACTATCAATAATACTCACTATCCCACGCCAAGTCCGTAATTTTATTAAATTCATCTAAAACATCTTGCCAGTGATTTCTTTTCTTGTTCCTCGAGTCTTTATAATCCGGATGACTTTTATCATACAAAATTGGTTTTTCTCGCATCAGATTTATCAAAACCTCTTGCCACTCCGCCATGTTTGAGAACAAAGTCTGATATTATCAAGATATTTTTAGCCAATAGTAAGCGTTTTCGTTGACGAAAAAGGTCAAAAGTTCAAACCCTTCTAATGTGAACGAAAACGAAATTTTCGTCGACCTTCGTTCAAAATTTTCGTTGCGGAAGTTTTCGTTCTAATTTTCGTCGATATGGACGATAGTGTGGCCTAGGCTTTACAGTAGGTATTGTATAGTTTAGCTTTGATTCCGTTAATTACTTTTTCAATGTTACTGCCAAGTGAGAGGCTTGGCTTAGGATTGGCTATTTCCTCTGATTTTTGTAGATAGTTCTAGACAAAACATTGTGCACTCTTTATGTACGTCAGTATACAATAATATGGACGTGTATAACCCGACTAAGTGTAAATGACATACTTATAAATAAAAGTTTAAGGTTTGTATTTGTAAAACGATTTACACAAATACACAGGGCTGTAGAACTAATTTTATCACATGGGGGACTCTCTTGACGAAGCTGAAGCCATGAAATTATGAAAAATTATCCATTTCAAAGGTAGAAAGGGGGCTCCTTCCTCCAAGCACCCCACACACACACACACACGATTCTACAGCACTGCAAATAAAAGTTAAGATTATGGGTTATGAACGTTTTACAAATTTTGAACGATGTTTTAATACGAGATGTAAAAAAAATAACTAAACATTTTGCTGCGTACGTTTGCCCGTTTAATTTTGGCAAAGCTTCTTTAAAATACTTCACGAGTTTGTTAAACCTGCGTCCCGTGTTGCATGCCGAGTAATCAAAGAGATGTATTAATATTTAATAATTGTTCTTTTGCTGTATGTGATTTAAATCTACTATTATAACTTGTGAGTGTCTGCAGGCTCAGCTTCCCTCTCCGCTCATGGTAAATTGAATCACGATAAAACATGGCAGACGATCAAAGTTCCTTAAATGAAGGTAAAACCTATATTATTTTGCAGCAATATTTTTGTGAATTTATTAGTTATCTGTAATTTTCGAGATAATTTTTTTGTGGCAACTGTTTTGATTAGTATTGATATGTACATGTGGATTTGCTATTCATTAATTTTAAAAGTCCAGATCACGAAGAAAATATCATCTAACTTCTAAGGCAAAGCTCACTCAAACCTGAACGCTTTGGCCTTCATTAATACTACGATAGATATTACAATAGATAGCATTTTTATGTCAATGGTGGATGTATAATAACCAAAAGTGAACTATTGTTTCTTGAATAATTATAATTTCCAAATTCTTAAATACGTCTACGTATACTGTATAACAGTTGATGGTTTTGGCTTGATGCTAATGGTTGTAAATTTTAAAGAAAGAAAATCTTTGCGAATATGTTTTGTTCTTTTGAAAAAAAAATACCCATGACTAAATTAAGTTATGTTACAAAGAAATACCTCACATTAAGTTGGCCCTTCAACATACACTACCATAAATATTGCCACTTACCACAGTTGACCAAATTAAGGCATAAACATGGTATTTTTGATTTCAGGCAAGAAGAGCAGATTCAGAAAAGAAAAACGTGAGTTTTCGTCTTAATACAATGTGTCGATTTGATTTATATTTGAAGTTGCTTATATTTTGCAATGATGCGAGAACATGAAGAGATCTGTCATTTATTTTGTTGTTTCTCAAATGATTTCACAAAGTAGCACTTTTTACATTTGTATGTTTTTTCCTGTAGCCTGGGATCATGAAGGTATAGATCATTGGAAGATTGAAAAATTTACAGAGGAGGACAATAAGCATTTACTTCTTGAAGAAAGTTCTTTTGCGACTTTGTTCCCAAAGTACAGAGAAAAATATTTACGTGAAGTATGGCCACTTGTGGAGGCTAAATTAAAGGAATCGGTATGTTATAGCTATAGCAACAATTAAAATAATGCAGTAAACAATGATGATAGTTTTCATTCTGAAGGAAGAGAAAGAAGACAAAATATACTCTAAAAGATGCCATTGTCATCTTTATCAGTTAAAATGTTGTAATTTGTATTGTGTTCAATTATGTTTCAAGGGCATAAAATGTCAGTTAGATGTTATCGAGGGAAGCATGAGTGTCTACACGACACGAAAAACCTGGGATCCATTTATAATCATAAAAGCTCGCGACATGATAAAGTTAATGGCGAGGAGTGTTCCTTATGAACAGGTATGAATACGTATATCTTACCTTATCTACAGTTTTACTTATTGTTATCAACTGTTAGGTTATATTAACGCAGAAATCTACGTAGATGGTTTAATTATATAACTGCACTTTGAACGCCAAGGATTAAAGCAGACACAACATGTTTATTTAAATATTGAAACGAAAGCAAGTATGCTTTAGAGTTTTATTGCTGATAAAGTTTAAAAACTCAAACAAATTTTTTTTTTGGAAAGTGTTTGCTTTTCAAATAGCTAAACCATTTCTCACTAAGAACCTTTGTGACTTTGCAAGTCGAGTAGAAAATCCTTGTATGCTTTGCAGTAATTTTAATTTTCTACTCCTTTTTTCAAAGTCCCATGCACTCCGTACATGTGATGGTGGTGATAATGGTCACGATTTTGTACAGCTTTAGTGAAAAAATTTTCCTAAAAAAACATCGCTATGCCTAGTCCAAAGTGCAAATGCCTTCCTACTGAGTACGAAAGCACAAATGCTTTCCTCATAAGTATTCTTGCTATGCCTGTAAATTTGTAAACTTATTCCTGATTTTTACCTACGTAAGCCAGAATTGAGGAAATACAATAAATGGTTGTTTTTAAACACCATCCAGACTTGTTTTTGAAAGATTTTCTATTGTTTTATCGGCAAAACTCCTATTACAGTGTGGAGTAAACCTATTCAAGTTTAAAAATATATAGAAAGTGAATTGATAAAATTACGCAATTTAATATGATACGTACACTAAATTCATTAGGCTATCAGAGTTTTACATGACGACGTGTCATGTGACATTATCAAGATTGGATCTCTCGTTCGTAATAAAGAAAGATTTGTGAAACGTCGACAAAGACTCATTGGACCTAATGGTGCGACATTGAAGGTGTGTTACTGACTGAATGTTAGAAAACGTTAAACTTTTCCGTAATATTGGCCAAAATTCACATCATTGTTACTTGAACAAGTTCTTCAAGTTTTTATGCGTAAAATGCGACACTTCACGTTTTTAGATATATCTCCTGGGGGAGAAATTTGTTTTACTGGAAACTTGGTACAATAAATCTCAGGGTATTTGTCATATGAATGATGTTTGAAAAAACTTTTAAAATTTTTATGGAGAGTTTTATTTTCCCATCATATCTGACAATTCGACGTGTCTCACTTTCTCCATATCCTAGGGCAAAGTGAGACACGTAGATAGGAGCCTTTTTTCAATTGGTAATAGGGCACTGTTGGTTTAAAGTTTAGACAACATCCCTAAAAAATTATTAACTTAATTTTTACCAATAAATCTAAGATTTTTTACTTATTAAGGTATAGAAAGGTTGAGTTGATCATAATTGATTAAAATATTTAAAAATAAACAAAACCTGGGGAAGAAATCCAATTAAACAGGACATAAATCATGTCTAATATTCAATCCTTGCGAGTCCAAGCATTACTGTATAATCCGTAAAAACAATCCTTTCAGCTTCATATTCTCTCAAGGAACTACACCCAACAGGTCAGACACAGTCAGACTAATCGTTTTCTTCTTCTGTCGAAAGCGGTATTGCAACATCTTTTCTTTGCTTTTCTTTTATTTTTTATCTAGGCATTCTTTTATAAACTTGGGTTGATACTCTTCTTTGTTTGCTCTTTCTTCTTATTTAGCAGTTTCATTTTATATGGTGAACTTATTACCATTTCCCGTATCTCCCCTCCGCATGGCATTTTCTTTGGAACAATGTGTATGGGCCACAAAATTATTCATCAAAATTAGAGAGAGACAAAAACTCATATATTCAATTTAAAATCCGTTTAAAAATAAATTTTAAAGGGACTAGTACGGCTATCGTTCATATATGAATAATCCCAGAACCCTGATTATCTTTCTGCCTGTATGCCTCATTTTTGTCATTGGCATTTTTTCAAGAATAACTGTTCATTAATGTGATGTTCATTCCCAACGTATAGGCTTTAGAGCTTCTTACTGAATGTTACATTATGGTACAAGGTAACACGGTTGCTGTCCTGGGTTCATACAAAGGATTAAAATCGGTAAGCTTTTGTCTCCTTAAACGAGAATTTAATTACTATCAACTGTTTTGAGTTCGAATATTTAAAAGTTGCGTGCTGGTTTTCCCCTGGTTTATTATTGGATTATTTGTTACAATATTTGTTCCATACCACGTGCTACGAGCAAGCACTTTACGCGCTAAAATGTGGCAACGTTATCTCATTTGTCTGTCGTTGATATGGTAAAATAGTTTTACAATTTAAGTTTCTTTTCAGGCTCGAAAAGTTATTGAAGATACGATGAGAAATGTTCATCCAATCTACAACATAAAGGTATAATGGCGTACGAAATAACTTTCGACTCTGATTTTCAGTGCATGCGTTAAATTCCAAACTATCTAGGCTATCACCAGCCAACCATCTTCTTTATGTAGCTACTACCAAACATTTTTAGTCTTATGATCGTGAAAAATTGGTAATATGTGCACTCCCCGTCATATTGTAGTAGATATGTTTGCATCTGAATTAGTTACAAGCTTTTCTTGGAATATATTGGTCTTTCAGTTTTTCGGGGAAATTATTCAAGAGGTAAAGAAAACATTTTGGGTGTTATTTTTAATAAAAACACGCGTGAAAGTTTTGTGAGAAGCAAGAAATTGCGTAGCGAGCAAGAGAGCAATATGTGAATGCTGGTTTTGACGCAATTTGGAGTTACTCCGAAACTTTGACAACTCTAGAAACTAGGGTTTTTTAAGCATTCAGCCAGTTTGCGACGCTGTTTTTAAAAGGCTGTTTTTCAAAATTGTATACAGTATTTGGAGGTAAAATTGAGTTCTATATTTTATATTAATCAACTATTATACCAACGATGAGTGTCATTTGTGCATTTGATGTCCTTCTGTTTGTAAGAAAGATCGGATCTCTTTTTCAGTAACGTGAAATGCTACTTTATAGTAAACTTCATTATAACTTCAAACTAGTTATCAACGGAACGATGTAGCTATACATTGAAATTGCTCTTGCATACATTGCTTTGTTGTAAGAATTGATAAAAAATTAACAAATCAAGTCAAGCATTTGTTTGAACATTTGAAATTGCTATTGTAGACGTTAATGATTAAAAGGGAGTTAGCGAAAGATCCAGCTTTAAGGAATGAATCTTGGGATAGATTTCTACCCAAGTTCAAGAAAAACACGATGCAACATCGAAAGAAACCAAAGAAAATGAAGAAAGTTTACACGCCGTTTCCACCACCGCAGACAGAAAGCAAGATTGACAAACAGCTTGCCAACGGGGAATATTTTCTGAAAGAAAAAGAAAAAAGAGTTAAATCGAGCGAAGAAAAGAAGGTACGTGTAGCTTAATTATTTTTATTGTAAGGTGTACTTGGACCTGTATGATTTTTCTTACATGTAAATTGTTAGCAACCAAAACTTTGCTCAAGTGAAGCTCCATACATGAAAATCATTATACGTACGACGAGGTTTTGGTCTAGTAATCTCTAATAATCTACCTCAATGAGTCCGAAGGACAAGTGCAATTCGAAGTATTTGAAAAACTCACGAGTGGTTGTGTTTCTTAAATTGCACGAGAAGCTACGTATGCTATTACTTATTATTATTATATGGCAAGCGTCAATTCTGGAAAAATGGTGCGCTTTGATTGGCTCGGAAACATTTTTGCCGGTTCATTATTTTCCATTCTCGCCCTACGGCTCGGTCTGTCAAAAATACCTCGGTCCGATATTTCTCCGTAAAAACCTCGAGCTCGGTTATTAAGGGCTTAGTAATATACATAGAAGATTTCTCGATTATATTTCAAAATAGTCGCCTCGATATAACAATGTAATGCCACTTTATGTCACTCAAAATAGCGATACAAAGAAACTTTAACTAAAATAAACACAACGTCGCAGCTATCCCAAACTCACCATTTTATTTCGCTCGCGAAAAAGCATGGCTGATATTTCTCATAGAGAAGGAAATCCACTGGATTGTAACCGCATCCAAGGAGATTTGAATCCGAGAGACAAAGAGGAAAGTAAATCAACGGTGTCGGAACTAGTTCAGTCTATTTTTGCGGATCCAGAAGCGCTCCAACTGCTACGGTTAGCGTTCATAATTCCATCAGAAGAAGTGATCAAGGTTTCTATCGAATCAAGGCCTCATAATGAACCAGAGGTCCAGATCACCGATGCCGTGGCGACCAAGGCCTGCGATTCTGCAAGGACTAGATTCTGCAATGACTGGTGTTAGACAGTTATATTTGCCGCCTTGTATTAGGAGTTAATCAGCCTGGCATAACAGAATATATCAATATTGGGTCCCCCCAATTATCGCAGGATGACGCCCATGTTTGTACGAATATTTGAATGCAATTCAATATTGTAAACTTTTGCTCAAAAGCAAATTATAGTCGGCGGTAAAGTTTTGGTTCACAATAGTACAGGTTTTCCTGTCGCGTTTCTTTTTTTCGACAATAAAAATTGTTATGTTTAACCACAATCGTCACTCATTATTTTGGTAAAATTTCTTTAGCAAAAACAAACAGCAGCCGAAAGTCTTCGTAAAGAACGTCGAGACAAGATGTTTCAACCACCGGAAATGAAGAAAATGGGCGACAAAGCCAAAACAGGTAGATAATATTTTTGTAATTGTTTCTGCATTGTAAAAATTTTTAAAATCAACGTAAAGGTTTTTCCGATTTTTTCAAACTAACCTGAACGATTTCTTTCTACAAACATCTAGCGATACTCTTGGGTTCAAACCCAAACCATTCAATTTATAAAAAGCAACAATGAAAAAGTCGTGTTGTCCACTAGAAACATAACCTTTTTCAAAAAAATTAAATATGTGATAAGAATTTCATCCGTGTCTTCATTATATTTACCCTCAAACGCGCCAGATTTGATAAAGCTGTTGAAACTTTATTTGAAATAAAGGTAATTAACAAAAAATGGACATAATTTGTGTTGCATTTTCCTATAAGACAATACTGTCAAAAGACATGCATCTTACGAGAAAGGAAGATATGAATTTAAGTATTGAATTCTGTTTTTCATAACATTTACTTAATTCATCAAATTCCGTCACGTGTTTCCATCTACGTACGTGTAGATAAATTGTTGCACAATATAAAAAATATTCACATAGTATTGAGACCTCACGAAACCTATATACTATAGGTAGTATTTGACAAACGCGCATGCGTCACGTTTGGTAGCTGGATATAACGTTAACAACTTGGAAGGGTTTAATCAAGGCAATTCAATGAAGTCACTCCAAAAATAACTGAAGACGCTCATTGCAGTTTTCCAAGTTTCACCCAGGTTTGCGGGTTTTGAAATGCATCTCAATTTTTTGCGATTGAAAAAGCCTCAGCAATGACTATGTGCTTTCCATTTCCCATTAATATCTCGTAGACTTAAACTACCCATGGTATTACCATATATAAAACTGTATGGAGACTGGTCATAGCTTAGTTATGCTCCTTCGGATTTGCTTTCGTCCATCAAAAATAAAAACGAAACTCCGGTATTTACTTTAGCTTTCGATTTTGTTTAGTTTTCAACAACGACGTTGATGTCGAAGCTGTAATAAAGAAAATTCGAAACTCTCAGGTATCTGATAAGAATAGATTGAGAATTTTTTAAAGGAAATTTTTCTAACGTGCTTTGGTTATTGAAATATTTTTGTTGCCCTACGACCATGCCTTTACGGGGAGATTATTTCAGGCAACCCGAATGTTTTAGTTGAACGGCGAAGTTACGTATTGTATACAATGCCTGATGATTCCCAAAGTTATGGAAATTGTTAACTTTTTTAAACATAATGAACCACGGGCGGATGAATGCTCATTTAACTGGAGGATGAAGTGTGGTTTTTCCAGGAAGTGCGTCATTCTCCTAGCTTTAGGTGCAACTTATTTATCCAAATTCTATCAACGACAAATGAAAGACGAATACAACAGCTACTTTTACTCGTGACAAACAAGGGACAAGAAAATATTTTGTAAATAGAGAAACATGATAAAGTAATAGGTTGCTTCACGTTTAACAACTACTTTCGTTTTAACGTTGCAATATAAACGCGCATGGTAGTAATCCAATGGGAAATGGCTGTAGTATAAAATATTTAATTGCCTTTGAAATGAATGAGTTCTATTTTTTGCTTAATCTTAGTGTACAATTCCCTAGTCTCTATTATTATTACAATTATAGTATGCAGTTCGTTGTACCATTTAGAATTTTTCTTCGGAGAGGCTTGAGTATTTGTTCAGGGGTATGCACCCCCTTCAGTTCCCTGAAAATCTGCCCTTACAATGAATTCGAACCAAATGCAAACTCTTGGCTAACCATGAGCAATTCCAATAATTTATTGATGCCTATGATAGTTCTATATAACTACGTTCGGATCGGGTGATTTTGTAGGAATTTAGGTGAGTGATTAACTGGACGTTTTGCTTGTCTTAAGTTACCCCTTTTATATCCTTCACTCACTCAGTATATCACAGTGGATAGGAAAATCCCTGGAGGAACAAACTACACCGTTACTATGCCTATGACAGTTTTATAATTGAAAGAGGTTTTTGGTTTGTTTGTTCTTTGTATTCCGTTTGCTCATTTGTATAGAAACGAAAGGCCTCTTAATGAAAAAGAAACGAAGAAGAAGAAAGAAAGGAGAAAGAGAAAGACTGTTAACATTTTTCAGGAAAATTCGACCGCAGAACTCAGTCCTTCATTCCTTTGACAATGGGTTAATGTCGAAATTACACATCGTACTGAAGCACCATTACTTACGTAGCAGATTGGCTACCATTGTTTTCACACAAGTTCAGATTGGGTACAATTTTTTTAATTGTTTTAACAAAAATTAAGCCAATCTGCGATGCGTTTGAGCACATTATAAATATGCTGTTAATATGTTCAAAACCAGTTTCGTCACTTTTTTTAGTGTTTTCCGCATAGTTTTTGCTCAAAAGCCTCCGCTTATCGTTTTTAGAAACTGTAGAAAACATTGCTATTATCTGATTATTTTAAAACCGGCTTTAAATTATGCTCGACTTTGGCTAGACCTTTTCTCTTAAGCTCGATACATTTGGCACTAAGAACTTTGTTGGCTTTGTAAATGTTACATCACTTTTGACGTCAGTGGCACGTGTTAAAATAAGTGTCTATTCAAAACAATCTGAAACTAATGCATGTTGCATTTGCTGTACGCATAAGTGTAAGAAATAAGAAATCATCAACCACACGTGTGATTTTTAAAGGTACTGCTGGCGATTCATTAACCAGGCATAGAAGATCTGAATTTTCAACAAAAGACTCTGATAGCGATGCATCGTCATTAAGTTGTGCACGGATATGCAAAGGTGCTTGGTGATACACAAAGTGCCATTTATCAAATTTAAATGGAATACATCATCATGTTGCACATAAATTGTTATGGTGACGGCAGGGGCGGATTTACATATAGGCAAAATAAACTACTTCACCGCATCGATTGGCTGATTTTTATTCTTTAGAGTTTTATTACTAAAGTCCTTGGGATTAAAGTGTTTTAAATTTAAAATTAGCGGTGATGATTTATTTATTCGCTACTGGGTGACGTTGTCCACTTGTACACATGGAAAGGGTATTACTATTCCTTGAAAACCACATCTATGAAAATCAAATCATTTCGATAAATATGTACAATGAACACTTTGTTTATGCTGTATTTATAAAGAAAATATTCAATTTCCTGACTTTAAAAACTTAATGCACTTTGAATGTGTTCGATGACCTGAGTTAGCTCTCTTTATAATACTAAAACAAGAATATGTATAAGAAAATCTAATGTTATAGTTTTCAGTTTACTTAGTCAACGTGCCCAAATTATCATTTCGTATATATAGATTGTATCCTTTTATCTTCCTTGTTTGTTTGTTTTGTTGGCTATTATTTTTTACTAACTACTTCGATAAAAAAAAATTTCAATACAATTGATAAGCCATTGTTTGTTTATTCTCCAACCCAATCAAATTTCAGCAGGAAACTTAAGATATCTTGAATCCAAAAGATCAATATAAGCGTGACACCTAATTATTTTAATTTTCAAAGTGTTGGGGAAAACTAAAAGAATTTACTTGTTTGCTTCTTACAAAAGGTAACTTTTTCCGTTATATATTTTTTAAACAAATTGATTAAATTTGAGCTTTGTCTATTTAGTAATGGTGCACGAGTAAGACGAGTGATCACTCATCTGGATGGCTCGTGTCCTTCCTTTTGGTTCTTATTACAAATGACGTCATAATCGTATATTTTTAACGACAACAGTTCAATTTTATCTATCTGTTAATTAATCATATAAAAAGTACGGTATGTGTTTTTATGTGGTTAGTATTACATTGTTGCAGCTCTTAGTGTGTAGTGCAGTCGACGTTTTAGACTTTTTTGCTCAGTGCCGTTTAAAAATAAAGTTGAGGGTCTCGCACATTTAAGAAAAACGAAAAATGTTTTGTACGGAACCACTAAGAAAAAACCCCTGGTGGGTTCAATGCGCACCTTTATTAATTTTTAATTTCACCAGACCCTTTCAATTATTGTTGATTACTTTTTTCTACAGCATTTTTGAAAAAACGGAGCTTACAGCTGCATGGAAGGGTTTTTGTGCACCAGGTAGGTACACACACCTGGGTATAGTTGTGACAGTTGCTGAGCAATTTCAATAAAATAGTTTTGGTGAACAAATTCATAAGGTTGTTGAGTTTTCTTATTAGGGTAATTTCATCTAAAATAGGCATGTTATGCTGCACATTACAACACTTTAGGCTAATCCTCTTCTTTTGCTAGACCCAGTATTACAATAACATTAGCTATAAGATCATTTGTGTATAAGCACACCTGTTTATCGGTAGTTTAGGAAAAAATAAAATATTTCTACAACAAATGTAGAAAAATAATGAATTACATTTAAATATTAAACAATAAAAACGCGCCACAAACTGCCAACACTATGAAATAGTGGCAAATTTTAAATTTTGTGGTTACAATGTAGACGCATGTTTTAAAGGGATATTAGTGATTAAAGTATATACTTAATATATTAATCCTAACACGGTTGTTACACGCACATGAAAAAACATGTGACTTGGACGAGATTTGAACTCGCACCTTCGGGATACTAGTCCGCCGCTCTACCTGTTGAGCTACCAAGCCCACAGGGATTGGAGTCGACTCAAATCTCTTTTAAACTGCGTATGGACGAGAGATTCTCGCCACTATAGCAGTTTACTGGATGGCACCGTGTTTCGACTTTATTCCAAAGCCATCATCAGAGTATATACTTAATATATTAATCCTAACACGGTTTTTTACACGCACATGAAAAAACATGTGACTTGGACGAGATTTGAACTCGCACCTTCGGGATACTAGTCCGGATTAGTGATTAAAGGTTCCTTTAAGCCTCGCACCTTCGGGATTAGTGATTAAAGGTTCCTTTAAGCCTCGAGAGGTTTTCGGGACATTTAATCATTAATATCTCTGAAAGCATGCGTTTACTTATAATAATTATTCACTTATACTGAAGATGGCATCACGAAGATGGCATCATTAGATGTCGAAACATTTTTATTTTCAAAAATTTGTTGTCTACATTAAATGCGCATTAGCGATAGTGCTTCTATGAAATTATGCTAACTTTCATATTATTTAGTATGCTTAAGTATATAAAAAAATAAATGAAAGAAATTGCAGAGAAAAGTATTGTGATTTATTAAAGTTCCGTACATAAATTACCTATACGAGACAGTCAACGCAGTTTTATGATGAATATTATGTGCTAATTTTTTTCGTAATGATTAATAACAAAAATAATGATCAATTTCTTTCAGTTTACAATAATTTGAAATTAATTATAACTATATGTCAGCGAGTGTCGCACATGCCATGTTTAGGTGAACATTTGTAAGGAAATGGACAGCAAATCATTCCAGGACAGCAAACTGCATATTTAAGCAGACAACACCATGGATGACGTCCAGTCAAGCAGCATTTCTGATAGTCTTGACGATATACACCATTTGAACAATGTTGCTTTGTTAAATTCTAGAAGATTAACAATAATTACATAGGATCAGGTATAACTCCAGTTAAAATTTTGTATTAGAAATTAATAACTCATTTTGACCATAAAGTTTAAAAATGCCATCTCCCGTTTTCTGAAATAGGCCCTTTATACGCAAGATACATTAGCTGTTCATACAATGCAAGTTTTGTGCTTCTAATAGACACGACATAATGAATTAAAATACAAAGTTTGATGTATACGTTTCTAACTATTTTAAGTTTGGTTATATGCATGTTTGATTACAAACTTTTTGTTGGCTTCAACAGCTGTTGCGGTCATGCAATGTTCTTTTCATTTGTTGCAAATAAGAATGACAAATAAGAAACAAGTTGAAATAGTATGCGAATAGTCAAGCTCGTCAATGATGATCATAGCTACATCCCAAGTTCATGCATTAAGCATGACACACCCGCATCACGATTAAGTATCAAGCTTACAAAACGTATGAAAAGTATATCACTACTTTGAGATTGGCACCACATTGGGCACAACACTCAATACAGCATTAAGCACAACAAACAACACCACATTCGTCTAAATTTTATTATTCAGAATGACAACTCTAGAAGTTATTTTTAATTCACGTTTTCTAAGAAAAAAAACAATAAAAACACTACTTAACTGTGTACGACAATATTTTTGTCGCTAAACCTCACATAAAGAATTAGAGTCACAAAATTCATAAATAAACTAAGCTTTAATGTATAAATATATAATGGTGTATAGTTTTTGTTTTTTAAAGAAGAAAGTGTTCACTTCACCAACAGTTTGCTATAAAAGTTTGACATCTCCGATGGGACTCGAACCCACAACCTTTGAATTAGGAGTCCAACGCGCTATTCCATTGCGCCACGGAGATTCACGTGCAGATATTCTCGCTGTGCAACGTCGAGAATTTTATGCACTTAAAATTTCTGGATGATTTGCTGATGATTTTCTGGCCAGGCTTTTTTAGCAGGTGTCAAAGAACTCTGTAAAAGTTTCTAGTTTAACATTAATGCAGGCCTTCCGTTCTTAGCTTTTAAATAGTTGATCAACCTGCGGATAAAAAATAAAACTTTGAGTTGTATCTGTCTGGACCTGGTTTTTTCATGTAGAAGAGAAAAAAGCAATCATCATATAAAAAGTAGGCAGAATTAGAGTAAACAATGATTTAGATTACTGAAATAAATCAAAGACTCTTTACTAAAATTTCAATAATGTTTTACCAATATGCATATTTGTAAACATTCGATCATATAGCATTTTTATGACTTGTGCATTTGTGTTTTAATCAAAGATTGCTTAGTTTGCCTATTTAAAGTTGGGTGAAAGATAAGGGTTATGACAAAATTATAAGGATTAAAATGACTTACACAAACATAATTCTAGATTTTAGATTTGGAAGCCAAGACAGGACAGAAAATGGTTATATATTCATAGCTAATTCCCCATAAAATTTATATTTCTGAAAAAAAATGCCTAAATTTTTTCAGAAATTTGAATTTTATGGAGAATTAACGATGGATATATATTATTACAACAGCCACGGCTGTTGTGTTATCTATTTATGTTATCCAGTACATTTATCAATACATTTTGCGTATTTTTCTCCTTGTTTCAAGTCTTTTTCTTATCTAATGTTTTGCGCAAAATTAAATTTGGAAAGTATAGACAATCGGAAGTCCGGGACTATTTCCATCGCATTTTTTAGAATGGCGAATCCGATTGTCAGAAGCTCAGTTTTTGTTCTTTCAAGAAAAAAGGGTTCACATCACCAACTGTTTGCTATAAAAGTTTTACATCTCCGATGGGACTCGAACCCACAACCTTTGAATTAGAAGTCCAACGCGCTAATCCATTGCGCCACGGAGATCACATGCTGATGCTATGGATATGCAGAGTGTAAATTTTAAGCAAATAAACTTTCCACATTTTTTGGCAGGTATCAAAGAACTTTGTAAAAGTTTCTAGTTTAACATTAGTGCAGGCCTTCCGTTCTTAGCTTTTAAATAGTTGATCAACATGCTGATAAAAAATAAAACTTTGAGTTGTATCTGTCTGGACCTGGTTTTTTCATGTAGAAGAGAAAAAAGCAATCATCATACAAACTGATGGATAGAATTAGAGTAAACAATGATATAGATTACTGAAATGAATCAAAGACTCTTTACTAAAATTTCAATAATGTATTACCATTATGCATATTTGTAAACATTCGATCATATAGCATTTTTATTATTTGTGTTTTAATTAAAGATTTTTTAGTTCGCCTATTTAAAGTTGGGTGAAAGATAAGCGTTATGACAGAATTATAAGGATTGAAAAACTTACACAAACATAATTCTAAATTTTAGATATGGCAGCCAAGACAGAACAGACAATGCTTTTATATCCAATCCTTACTGACAAGCTAATGAATTTTACTTATTACTCGTTTAATTGTCAACGTTGTAACTGGTTTTAACAGAACTTCCAACTACATGACTATGGTGCTGTGATGATAAATGTAGTTGCACGTAGCAGTTTGACGTGTGTTTATATTGTTCGAAGTCTTAGAAATGTCTGCTCTAAGTTTATCTAAAACGGTTTTTTCCGCTTTTCTCAAGCTGTTCGCCGTTGGGTAAAGAGTTTTGTCAAGGTAGCAGTCCTTTAAAAACTTTTATTTCACGAATCTGGATTGTTGCTGGTAAGTTAAATTTTTGATATGTTTTGGTTGCGTAATTGTGCTCAGCGGATTTTTTTTTGTTCATTTTCTCCTCCACTCGAGTCCTAAAAATGGTCATTTTGTTTAGCCTGTTGATTAAAATGTCTAATCTATCTCGGGGCCAGAGATTTGCCAGGCGGAAAGCGAATTTTCAATATGAACATAATAGCCCAACATAATACTTTTAAGAAAGCCATCACAATAATCAAATAGAGAAGGATTTATTAATTACGTTTCGTCTTTAACTTAAGACATCTTCAGATTAATATTAATCTGAAGATGTCTTAAGTTAAAGACGAAACGTAATTAATAAATCCTTCTCTATTTGATTATTGTGATGGCTTTCTTAAAAGTATTATGTTGGGCTATTATGTTCATATTGAAAATTCTAATCTATCTCGTTGTAGTACAGCGTTTGAAATCTGACCTTTTCTGATCCACGTATGCAGTGTTTTTGCAGTGCCGTACTTTTGATGCTATGCACTGTTTTTTTACCATTAATGAAAAGCGTTTGTGGTCTTTGCATTTGTTGTGCGTTTGTGAACAAACAAATGATGTCGACGATAACAAAGAGTAAGATTCTAAGATCTTCTCCAAACTTTCAGCACCTCCTTCATATTCTGCCAGCAAATAATGCTCTTGTTGTCCAACACTATTGAAATATGTCCTGATGAATTCAATTTCCTTGTTTCGCATATATGTCACAGTTATGAATTCGTATCATTCACCATTTTTCCGCTTTTAACAGTAAGTTGAACAGGCGAGGACCCTTGATGAATGAATTTGGAAATTCAGAGGTCTGACATACGTAAACTATGTACATAACAATCCCTCTTCAATTTTCAGCTTGGTTTTCAAACCTTACTTGACATCAAATTTAAAATGTGCTAATTTGCACGCGTTTGCCGTTTTTAAGTTGTCGTCATTACACTAACACCCATAATTTTCAAACTGTTGTTGTCTCTTGAAGAAAACGTACAAGTTTAGCTTCCTTCTTGAGCGTTCACAAGACACATTTTTAAATAAATGAACAGGCTCTTCAATTTGACATGATGCAGTCAAAAGAAAACCCCTTTTAAAAATATAACTAAAGGCATGATTTTTCACAAAAATCAAAACAACCGAAATGGAAAGTCTATACCTCTACTTATCATATTTGGCACTTTTGTTGGAGTGGTTCTTGACCTTACGTGTTTTTGCGGATGGATTGTTATGTCTGCTTGGCATTTCACATTGCGCTTCTAAGGTACAAGGAATTTTCTATGAGTTAAAATAACAAAGAAAAGATCAAACGACATTAGTCTGAATTAGTTACCACTGTATATGTTTGTGTTTCCCTGTCTACATAAATTTTGACATCTTTTATCTTGGACAAACTTCCTTCGGCAATAATCTAAAATTATAAAATTGTCCTCAATTTGGTAATGCTAATAGCTTAGTTTTTGATAAATGTAAAGAAATATTGCTAACTATAACTATAATAATCACCTCTTGCCTTCGTCTCTTCTCAAATGCAGTTCCAACATTAGTTGGCTGCTTCCTTTTAGATGCTACACTTGTGGGTTCCACAGAGTATTCAAAAATCTTGGGTACAGCATCCTTCTTAAGGCAAAGCCGTCCTGCTGTCCATCCTACTGATTGCATCGCTTTAAAATTTTGCACGAAGCACGAACTCTCGAAATGTTGCGAGCAAAAATTTGAGCTCTTTGTTGGTTTCAGATTTTTGCGTCGGATTTTTAAATCCAAATATCTCGCATGCGCTTGTTTTCGGGAAACGAAAAAAAGAAACCTTTTGCAGCGTTTGGTGGTTCTTAGAAGAACCGTTTTTAAAATCAAACCATATTTTCAATGCTAAATTGTCGCGTTGTAAAATGCAGGCAAAGAAGTTACCAATATATTTTGAACGAAGTGCGCAATTGACCGCGTTTAGCTAACGTCAACTATTACGTCACAACGACCTTTTTCCAATCGGTAGCCGTCGTTAGCTCGTCGGGCATTTTCAATACGTTATCAGTAAGGCATCAACTTTAAACCTCCATATCTTCTAAAATATTTATCGTTTGAGTCTCAAAATTTGGTGAACTATTAGTTGGAGCTATACCTTTATGCAAAGTACAAAAATAACAATCCGACTTTTTTGTTGCATGTGTCTATCAAGTGCATTTGTGTAACTAGTAACGTCAAGTGCGTGGTTTTAATTAGGAGTAAGTTTAATATTATGATTGGCTATTTCCTCTGATTTTTGTCGATAGTTCTAGACAAAATATCGTGCACTCTTTACGAACGTCAGCATACAATAGTTTGGACGTGTATAACCCGACTAAGTGCAAATGACATACCTTATTAATAAAGGTTTAAGTTTGTATTGATAAATCGATTTACACAAATACACAGGACTGTAGAACTAAATTTATTAGATGGAGGGCTCTCTTGACGAAGCTGAAGAGATTAAGTTATGAAAAATTACCATTTTCAAAGGTAGAAATAGGGCTCCTCCACCAAGTGACCACCCACCCCCCCCCTCCTTCTACCGCACTGCTAATAGATGTTAAGATTATGGGTTATGAACGTTTTACAAATTTTGAACGATGTTTTAATACGAGTTGTAAAAACAGTAAAATTAATAACTTAATATTTTGCTGCGTACGTTTGCCGGTGTAATTTAGGCAAAGCTTCTTTCAAATATTTCATGAGTTTATTGAACCTGCGTCCCGTGTTGCATGCCGAGTAATCATAGAGATGTATTAACATTTAATAATTGTTCTTTTGCTGTATGTGATTTAAATCTATCATAATAACTGGTGAATGTCTGCAGGCTCAGCCTCCCTCTCCGCTCATGGTAAATTGAATCGCGATAAAACATGGCAGACGATCAAACTTCCTTAAATGAAGGTAAAACATATATTATTTTGCAGCAATATTTTTGTGAATTTATTAGTTATCTGTAATTTTTTGTGGCAACTGTTTTGATTAGTATTGATACGTACATCTGGATTTGCTATTGAATAATTTTAAAAGTCCAGATCACGAAGAAGTATCAAAGTAAAGAAATATTGTATAAAGCAAATTCCGAAAAGACAAGACATCTTGCGATTGCAAAATTTGCTTTATACCATATTTCTAAGGCAAAGCTCACTCAAACCTGAACGCTTTGGCCTTCATTAATACTGCCATGGGTATTTCAATAGATAGCATTTTTATGTTAATGGTGGATGTATAATAATCAAGAGTGAACTATTGTTTCTCGAATAAAATTAATTTCCAAATTCTTAAATACGTCTATGTATACGGTATAACAGTTGATGGTTTTGGCTTGATGCTAATGGTTGTAAATTTCAAAGAAAGAAAATCTTTGCGAATATGTTTTGTTCTTTTAAAATAAAAAATACTCATGAATAAATGAAGTTATGTTAATTACATCCAATATACAAAAAAATACCTCACACATTAAGTTGGCCATTCAACATACACTGCCATAAATGTTGCAACTCACCACAGTTGACCAAATTAAGGCGTAAACATTGTATTTGTGATTTCAGGCAAGAAGAGCAGATTCAGAAAAGAAAAACGTGAGTGTTTGTCTTAATAAAATGTGTTGATTTGATTTATAATTGAAGTTGATTATTTTTGCAATGATGCGAGAACATGAAGAGATCTGTCATTTATTTTGTTGTTTCTCAAATGATTTCACAAAGTAGCACTTTTCACATTTGTATGTTTTTTTCCTGTAGCCTGGGATCATGAAGGTATAGATCATTGGAAGATTGAAAAATTTACAGAGGAGGACAATAAGCATTTACTCCTTGAAGAAAGTTCTTTTGCAACTTTGTTCCCAAAATACAGAGAAAAATATTTACGTGAAGTATGGCCACTTGTGGAAGCTAAATTAAAGGAATCGGTATGTTATAGCTATAGCAACAATTAAAATAATGCAGTAAACAATGATGATAGTTTTCATTCTGAAGGAAGAGAAAGAAGACAAAATATACTCTAAAAGATGCCATTGTCATCTTTATCAGTTATAATGTTGTAATTTGTATTGTGTTCAATTATGTTTCAAGGGCATAAAATGTCAGTTAGATGTTATTGAGGGAAGCATGAGTGTCTACACGACACGAAAAACCTGGGATCCATTTATAATCATAAAAGCTCACGACATGATAAAGTTAATGGCGATGAGTGTTCCTTATGAACAGGTATGAATACGTATATCTTACCTTATCTACAGTTTTACTTATTGTTATCAACTGTTAGGTTATATTAACACAGAAATCTACGTAAATGGTTTGATTATGTAACTGCATTTTGAACGCCAAGTATTCAAACAAACACAATGTGTTTATTTAAATATTGAGACGAAAGCAAGTATGCTTTAGAGTTTTGTTGCTGATAAAGTTTAAAAACTCAAACAAAATTTTTGGAAACTGTTTGCTGTTCACATAGCTAAACCATTTCTCACTAAGAACCTTTGTGACTTTACAAGTCTAGTAGAAAATCTTTGTGTGCTTTGCAGTAATTTTATTTTTCTATTCCTTTTTTCAAAGTCCCATGCACTCCGTACATGTGATGGTGGTGATAATGGTCACGATTTTGTACAGCTTTAGTGAAAAAATTTTCCTAAAAAAACATCGCTATGCCTAGTCCAAAGTGCAAATGCCTTCCTACTGAGTACGAAAGCGCAAATGCTTTCCTCATAAGTATTCTTGCTCAGGAGATTTTATTCTGGTTTGAAATCTTTAGTAGTTGCAAGTAGTTTGATTTTAAAGGAGAAAAAGTATATTTCACAGCCTTAGCTGGTTGAAGGTCTATGCATCATTGTTTCGTGCATCAAAGTCTATTACAATAATTTGATAGTCTGAAAGAACACCTTGAAACTTTGAAATTTCCCTCAAAGCACATTTACCAGGCAAAATTTTGTCACGTTTATGCAACTTTAAGGCTAATTTTTTCTGTATAGGCCTACCCATCTTCATTTGTTTTAATTTAGGATGGTGATCAGCCATCCCTATGGCTACAACTAAAGCCCGAGCAGAGCATAGGTTATCATTATTCTTGATAGTTACAATCGATTTTTTTAAAGTACTGTCTTGAGAATAATCTAAGACTTTGAAGGCCTTACCACTCCCAACAGGCGCTTTTACACCAATAAGGTCGATGATAAACGAGTTGTCCAAAGGAATATTCTCATTACTTTGCAAAGTTTTTGTAATTTCGCCCAAAATTTTATTAGAGTTAATTTCAGCGGCAGGAAGAAGCTTAGTGCTGATTGGTGCTTTCAAAGCATCCGATCTAATCATTACACGAAGACGATCTTCCAATGGTGTTCTAAAATCACACTGTTTATTACCTGGGAACATTAACATAAACATTAAGAAGATGCTTTGTGTCACACAGCGCTTTTTTCACTCTCACTTGACGAATGGCGTCGTCAAACAAGCCATCGAGCTCAGTCATTATGTCTTTGACTTTTATTTGCTTATCGCCAACGGATAGATCGTCTAACTTAGCACGGAATATACACGACTTGGCACCAAATTTACGAACATATCGTTCCGAAACTTTTTCAAGCACAAAGTTAACAGATTTTTCATCATTTTTAGTTTGATTTTTTATGTTGTTTCTTCCTTCCCCAAGTTCAACACTTTGCTGCAACAACTTCGTTGATTTTTTTACCCATTTTAACACTTTTGCAATATCCGTTTTATCTTTAGAGATTTCTTTCTGAACTTTTTTCAGCAAACGTTTTGCCTTTACATTTTTTCTGATGGCTCGAACACGTAAACGCTCTAGATACTCTTTTCCCTCCATGATCATCTGGCGATGATTTTCATGCAGTAATGGCAATTTGTGAAATCATGCTTCATTTTATAGTAAATGTTCATTGAACTCCTACAGAGTAATTGAATTTAACACGTTTATGAAGGACTGTTCAAGTTGTGTGTGTGCAACAGGAACATTTTCCACCTTTTTTAAAGTGTTGGCCTTCACATGAATAATCATTTACCAACGCATGATTTTCTTTAAAGAAGAATAGGTCTCATTCATACTGTGAGTAAAGAATTGAATAGAATCACATTCAAGTGTAAGACTCACGCTTGTTCAAATCAGTAACCCCTTTTTGGTACATTGTTTGATATCTTTCCAGAGGGTCTCATCATTAATTAACTGCATCACTTTCCTCTGTATGATACCATCCCACACCGCAGGACTTATCTTCACAACATGATTTTTCTTTTTAATTTCCCTTCAATATTGACTCATGTTCAAACCGATACTTTATTTACATTGTCAGGCATCTTTCCTGGGGTCCTTATCATTTACTGTATCATGTCGGTATGTTAAAGGCTCTTTTCATTTCCCTTTAATATTGACTTATGTTCATGCTGCTCCTTTATTCACATTGTCAGGCATCTTTCGTGGGCCCTTATCATTTACTGCATCATTCCCCTCAGTAGGATACTGCACAAATCTTACCCACGCCTCATTATTCAAGGTCATACTATTCAATGGTAATTTTTAATTTACACGTGCGAGATGGCAGCGAAGGTCACATCTCAAGCGCATGCGCTGTGTACTTCAACCACTTGAAATACTAAAAGTGTTTTGTATGTGTTAAGGCGATAAAACTCTGCAAAAAATCAAGACACGCAAATCGCAAAGTCTGGCAGAATGGCATCGCAGCAGACAGAATACCATGAAATTAGTAAGTGCGAGCTCTTTCTGTTTATTTCAAATTAGAGAATGTTTTTTATCTTCAACAGAATCTATCTCCTCATTTTCAGAAAAATGTAATCGCTGTCGTGATTTCTACATCACGGCTAAATGTGGACATACTGTCCATCTGTCCCCGTTAATGGAGTCACGGGGAAAATTCAAGTGCAAAATTTGCGGGTTTGTATGCCTTTAAAGATATTTTAATCTCAGGTTGCGTTTCATGTCATCGATTTTTACTCTTCATTCATGTAGTGTATCGGACGCAGGTGTCGATGCCGCTGTACGTCAATTTGTGATGTAAGTTTGTAATTCATGGGTGCGTTTATACCTTACTGTGTGCTATTATATAAAGTTTAAATATATATATATATATATATATATGTTTGAGGTATAAACTGTCATACGGAAGCAGCAATTTTATATAGTGGTTCTTATTTCATTCATTCAGAAAACTGTGTACCGAGGGCATCATGACGTTGAACATTGACAACGAAGATTTAATGTAACAATATAAATAAAAATTTACAAATGTTGAATGACTCGTTTTTTAAGTTTGTTCATTTTATCTGAAACAAATATTTTAAGCCAATCTTTACAAGTATATTTTAGTATCTCAAGTCCGTTAACGGGTGGGTCGACATCTTCAATGCTTTTCATAAAATCTTTGATCACAATCTCTTCGGACACATTTTCCAAGGCAGAATCAAAATGCAGCAACATACGCTCGTCATGCTCCATCATCAAACAGTCATGCTTGCGTTGAGAGGGTGATCAATCATGCAACCATTGCAGTTCTTATTTACTTCAGCGTTTATCATTGCAACAATTTCTTCAGCATAGCAGTCTAAAAGTTTATTTTCTAACAAACTTTGACGACAGTTATTTCATTCTTTTCTGACTCCAAAGGCAATTTGTTCATTCTTAATGCCTGATCAATGTCTATATTCAATTCCATTTGTTTCAAGAGATAAAATGTAAACCTTTCGATAAAGTATAAGCTATAAAATGCAATTACCTCGTTTTCTACCGTTTTTACCTTCGATTGAGAAAAGGAAACAGATCTAATGTTACTTTGTCAGTAGCATGCAACTTCCAGCTTTGTCGTATTTCCGATTTTCACGCCATCCAATGCCATGCCAAGTTTATTAACCCCTATTTCCGGTTGACATGCGCGCGCACCGAACAACTTCAGGGGACTGGAAACTAACTGGCACGGGTAAGAGCTCCGTGACAAAAGTGTGACAAAGCTGCACCTTATCTACTATTGTATAGTTTAGCTTTGATTCCGTTAATTACTTTTTCAATGTTACTGCCAAGTGAGAGGCTTAGCTTAGGATTGGCTATTTCTTCTGATTTTTGTAGATAGTTCTAGACAAAACATTGTGCACTCTTTATGTACGTCAGTATACAATAGTATGGACGTGTATAACCCGACTAAGTGTAAATGACATACTTATAAATAAAGGTTTAAGGTTTTTATTGATAAAACGATTTACACAGATACACAGGGCTGTAGAACTAAATTTATCACATGGGGGGCTCTCTAGACGAAGCCAAACCCATGAAATTATGAAAAATTACCCATTTCAAAGGTAGAAGGGGCCTCCTTCCTCCAAGCACCCCCACACACACATACTTCTACAGCACTGCAAATACATGTTAAGATTATGGGTTATGAACGTTTTACAAATTTTGAACGATGTTTTAATACGAGATGTAAAAAAAATAACTAAATATTTTGCTGCGTACGTTTGCCAGTGTAATTTTGGCAAAGCTTCTTTAAAATATTTCATGAGTTTGTTGAACCTGCGTCCCGTGTTGCAGGCCGAGTAATCAAAGAGATGAATTAATATTTAATAATTGTTCTTTTGCTGTATGTGATTTAAATCTACTATTATAACTGGTGAATGTCTGCAGGCTCAGCCTTCCTCTCCGCTAATGGTAAATTGAATCACGATAAAACATGGCAGACGATCAAAGTTCCTTAAATGAAGGTAAAACCTATATTATTTTGCAGCAATATTTTTGTGAAATTATTAGTTATCTGTAATTTTCGAGATAATTTTTTTGTGGCAACTGTTTTGATTAGTATTGATACGTACATGTGGATTTGCTATTCATTAATTTTAAAAGTCCAGATCACGAAGAAAATATCATCTAACTTCTAAGGCAAAGCTCACTCAAACCTGAACGCTTTGGCCTTCATTAATACTACGATGGGTATTACAATAGATAGCATTTTTATGTCAATGGTGGATGTATAATAACCAAAAGTGAACTATTGTTTCTTGAATAAATATAATTTCCAAATTCTTAAATACGTCTACGTATACTGTATAACAGTTGATGGTTTTGGCTTGATGCTAATGGTTGTAAATTTTAAAGAAAGAAAATCTTTGCGAATATGTTTTGTTCTTTTAAAATAAAAAATACCCATGAATAAATGAAGTTATGTTACAAAGAAATACCTCACATTAAGTTGGCCCTTCAACATTCACTGCCATAAATATTGCCACTTACTACAGTTGACCAAATTAAGGCATAAACATGGTATTTTTGATTTCAGGCAAGAAGAGCAGATTCAGAAAAGAAAAACGTGAGTTTTTGTCTTAATAAAATATGTTGATTTGATTTATATTTGAAGTTGCTTATTTTTTGCAATGATGCGAGAACATGAAGAGATCTGTCATTTATTTTGTTGTTTCTCAAATGATTTCACAAAGTAGCACTTTTCACATTTGTATGTTTTTTCCTGTAGCCTGGGATCATGAAGGTATAGATCATTGGAAGATTGAAAAGTTTACAGAGGAGGACAATAAGCATTTACTCCTTGAAGAAAGTTCTTTTGCGACTTTGTTCCCAAAGTACAGAGAAAAATATTTACGTGAAGTATGGCCACTTGTGGAGGCTAAATTAAAGGAATCGGTATGTTGTAGCTATAGCAACAATTAAAATAATGCAGTAAACAATGATGATAGTTTTCATTCTGAAGGAAGAGAAAGAAGACAAAATATACTCTAAAAGATGCCATTGTCATCTTTATCAGTTTTAATGTTGTAATTTGTATTGTGTTCAATTATGTTTCAAGGGCATAAAATGTCAGTTAGATGTTATCGAGGGAAGCATGAGTGTCTACACGACACGAAAAACCTGGGATCCATTTATAATCATAAAAGCTCGCGACATGATAAAGTTGATGGCGAGGAGTGTTCCTTATGAACAGGTATGAATACGTATATCTTACCTTATCTACAGTTATGCTTATTGTTATCAACTGTTAGGTTATTAAATTAAATGAAGATATGATCACTTTTGCTGGACAATTTAAGCAATAAACCTGAAAAATTCAGGTGACTCAACGGCATTCGAACCCATGACCTCTGCGATGCTGGTGCAGTGCTCTAACTAACTGAGCTATGAACTTTCTGTTAGGTTATTGTAACACAGAAATCTACGTAGATGGTTTGATTATGTAACTGCACTTTGAACGCCAAGGATTTAAAGAAACACAACGTGTTTGTTTAAATATTGAAACGAAAGCAAGTATGCTTTAGAGTTTTATTGCTGATAAAGTTTAAAAACTCAAACAAATTTTTTTTTCGGAAACTGTTTGCTTTTCAAATAGCTAAACCATTTCTCACTGAGAACCTTTGTGACTTTGCAAGTCGAGTAGAAAATCGTTTGGTTTGCAGTAATTTTATTTTTCTACTCCTTTTTTCAAAGTCCCATGCACTCCGTATATGTGATGGTGGTGATAATGGTCACGATTTGTACAGCTTTAGTGAAAAAATTTTCCTAAAACAACATCGCTATGCCTAGTTCAAAGTGCAAATGGCTTCCTACTGAGTACGAAAGCGCAAATGCTTTCCTCATAAGTATTCTTGCTCAGGAGATTTTATTGTGGTTTGAAATCTTTAGTATTTGCAAGTAGTTTGATTTCAAAGGAGAAAAAGTACATTTTACAGCCGTTGCAAGTTGAAGGTCTATGCATAATTGTTCTCGTAAATTTGTAAACTTATCCTGATTTTTACCTACGTAAGCAAGAATAGATGAAATACAATAAATGGTTGTTTTTAAACACCATCCGGACTTCTTGTTTTTGAAAGATTTTCGATTGTTTTATCGGCAAAACTCCTATTACAGTGTGGGGTAAACTTATGCATGTTTAAAAATACGTAGAAAGTGAATTAATAAAATTACACAATTTAATATGATACGTACACTAAATTCACTAGGCTATCAGAGTTTTACATGACGACGTGTCATGTGACATCATCAAGATTGGATCTCTCGTTCGTAATAAAGAAAGATTTGTGAAACGTCGACAAAGACTCATTGGACCTAATGGTGCGACATTGAAGGTGTGTTACTGACTGAATGTTAGAAAACGTTGAAATTTACTGTAATATTGGCCAAAATTCACATCATTGTTACTTGAACAAGCTCTTCAAGTTTTTATGGGTAGCCTCGGGCAAAGTGCGACACTTCACGTTTTAGATATATCTACTGGGGAGAATTTACTGGAAACTTGGTATAATAAATCTCAGGGTATTTGTCACATGAATGTTGTGTGAAAAAACTTTTAAATTATTTATGGAGAGTTTTATTTTCCCATCATATCAGACAAGTCGACGTGTTTCACTTTCTACCAATAAATCTATGATTTTTTACTTATTAAGGTATAGAAAGGTTGAGTTGAACATAATTCATTAAAATATTTAAAAATAACAAAACCAAGGAAGAAATCCAATTACACAAGACATAAATCATGTCTAATGTTCAATCCTTGCGAGCCCAAGCAGTATTCGTAAAACAATCCTTTCAACTTCATATTCTTTCAACAAGCTACAGCTAACAGGTCAGGCACAGTCAGACTATTCATTTTCTTCTTCTGTCGAAAGCGGTATTGCAACATCTTTTCTTTGCTTTTCTTTTATTTTTTATCTAGGCATTCTTTTATAATCTTGGGTTGATACTCTTCTTTGTTTGCTCTTTCTTCTTATTTAGCAGTTTCATTTTATGTGGCGAACTTTTTCCATTTCCGGTATCTCCCTCCCCATGGCATTTTCTTTGGAACAATGTGTATGGGCCACAAAATTATTTATCAAAATTAGAGAGACAAAAGCTCATATATTCAATTTAAAATCCGTGTAAAATAAATTTTAAAGGGACTAGTACGGCTATCGTTCATATATGAATAATCCCAGAACCCTAATTATCTTTCTGCCTGTATGCCTCATTGTTGTCATTGGCATTTTTTCAAGAATAACTGTTCATTAATGTGATGTTCATAACCAACGTATAGGCTTTAGAGCTTCTTACTGAATGTTACATTATGGTACAAGGTAACACGGTTGCTGTCCTGGGTTCATATAAAGGATTAAAATCGGTAAGCTTTTGTCTCCTTAAACGAGAATTTAATTACTATCAACTGTTTTGAGTTCGAATATTTAAAAGTGCGTGCTGGTTTTCCCCTGGTTTATTATTGGTTTATTTGTTACAATATTTGTTCCATACCACGTGCTACGAGCAAGCACTTTACGCGCTAAAATGTGGCAACGTTTTCTCATTTGTCTGTCGTTGATAATGAGTATGGTAAAATAGTTTTACAATTTAAGTTTCTTTTCAGGCTCGAAAAGTTATTGAAGATACGATGAAAAATGTTCATCCAATCTACAACATAAAGGTATAATGGCGTACGAAATAACTTTCGACTCTGATTTTCAGTGTATGCGTTTAATTCCAAACTATCTAGGCTATCATCAGCCAACCATCTTTATGTAGCTATTAACAAACATTTTTAGTCTAAAAATCGTGAAAAATTGGAAATATGTGCACCCCACCCTGTCATATTGTAGTAGATATAGTTTGCATCTGAATTAGTTACAAGCTTTTCTTGGAATATATTGGTCTTTCAGTTTTTCGGGGAAACTATTCAAGAGGTAAAAAAACATTTGGGTGTTTTTGTTATAAAAACACGCGTGAAAGTTTGGGAGAAACAAGAAATTGCGTAGCGAGCAAGAGAGCGATATGTGAATGCTTGTTTCGAAGCAATTTCGAGTTACTCCGAAACTTTGACAACTCTAGAAACTAGGGTTTTTTGAGCATTCAACCAGTTTGCGACGGCGTTTTTAAAAGGCTGTTTTTTAAAATTGTATACAGTATTTGGAGGTAAAATCGAGTTCTATATTTTATATTAATCAACTATTATACTAACGATGAGTGTCATTTGTGTATTTGATGTCCTTCTGTTTGTAAGAAAGATCGGATCTCTTTATCAGTAACGTGAAATGCTTATTTATAGTAAACTTCATTATAAGTTCAAACTGGTTATCAACGGAACGATGTAGCTATACATTGAAATTGGTCTTGCATACATTGCTTTTTTGTAAGAATTGATAAAAAATTAACAAGTCAAGTCAAGCATTTGTTTGAACATTTGAAATTGCTATTGTAGACGTTAATGATTAAAAGAGAGTTAGCGAAAAATCCAGCTTTAAGGAATGAATCTTGGGATAGATTTCTACCCAAGTTCAAGAAAAACACGATGCAACATCGAAAGAAACCAAAGAAAATGAAGAAAGTTTACACGCCGTTTCCACCACCGCAGACAGAAAGCAAGATTGACAAACAGCTTGCCAGCGGAAACTTTTCAAAATCTGTTTAAAAGTTAACACAACTTAGCAAAAATTATATAATATTCTTATTAAGTTACATAAGAGTTGTGTAATTCCATCAAGATAATTTATAAATATTATACTCCATAGCTACAAAATGCTCATGCAGATTATCTTCTAGTAGTTTTTTCAGAGTTCTTTACTATGCTATTTTTACCTACCAGAGGAGTCCTCTATTTCTTCTGATACTGCTTTTTCTAGGCACCTAAAGTATCCTTGATGAATGGACTTTTCGATATAATTCTTTACAGTACTTTAAGATTGCTTTTCGATAATTAGAAAGACGACCTAATGTCTTTAACGGCAGAATCATCTATCATCACTCTGCAGTATGCATGGCGACTCTAAAATTGCAAAATAATATTTGTGAAACATCTGATTTATTGTAAAATATGGTGAAAGCAAGACTTTGTCACAATGCAACGTTTTCAACCCCTAAACCCTTTAAGTGTGGATAATGGAGGATATTGTTGCACGATATCTTCAACAGGAACAGCTGTACTCAATATGTTTCTTCGTCTGAAATCGTAAGTTGAATTCATTTATTCTTTAATAAGTCCATAATCTTGAATGGATGATGATTTGCGGCATTCACTTTGCAAGTGCAAAATATGCTCCTTGTGA
The DNA here is from genome assembly GCF_021976095.1 of Xenia sp. Carnegie-2017. Taxonomy (NCBI): domain Eukaryota; kingdom Metazoa; phylum Cnidaria; class Anthozoa; order Malacalcyonacea; family Xeniidae; genus Xenia; species Xenia sp. Carnegie-2017. The sequence continues at coordinate 5,060,447 of NW_025813504.1, read as the reverse complement.
ATGGTCTCCGTTGTGTTGTTACATGATAGTACTTCGCTCCAGATATTTGTTTGTCTTGGCCTTCCTTTCCGAGGAGGAGTCACGGAACATCAAAGTCAACAGTCGATGACTTTCGTTTCTTTTTATTCTTTCGTATTTTCGAACATGTTTAAATCGATTTTTGATTGATTCAGACCAAGACCCCTTAAAATTTTCAAATCACCACTTATTGTATATATTTATGATTTTTGAAGAAAAGCGCACACTTGTTCATTTTTCTTAAATAGCAGAATGTTGACTTACGCTTAGACATCTCTTTGTGTAAAGGTTGATTTCCATTCAGTGCAAATTATCGCCCGATCGACTTATTGAGATCACTTTCTTTTCAACTGCAAGCTCTCGACCAGAACAGTTTCACACTGATGCACGCAATTCAAAAGAAAGTGATCGCAAAAAGTTGACTGCGCGACAATTTGCACGGAATGAAAATCGCCCTTAAGTCGCTTAGAAAAGTGGGTTTAACAATTGGGAAAAACGCATTGATAATAATGGAAATGACGTGGAAAATTTTTACACATATCAATTCAGCATGTTATTACGTCATACTGATTTTGATTTCAGAACGTTTCCATTAAATAGACATATATTTTGTAGTGGTGTCATAGCCATGTATTACTGTCAAAGCCATATATTTTACATACCGTGAGTTTGATGGGGATCAAAATAAGCTTCTTCTCTTCTGTATTGCCGCCTTCCAGTGAGTTCTATTGAAACTTTACAGTAAGTGCGTGCGTGTCACACAGGACATGCATTCGGAATTTAGAATTACCTGAAAATTTAATCTCTTCTGTTTATTTCCTTGGGCTTATTGCTTAAAGAGAGCCATTCGTATTTATATAAAAGTTTTTTGAATTAAGTAGGGTTCATACACAATGTTTATTTTAGCCACTTAGTCTTTACCAATGCAAAATCTGTGACTCTTTAAGAACAATTAACCAATCAGTGGCCAACTGTATGTATCCATGCAATTTAATTTTCATATACGTGTGAAAATTATACACGAAAATTTAACAATAATTGTAAAACTGAGAAATATAACCTTGTTCAAGCAGCTGCACGTTTCATATATGATGAATTAATTAACTAAAAAAAGAATGTTTTTGTTCTTAAGTATCTCATTGTAGTTAGTAAGATTTGTGAACTTATGATCAAGAGAAAACATCAAAATCACTCACAAACATTAATTTCCCTTTCGTATGACTTTTTTCCCTTTTTGTATCGAGGTCAGTAGCTACAGATTGCTTTTGGTTGAATAAAATTTGCTTGACGTGGCATTTAAATTTTCAACGTTAAAATTAAATATGCATTAACATTTTACATCTTTAGGTGTACCTAAGAAACCTTGAGATATTTACTATTACAAGATGAAGAATCGATAATATTACTTAGCATCTTTGCACAATTCAGAATGAGAGGCAACTTTGAAATTCGATAATTTTCATGACATGCAAACGAAGCTTATGGCGTGTACAAGTATATTACACAGACTCAACGGACCTCTAAGGACTATCTTGAGGAAAAGTAATAATTTATTTTCATTTGATTAACGTAACTAGCAGCCTTGAATTAGGGCCTGTTCATATGAGCCCAGTTAGCGAGACATCTCATCTATCTATGATCTTGCTTTGCAATACATTTACTATTGATATTCACGTCGTGTTCATGCGAGAAAGCGGGCTGGCCCGATTGCCCCGATCTCGCCTGTAGGCAGGGGCGGATCTAGAGTATGTCAAATCCGTCGCGCGACTGATGTTTGAAATTCAAAAATTACCTATTCATATTAATTAAAAAATCACTAATTATTCTTACTTTATTATCGCATTTACTTCGTGATAAAAATCCAGCTTTATTTATTATTGAAAACTAATGACTAATGCAACGAATATCTCCTTGGTAACCAGATCAGTTGAATTTTAATTGACCTGGAATAACCGACTGATAAGCGGGGTGGCTTGACTGGTTCGACTTATAAAGGAGTCTATGAACGCCAGAAACGCTATTTTATTGGTCAATGGCCAGATCAGTGGACAGTCTGGAATAATCTCGACCGATAATAGGGGTGGCCGGACCTATAAGGGAGTCCAATTGCTATCTTACAATTGGTTCATTTGAATTTTTGTCTTACTGTGATTGGTTTGACCGATTTCGACTGATAGCCAACTGAACTAACATAGTCAAGCTCACTGTCTGAATTGAATGTTTGATCGTTCATAGTAATTTCTGAAGCATGATACAAACTAAACTACAATCAGATGGAATTTATGGAAATCTTTTACAAATTCATATATTGACATGAATGCTGCTTTCCAAACTGGGAATTTTTTCAAGAGGGTGAAAAATTTATGGATAAATTGTAAATGCTTGGCAAAGACGATCTCGCGAGCGACATTTCAGTCATTGATGTTCAAAAGCAAGCCAACATTGTTTTGAGTTTTATCAGCAGAAATTTACATCGAAAATCGTAAGTAAAGGACAAGTGAAGTGTATGCATGAATGCAATATATCAAAGTCAATTTATGCGAGTGTGTGATGCGATTTATGTTAATATGGCGTATGGTAAGCAGATTGATGCTTCTAAAATTGTTGTTGCCGAAGGACTTTTAGCTATGATTTCTATGATGCTTGGGGAATCGTGGCCGTTATATGGCAGCGAAATCCTACATTTCTGCAAATATATTTCAATGGACAAAAATCTGTAGCCATAAGGCGCCATTCTATTATTTACTTTATCATAAAAAAATGTTTGGGGCTTTTCAGTTTATGATCATTGATCATTCAATCATTGGACAGTTATACTACATATTGTTTAAGATTTGAGAAAACTAACATTGATTACATGAGAGGCTGTTTACTATAACCTGTGATTTTGAGTCTTCTGATCCATGAAGCTTTTAATTTTGACAATTTGACTGGAATGGTTTTAAACCTGAGTATTTCACATACATGAAATGTTGTCCCATGTCACATATTGTCCCCTTTTCTAACTGAACACCTCATGTAGAGATGTAAAGGTGTGTTAATCTAGGACTCATACCAGATTGTTTGCCATAAATTCCAAAGGGCTATTGATGTATGAATAGCATTTTCTATAAAGTAAAAATGTCTTCCTATCTATGCAGATAAACCTTGAAATTTGGCAAAACAACAAAGTATTTTTATGATCACTAGGTAATTTTTTTGATGATCAGTATAATTTCTAAACTAAATTATTTCAGATTTACATTTAAACGAGCTTTGATCATATGAAAAGATATTTATCATAACCAGTAAGCATGACACATGAACCAATTTCAACATTCATGTAATTATATAATTAAAGACATGTTGGTTACATTCTGTTTGTATTTGCAAATACAATGCTACTAGTGATTGCTATATAGCACACCTTGCATATACTTACAGAAGATAATAGTCTAGTGAAATGCCTAAAAACATTCATGGCATTAAGCTGTCCTTAACTGCAATTTTCACTTTGATAATTTTCTTAATCTTTGACAGAAAAAATTTTGAGTTTTTTCTCAAAAAGTGAATTTGCTGGCTCTGATGTGGAGATGGGTAAAGGGTTACAATAAACTTGCATGGTTTGAAGTCTGAGCTTTTCTATATTTATGAACTGTCACTTGTAGTACCAAATTTCTAACTTAACTTATTACATAGAGGTTTGAATGGGGGTCTCTAGGGGGGTCTATGCCTGACAACTTGGTAGAAATTTTTAAAGACTATATCCGTTTTGAATAGCATTATTGTAAAATAAATTTTACGTTCCTAGACATGCTAATGAGCCATATATTTGGCATGATAATGAGCCTAATTATTTGGCAAAACATTCAAGTATTGTTCACTTCATATTTTTTGAAAAAACGTAAGCAAAATGTGTTGTTTTACCGAAAACGATGCCCACAAAATACATCTTGTATTGCTCTAAAACGCTGAAAATGGCATTTTAGAGGTTCTGAAATTCAAAATTTCTCAGGGGAGAATGCCTCAGACCCCCCCCCGGCGCGGAGTGCCTCCGACGTTTTATGACTGATGTTTGAAAAATCCTAGATCCGCCCCTGCCTGTAGGAGACGAAATCATAGGTAGGCGGGATGAAAATTTTCCTTATGAGCTCGCTAGCCCGCTTACCGAGATGAAATTATGGTATTAAAATCATGACGACCAATGCATAGAGTGGAACCTGGGACTTATTGTCACTTTTTTACTTAGATTTGAAAAGTTAACTGAAATCGACAATTGGACAAAATAAACAAATTATACGCTGGAATAATGGTATGATTTAAAGTTTAATTCATTATTTGAAGATAAAAGTATAATATTCAATATAAAAACACAGTCTATAAACGGCAGAAACCCATAAAATATTAAAAATTCCGGTCTATGATGCGCCATGTTAATTTTTAACTCGGGAAATTTTGAAAGTGTTGTTTTGCTATTTTGTCTCAGTAGACGGGATTGAATTTCTCAAATGAAAGCAAGGTACTATTTGCTTCGCTCAGTGGGATGTCTTGCTAACCGGGCTCATACAAACAAGCCCTTAAGCAGTCTCATATTTTTAATCACTATCAATAAAAAATAGCCCACAGCTAAAAAGGGTAAAGTCTTCTAGTTTGATTTAAAAGTAGAATTTGACGTATAATATAAATTGTCTGTATAAGTGTTAAAATAAAATCAGCATTCTCAGAACTTTTATGTTTCTTCTATATCAATACTTTGCTGCAAGAAAAAAGGGCACTATCCGCTTTTAATACAATTTTACAAAAGTTTCAATGAGTCCTACGACGCAATCTATCTTGTCTTCCAAGAATAACTGCTTTTTCACAATAAAGAAACTTAATTAATTCTGTATACGTTTTAGGTAAGAAGGTTTACATGAGCGTATTAAGAATTTATGTTATGTAGGAAAAAATTTTATTTGGACATATTTAAGTGAATTAACTTCTCTCAACAATAATATTTTTGTCCTTTAGAATGAAAGTAAAAAATTAAATAATCTGACAATGACTACAAATAATTAGTCTCGTATAGGCCTTAATGTGCAACAAATAGAAAACAGTCAATTGACTGAATAAAGTAAATATTGCAAATGAGCCATGTGTCTTGAGGTAAAAGGACACCATATTTAATTAAAATATTCGTTGTGTTTCTCTACTTCGGTCTTCTTTTTTTTTAATTATTCTTTGCTACTCTAATATATTCCTATTCGATTAAGTGCCCTGCAACTCACATACCTGTCATGATTATGTTTATATGGGCCGTTACAAACGCCGTCACTATATATTGAATTTTGACGTCTTATTGGTAAGAGAAATGTTCAGACGACAATAAGTGAACTGAATCATTAACACTAAATGTTAAATTATTCGTGAGTCGGCAAAGACATTCGGATTGAACATGAATTTATTATGATTTTATTGTGCAACAAATAACAAGTTAAGTATCAGCGAACAACGATATTACAATAACAAGTAGGAATACCACTTAATCTTTCATGTGTCATATTGTGATATTGTCAATGATCATATTGTCACATTGTCAATGATCGTGTGTCATATTGTCAATGATTATTACCGTCCAATGACCACATTCGTGTAGTATGAAGGAATGATGACGTAGTCGTAGATTTGTAATCACTTTTTTTCAAACATCATTCTCAGTAGCTTTTTTCGTTTACGGTTTTCAACACACATTGCCTAAGTCAAGGGTATCAAATGCAAGTACACGAGTTCCATTCTCACGTGCACCATCGACAAGCAAATAAATGTAAGCATATATGATCTTATCATTCACCCCTAAATTTCTGTCCATCGCACTTCATTGAAATGTCCTCCTGGTACTTCGTACTTATAATTCATTAAACCATTTTTGCGCTTATCGATCAACTTGTCCTAAAATGAGTCGCTGCTATTCACAATGTTGTCGCTTTCTTCAAACCTGTATAATTTACAACAGGGCTAACTTGTGAATACAGAGTTAAGCCGTTTCCATTTTTGTAAAGAAAGCTAAATACACTGTTTGCTGTGATATTAATTGCCACTGGGTAGTCACTTCGCTGCATTTGGTATCATCAACATATAAAACTTTTTCATCTTCAAATATGAGAGCAGTATAATGACAACTTTCCATTCCCGAGCCATGGTGGAGAGCGCAATAACGAACGTTGTAGTGGAATGACTCTGATCCTTTTCTTAATTTATTGAGTAAGTTCACTATCTCCTCTATTATTAATTGTTCTGTATTCTTGTTCTAATATGGCGGCAAAGTCTATTACATCAAAATTTTATATTGTTAATTCCATGATTTCTGCTAACTTTGGCAAACTTGGTATCATAAACTAGACGAGATTATGTTCCGTAAGTGGTTTAATAACTGAGAACATTGACAAAAAAATAATCAGGACCCACTTTATAAACGTCAATTTATGTTTATATTTATTCCTTGATCAAAATCTTTTCTGAAAAATTGTTTATTTTATAATGGCTACATTATCATTTGCCGTCAAGATAATCGAGCAAGGGAGTTGCTTTATGCTGCAGCAAAGATCGTTTAGTTGTGGCAGACTTTACAGATGTTCAGTTTAAATGATGCCAGTTCGATAATGCAGAAGGTGATCTAAATTTACTGTTGACGCGTAAAACAAGAGCAGGAACAACTATAAGTTTAGCTCACTTTTGTAGCTGAAGACCAGCCAAAAGACGTCAACACAGGCGATAATATACCTTGAACAATCATGGCGTACTTACCTTTAACATCCATAGTCCAAGCAAAAGGAAACATAGCAATACAAAACGTTAAAGTGCCCCATGCAGAAAGGAGATCAATGAAACATTCATCCCATTTATAAACCACTTTAGCTGTTGTCTCTATAGAACTAAAAGTGTTCCAAATGGCATTCTGTAACATTCCATTGGTGCAAAATATCAATAGCACGCACAAACGTTTCTTGTAAACCTGTACTTCAGATGGTTTGCTGTAAACATCAGTAGACGGCAAACATGTACTGGTCTCATTTGGTTGTCTGAAGTCATCACGCTGGTTACAGTTATTCATCTAAACACATGAAGTTTATACGGTAAACGTAGTTGTTTTTTATGCATGCCTAGTAATGTTATTTGATTTATAGCAATCTGATTGGCTTCAGCTGCGATGGCTTTTTCGATATCTTAACCGAGGTCCTAACCGAGTAAAAATATATTTTCAGTACGGAACAACCTAAGCTGTAAATAACATTTTTTTTAAGTTTATAATGAAAAATCGTTTGACAAACGGCTGATCATTAAAAGTTGCCTTGTTTCTGAACTTAATACTTGAAATAAGATATTTTGGGGCTCTGCATGCATGCTCCTATAGCCCAGTCATTTGGTGCATCGTAATTCTAAAATGAGCATGCGTACAAGCGAAGGTTGAGAGCTCGATCCCTTCCAGGAGCAGCTTAAAATTCTTTGTGATATTGTTGTACCCCATCTTCGAAAAATTTGCAAAACTATATGCAAAATTCAAGTTTTGATTAACTTTAGTAGCGACTTAACTTAAACTGTTTTTCCTTTTTGCAATATTCTTTAAGCAATTTATCTATGTAGGTTATGACACTTTTTATTAGATAGTTAACTCCTAAAGTAAATGGTTTGAACCTGGGAGCATCGTCACATGTTTGTAGATGTAGATCGTCCAGGTTAATAAAGTCCTGAGAAGGACTGTTTTTGTTGTTGTTGACTGACGTTTCGACAACCTTAGCGGTAGTCACCTTCAGAGTCAAATGAGAAGTAAACGTCAGGTTAGCCGTATTTGATATCTGGTTCTTACGTCATAGTATTGTGTGTACAGGAAATGTGTATTGTCATTGTGAATTAGTGTGAAGTGTAATTTTTTTTTAATTATAAAAGTGTAATGTGTTTTTGGTATAAAAAAATTCAGAAAGTTGGTACACCAACTTGGAACAAACCCCCCTGAACAGATCACAGCAATTACCGGCACCTTACAAACGACTTATTCACAAGAGAAACAAACGATCAACTAAAAACATTACACTTCACACTAATTCACAATGACAATACACAATTGACACCCACACTTTACAACTAAAATCATCATACCTAAATCACACATCATAACTAAAAATAAAAATATTTCACTTCACACTAATTCATAATGACAATACACATTTACTGTACACCATACCAACCTGGATGATCGACATTTACAAACAAGTGATAGTTAACTCTTGATGCTTTAGCCTTATTTTTAATCATTTCCATTTAATTTTAAGTTGTGCAGTTTCCATCCAAACACTTAGCTACTAATTTATCGTCATAAAATATATGTATTGAGGTGCATGCTTTGCAGCCCAGTTGCTAAATGCTTTATACATAGAAGCTGTGTAATAGCATATGCAAAGGACGTGACTTCAATCTTCTCCAGGATAATTTTCAATCTTTTGCGATCTCATTGTACAAAATTCAAGATTTGATTAACTTCAGCTTAATTGGAACTGTCTTTTATCTTTATCATTTTTCTTTTTTTGGAAACAAGTTAATTATGCAGATGAGGTTACTCTTTTAAAAGTGACTAACTCCTAATGCTTTGTCGGTTATTGCACGTATTTTAAACAGTGCATTAAAATTTAAGCTGTGTAATTTCTTACCACATATTTTAACACAGATTTATCTTCATAAAATTTAATGTTTTGTGGGAAGACATGCATGCTTCTGTAGCCTAGTTGGTTAGTGCATCGTACTTATAAACAGTACATGAGTATATGCGAAGGTCGAGGTTTGATCTCCTCCACGAGCATTTTAACTTTCTTTGTTTTTGGACTGTACAGTATCTTTGAAAATGTGCACATCTAAAGAAAAGATCATGTTTAATTAATTACGGAAGCAATATGTTTTTCTTAGTAATTTTGTTCTAAAAATTCTTTTACAACTTTGTAATAGTTTATAAAAATTCTTCGCATAAACTTCAAGGGAAACTTAATTGGCATTTGTTTTCATTTTTACAGAATTCTTAATAAAATTTAACTGTCTATATTATGCAACGTTTTAAAAAGCAGTTAGCTCCTTATGCCTTGAACTTACTTTTAGAGATTGCGTTTAATTTTAAGTTTAGTAATTTCCAACCAAACATTTAACTCCTAATTTATGATACATTTCACGATTAAAACCTTTGAAATAAATGAAAACCTTGCCTAAATTGTTTTCGTCAATGAGCATTTTCAACAAAATTTTCTAACTTCATCAAAATATTGCGTTTATGTGTTTAAAACGCAAAGCTTTACAGTTAATTTAAGATAATTATTGAAAATCAAGATTTTTCAATCTCAATGAAGTCCCATGCCTAATTGCTCGAGCTTTTGAGACGCCCGTGGTATCTAGACATACTTAGTTTTTATTTTTTGCCATACCGGGAAGATGATTTTTCCTTCATTTAGACGATTTATGCTGATTAAAACCGTACTATGGAAACAAGTTAATGATGTTGATGACAATACTCCTTTAAATGTTACTAACTCGTAATGACATGTCGGCTTATGCACGCTATTTTTAAAAAGTGCATTAAAATTTAAGTTGTGTAATTTCTTAAGCTAATATTTTAGCAGAGATTTACCTTGGTAAAATTTACTGTTTTGGAGCAAAACATGTATGCTCCTGTAGCCCAGTCGTTTGGTGCATCGTACTTATAAGCAGTACATGAGTATATGCGAAGGTCAGGGTTCGATCCCCTACAGGAGCATTTCAAATTTATTTGATTTTTTGATTGTGCAGTATCTTTATAAAATGTGCACAACTATAAGCAAAGGTTAGGTTTCATTAACTTCGGAAGCAATATGTTTTTCTTAGTGATTTTTTTCTAAAAAAGCTTTTACAACGTTGTAATATTTTGCTTAAAATATTTATAATAAACTTTAGGGGAAAAATAATAGCAATTTTTTTCATGTTTACAAATTTCTTTAAAACAATTTAACTGTGTATAGTATGCAACTTTTTAAAAAGTAGTTAGCTCCTTATGCCTTAACTTATTTTTAAACATTGCATTTACTTTCATTTTGAGCAAGTTCCAACCAAACAATTAACTCCTAATTTATGATATATTTCACAGTTAACAACGTTTGAAATAAATCAAAACCTTGCCTAAATTGTTTTCTTTAAGGGGCATTTTCAACAAAAGTGTCTAACTTCATCAAAATATCGCGTTTATGTGTTTTAAACTCAAAGTGTTAAAAATAATTAATGATAATCATTGACAGAGAAGATTTTTTCGATCTCAAATCAGTCTAATGCCTAATTGCTCGAGCTTTTGAGACGCCCGTGGTATCTAGACATACTTAGTTTTTACTTTTTGCCATACCGGGGTAGATAAATTGTTTTACATTTAGACGATTTATGCTGTTTAAAACCGTACTATGGAAATAAGTTAATTTTGTAAATGATGTTACTCTTTTAAAAAGTGACTAACTTCTAATGCCTTGTTGGTTTATGCACGTTACTTTTAACCAGTGCATTAAAATTTAAGTTGTGTAGTTTCTTAAGCTAATATTTTAACAGAGATTTATGTTGGTAAATTTACTGTTTTTGAGCAAAACATGTATGCTCCTGTAGCCCAGTCGGTTAGTGCATCGTACTTCTAAGCAGTACATGAGTACATGCGAAGGTCAGGGTTCGATCCCCTCCAGGAGCATTTCAAATTTACCTGTTTTTTTGATTGTGCAGTATCTTTATAAAACGTGCACAACTATAAGCAAAGATTAGGTTTGATTAACTTCGGAAGCAATATGTTTTTCTTAGTGATTTTGTACTAAAAAAGCTTTTACGTTGTAATATTTTGCTTAAAATATTTATAATAAACTTTTTGGGAAAACTAGCAGCAAATTTTTTTCATGTCTACAAAATTCTTTAAAACAATTTAACTGTGTATAGTATGCAACTTTTTATAAAGTAGTTAGCTCCTTATGCCTTTACCTTATTTTTAAACATTGCATTTACTTTCACTTTGAGTAAGTTCAAACCAAACAGTTAACTCCTAATTTATGATATATTTCACAGTTAACAACGTTTGAAATAAATCAAAACCTTGCCTAAATTGTTTTCTTTAATTAGCATTTTCAACAAAGGTGTCTAAATTAATCAAAATATCGCGTTTATGTGTTTTACAACTCAAAGTGTTAAAAATAATTAATGATAATCATTGACAGAGAAGATTTTTTCGATCTCAAATCAGTCTCATGCCTAATTGCTCGAGCTTTTGAGACGCCCGTGGTATCTAGACATACTTAGTAGTAGTATAGGCCGTGGGGGTACCAGCGCAAAAATGGACTGGTTTTGAACCTGTGTTTTAAAGGGGGGTAAAAAACTCGAGTTTACAATCTATTATTTAAAAAATTTGGAATTTATATATTTTTGAAATATATAGGTGCGTTTAAATTTTACAAGCAGTCTTTACAAATAAATGTTAACAAAGCATCTTTTCGGAGGGGCTCGGCAGCGCAGATCACGAAATGATCGAGCAGGGGATGGAGCCCCGAGAATCCTCAGCGACGGTGTGTGATTCATGAAGTGAATCAGGAGCGCACCCATGTGTCCGAAGGACAACAGACATTTAACATATGCTCTTTACAAAATTTAGAGTCTATATGTTTTTTTGAAATATATAGGTGCGTTTTAATTTTACAAGCAATCTTTACAAATAAATGTTAACATAGCATCGTTTTGGAGGGAACTCGGCAGCGCAGAGCCCATAGGGCTCGAGCAGGGGAATGGAGTTCCCGAGAATCCTCAGGGCTCGGTGGGGAAAATTTTCACGAAGTGAAAATTCGGAGCCCAAAGTGGTATTCGAGAATTTGAAGAACTCGAAGAATAACAGACATTTAACATATGCTCTTTACAAAATATGGAATCTATATGTTTTTTAATTTGTCTGTCAGGCGCGTGTCTTAGTGCATGTTTTTTTTAATAATGGTTGTTTAATGTAACCAGCACATGTTAATATCAGCGCATGTTTTTTAATTTGTCTGTCAGGCGCGTGTCTTAGTGCATGTTTTTAACAATGGTTGTTTAATGTAACTAGCACATGTAAATATCTGCGCATGTTTAATAATTTAATCGAAATAATTTAATGTTTTATATAATTTTTGTTAAAAGTGTTTGTTACTAATTGTTTCAGGATTTTGTATTTTTTTATATCGCTTTTGTCTCAAAATTTTTACAAAATGTATATATGGTAAATCGTTTTGTATTAATTACTTATTACAAACAGTTATGTGATATGTAGTTAAACATGAGGAGCAGGTATGTATGATTTTACTCTAACAGAGGCCCACTCTACATGCTTACTACACATTATAACTGTTTGTTAATATTTAGTTATTTGAATTGATAAGATAATGACCATAAGCATAAGTTTTAAACCATCTAATATGTACCGTTTATCATCAAAACAGCTGAGTGATACTTTATTAATTTCATAACTACCAAGTTGATGGTTTACACTTCTAATAGTTTTCATTGTATGATGCATTTGTTTCTTTTCAAATAGTGTTTTTTTAAAGTCTTCATGTTTTATTTTACTCTTAATAATATTTTTCTTAATTCCTTTAGCTTTTTTATCTCCTTTATTATTATCTGTAATATAACTATACATTTTACTTCTTAAACCTACAAATTCCTTATTGGTATTCCAGCGGCTTCGTCTTTAAATTTCCCGATCAATTTTTTATTAGTCTTATTATAATATTTAGAATTTTCTGAGTAATCACTAAAATCAAATTTATCTTTATCAACCCAAAAATCTTGATAGACATCTTCAGTTTCGATTTCGTATGCTAAACTATCTGTGTCTGTAAAAAGAAGTTTAGCTTTATCACCATATTTCTTCTTGATATAATTGTAATGAAAATTATACATCAGCGTTTTACTTAAATCTAAAATACACATACCCACATATGCCGGCCTATTAAGGGTTAGTGTTTCTTTTATTTTATGCACAGCTACTAAATTTTCATTAAATATCTTTGAACTTACATAAGTAGGTTTTGAAGCCAATTTTAATAATTTATTTTTATTAGTTACCAGTCTAATATCGATTCTTTTATACAAATTTTCCATTGTTTTGCCAAATACCGAATTATTCATTAATTTGAAGAAGTCTTTTTCAAAAGAATTTTTTGCATTAGTTCTTTTTTGAGTATTAAGGTCTATGTATATTTTCAACCAAGGAGACTGATTAAATTTCAATACTCGGTGGACTTTAGTTAACTTTAACCCAAGATCTAAGTATAATTGGAGATTTCTATAATGTAGCACATACTTCTCTTTATTTTTTAAAGTTGGAATCAACTTATTAACTGAACCTGTTGATATATTGTAATTAGAAGCAATTGTCTTACAACATTTTGACAGCATGTCGCTAGTTACCTTAAATTTTTCTGATGAAATAGGATAATCGTTATGTAAATCATGTAGTTTTTCAGGGTATTCTAAATCAACTTCTAAAATTAAACCTTTTTTACTATCTGCTTGATATTCAGCAAGGTTTAAGTTGTTAATCTGTTTCTCAGTTAACCATTTGAAACCACCAGTAGGTAAGTTTTGTGACATAGCCCATCCATATAAATTGTTTGCGTCAAGATACATTATATACTTTGAGGGTTTATTCTTATCAAATGTTTCCATATACTTGTTACTAGCCTTACCATATCGATTAGAAATATAAGAAACACCTCCTCTCATTCCTTTTTCAATGAATTGGAACATATCAATATCAGTCATTAGTTCTAATTTGATATGTGTCATCTTTAACATACTATCCCATGATAAACCTGGACAACTAAAATAGTAGCATGGGTCTAATTTATAATATTCAAGACATGTTTTCCTAAAGTTTTCAAATACATCAGCTAATAATAAAACGTCTGATTTTAAATACAGGTCGTGATACTCACCCATGTTTTTTAGATTGAATGTATTCCAAACATTTTGAGCATGATGGTATTGTTCATCTGATATATTCTCAGCATTAAGAATACTATAAAAGTCTTCTTTTGAAGGTAACCCCTCATCAAACTTTTCAAACGAATCCATATAATCATATGGGTAAATACCTTTTTGAGTCGTTAAATTAAAATTTTCACCTTGAAACTGCTTAGATGTATATTTAAATGAATCTTTAGGTAAATCACCAACAAGCTTTTCAAGACTATAGCTCATAAATTGAAAACTATCAAGAAATGTTAAATGGTTTCCTAACATAAAAGCCATATATTTTTCCATGTTATTAGGTATAGCATTTATATTCATCTGAATATCTTCTCCTTTTTTGTTTTTGTATGTATATTTCTTAACAATAGCTCCAATCTCTTGCATAATAAAATGGCTATCATATCCTCGTAGATTATGAAATATTACTGGGATCTTTAATTTATCAGAGTCTATTCTAATTTTTAAATTACAATCTTGATGTGCAGAGCCTCTGTATTTTCCAGTGATATAACAATGGTCTCTAACTCGAATATCTTTATTAGTATATTTTTTGTTACAGATATGACATTCATCAGCTTTTTTAAAGTCTTCTTCATCATCATAAGTCATTTTTAATGGTTTATTAAAGTGGGTTTTCATAATATTTTTACAATATTTAACTTCTTTTAACATAGCTTCCATAAATTTGTAAACAGCTTTTTCACCTCTATATATTTTAATTTGCTTAGTAAATTTATCATCATAAGTACATATTAGTTTGTATCCATAACCACAGTCAGTATGTTTCTGATAAGATTCTGTATATGATTTTTTATTATTTCGGTCACAACCAGATATCTTTTCTATGATTGCTTCAAAGTCAGCATATATAACAAATGGTATTGGTTGTTGCTTATGATAATTGTTGAATTTCAGTATATTATTATCTTTATTTGGCATTCTTATAGTTTGTTTGCCATTAACAATAATACAAGTTTCTTTATGGTTTAATAACACTTGTTTTGAAATAAAACCTTGTAGACATTGCATAAAAAAATATTTTTTTTCTTTATGTTTATTATAATTATACATAAATATATTAAAATTTTTTATTAATACATAGTGTGATTTATTTTCTTTTGTCATAAGAAGTAGGTTTAACTCATTTATGTATTTTTCTTTTGATAAATATATGGGGAATTTTTGTTTATTTTCATACCCAAAAACATTAATATTAATATTATTTTGTTTTTCGATTTTATTATAATTTTAACAGTTACAGGAAATTCAACCCTTTATAATTAAGCTTTTCAATATATTGCTTATCAATTTTTTATTCGTTGTGAGTCTTTTGTTGTGAATTTAAATATCGAATATGGCACCATCTAAAACATTCATTGTCTATTTTTAATATTAATTAATCCTTTTTACTATTTTAAGCTCTATTGGTAGTTCAATATATGAAGACCCTCTAAGTGGTTCATATTTAATTATATTAAGATAATGATTGTCTACAGATCTGATCATCCATTTAGAACTTTCTTGGGTAAATTTATCAATCTTATTTAATATATTTTGTTCTGAAATTTGTAGTAATTCAGTAATATTTTCATTATTTGTAATTGTTAAAGCTGGATTGTTGAAATAAGCAGTTTTAGTTATAAAATGAGTCATACCACCATCTTTTTCTTCTGGCATAACAAATGTTATTTTAAGAGTTTCATTAAATTTAAGTCCTTTCATTAATGATAATATGTTTTTAATATAATATGTAAGATACTTTCTTGTGCTTTCATTTGTATTAATGGTTCTTTATTGTTAATAATGCTTATTTCATAAGACATTGTATAACCTTTAATAGCTGAATTTATTTGTTCTATCTTAATTCTAGGAGTTGGTATTGGTTTTTTATTCTCATACTCTTTAACCATCTCTTTTACACTCTTTCTTGGTTTGGGGACTGGTTTAAGTAATGTGATTAATTCGTTTTTTCTAAGTCTTGAATACCGTTTTAAACCTTTTTCTCTAGCAATAACTTTTAACTGTGGTACAGTCATTTGTTTGATATTGGATTGTGATAGTACTTTTTGTACTGGTTTGGAAATTGAAGTATTATTAACTTCAACCATAGGCTTTTGATTTAATATTATATTAATTAAATCATTTCTAGTCAACTTTTGGAGCGCATCTCTATTCATTTTCTGCATATTATATAATATAGGTATGTTTTAAGTACCTTTCGATTTAAATAATCTCTATTCATATATATATACTATATACTATATATTTTTTTAAGTATAATTTTAAACACACTAATTTTAATTATAGAAATAAATCTATATTTAAAATTTTTATAAAACTATATTATTTTTTATTTTTGAATTTCTTAAATGTTTTTTAGTCCTAAGATGTAAAGTTTTATTTGCTAAACTATATGTTTTATTACATGAATCACAATGCCATGGTTTTGACAACATATATGTTGTCCTATGTTGTTTAATTTGTTCTTTAGTAAAAATTCTTGGTCTTCCACGTATTTGTTTATCTGAACACATATATATATACTAATACTATATATTTTTATTTTTAAATAGTTATTTAATGCGTTTAAGATAGATTCTAATAATACCATAAGTAGTTATATGAGAACCATATTCACATACATCAAATTTTATAACATGAATATCTGTATCTGTATTTTTAATTTTATATTCAAATTTACAATCTCGCCACTCGTGGAACCTATTAAACAGAGCATATGTTATTTGATTAAAATATGGGACATAAGTATTACTTTTGTTTATTAAATCTGGTTTAAATTTATCTAATATAATTAGTTCTTTATCAACATTCATACTACACATCATATGTAAAATTTTTTTTATATTTTCAACATTATATCTATTTTTTGAAAAAGATAACCAGTCCTCTGTATGCAACTCATATTGTTTATATTTAACCTCATCTTCTTTATAATGAAGCTCGTAAGTTAATGATTTAATATACATGTTTTTTTCTTCCATTAATTTATTTAATAAATCTAAACTAATTTCATTTTCTTCATATTTATATACATCTTTGTTTTTTATAACTTTCATCATTATATATATAATTACTATATATATTTTTTTTAAGGTGCGTTTAAATTATCTTTTGTTTTATACAATGTTTTTTCAAAATCCTTCAAAACACCTTCTATATTATAACTAGTTTTTTTACAACATAGAATAAAATCTCTAATCTTTTTTAATAGATCTTTAAGTTTCATATATAACATACTATAGGTTCTATAATATATAAATAAATAACCAGAAACAAACGATATTTTTGGTTAAATTAATAACAAAAGTAACAGCATACACTGACTATATATATAAGAATAGTACATGTTTTATTTCTTTGACTGGATCCAAATTTTTATAATAAGTACAGTCGATATCTTTATCCCACTCAAGAATTTTATAAATCTCACCAAATAATCGATCATCAAAAATCCTCTTTGTCTTACTATTTTTCATATCTCTAACAGAGTGTTTTAATGGTATACCTCTCCTACTAGCTAAACGTATTATATAATAATTATACATACTAACATTTTTTTATTAATTAAATTATGTTTAATCATAGTACTGACAACCTTTATAAAATCATTTGTCAATTTCTCAACATATTCAAAAGTTACACACAATCTAATTTTATTATAAAACCATTTTTTCCTTGAATGAACTGATCGTTGGCACTTCCAAATCTCTGGTATCCATTCATTAACTATCTTATATGAGTGAACAGTACCACAGTGTATACAAACATTCATTTTACTATTATCTGAAATAATTTCTTGATTTTGGCAACATAAGTATGTCTTAACAGAACTATTAATATAACTATCACATATCTTTTTATTACAAAAGCAACAATTTACATAACCAAAAAACTCTTCTAACTCTTTATGAACCAATTTATTACAATACATTTAATATAATATAATATAATATAATATTATATCTTTAAGTAGTTTTATATAATAAATATCCGGATACAATGCCAAACCCAACCATTGTAATAGATTGATAATTTTTCATATTCTTAGATGGTTTGTAAAAGTCATTTAATTGTGATTCTCTATGAAATGTTAATCCGTTGTAATGTATTGTTTTTACTTTTCTAAGCATATCTAAAGCTTTGTTCGTAAGTTCTATGTCATTATCAGCATATTGAAGTTCTTGTCTTAACTGTTGAATTTATCATGCTGCTTGACTTCATTTTCATAGAACGCCTCTTTAGCCTTAGATAGGTCCTCTAGAGCCTTATTGTGACGTTTCATTTCCTCAGCATAACCATTTTTATCAAGTTTATGAAATAGCCAGCCTGCTAGGGAAAAACATAACCAATTGACAATAGATCCAAAAACTGTTCCAACCCCACTAGTAATAACACTTGTCATATATATTTATACAGATTTAACTGGATTTTCAGGAACCCATTTTTTGTCTTGAGCATATTTAACTAGCATTGTTGATGCTGTAATAGCAATAGCTAGTTTTGTAAAATCTTTAATATTATCAGTATCTGTTAATTTTTGGCCTAGTAGTTTTTTAGACGCCATAAAAAGACCTACAGCAGTTGTTGTCACAAGCACTGCATCAAAAGCTTCATTCATAAATTTTTTCTTAGTCATAGTATTACTCATATATAATAGGAAATACTTTATTCAAATTATATTTTTTATTTTTTTGTATCAAAACATGTTTTTCACTAGTTGTTTCTTCTCTCGCTTTATCGTTTGTTAATTTTTCCTGCCTTTTATCATCTTTACGTGCATAAAGAGGCTAGCAATAGCGGTTATCACTCCAACTGCTCCAAATAAGAATCCGTAATTAATATTCCAGCTATCATCATCAATTTTCTTTTTATTTTCTAATTCAATCCTATCTCGCATCTTTTTTTCTTTAGAAGCTTTCGATATAGCAGCCAAGCGTTTACCAGTTTGAACTCTAAGAGGGTCTTTCTCTTTCTTAACTGTAGTTATCTTTAGGTTTTCTTCAGACATGTTATATAATACTGTAGATTTTGTTCACAGATAACTCACAGATAACTTATAGATAACTCACAGATAACTCACAGATAATCTTATAGATAACTCACAGATAATCTTATAGATAACTAACAGATAACTTACAGATCATTTATATTTTTTGTTATATTTACTCACCATACCATCTATAGTAGTACAAAAGTCAATTATAATATCATCGATAACTTTTATGTCTGATAGAAATATCACTTCATCATAAGCTAATCCTCTTAAATAAGATCTTATAGTTATAAGTATTTTTTCATATGATGTATATGCAAATTTACACATTTCTAAGTTATTATTAATCTTACTCTTAACCATATAACCTTGAACTAAAGCACCTAGACCACTCAGAGTGGCTATAACTATCGGGTTTACGGTTATACTACCAACAATACCAGCAGTCGAGACTAGAAAAATACTTCCCATGTTTAATGATAGTCTAATTTTCTTTAATTTATTATATTTCCATTTATAACAAGTATACATCTTGTGATAGTATAAATACAATTTTTTCAGCTTTTCATATTCCTCTTGACTCAACTCACTCGAAATATGATTAAAATCTAGAACTTTTTTCATATTATATTATAAGACGTATTTAATTAATATGAATGATGATAGCATTGATATACCGAGTAAAGTAATCATATCTGTTTGATGGGAATTATTTACTATCATTTTTGTATGTTTATGTACTACTGGTTTTTTATGCACTTCATCTAGAGTATCTAGGTGTTGTGAGGTTGTATTATTTTGATGTACTTTTTTTGGTTCTTCCTTTTTAACCCCATAATAATTTATTTTAGAGTTAAAACCGAATTTCATAGTTTTTTTTGCTAATGTTAAAATATTATTATACCCATCAAACTTTTTATCCAATATGATCATACGGCTAGGTATAATAATCATCCCTGGTGTGATTGCCATATTTAAAACAACATTCGTGTCTTTTATACTCTTTCTCATGTTAGATATCAATACAGTCGTATCATTCTGTACTATAGTATCCTCTACTAATTTCCTAAAAACTTTTTGAGTTTGCATGCTCTTAGCTCCATATACAGATAATTTCAACCAAATAACTAATGAAGAACTTAAAGAAGATATAGGTGTAATGGCCCCCTCTGGAACTATTGATAAAAGAACACGACCACAATTCATAGAAGCACAAATAAATCACTTTGCTGAAGAGCTAAACAAAACTCTAGCTAGAATAGATGATATAGAAAATGAAAATAGTATTAACAACAATATTGATGAAATCACTCGTTTGCACGAAAGAGCCGCAGAATTAGAAATTATAATTAGAGAAGAAGAAGAACAATTATAGAAAGAGGATGTACGAGAGAAACAAGAAGAAGACATTACTAGATTACAGCAGTTTAAAGAATGGGTTAAGGAAAAAATCCCAGGATTATCAGCTTTAGTTATATCTTTGGCTGGGATAATTACAACCATTGTCATTGGTGCAAGAAAAGCAATCCTACAAGGTGCTCAAGCTACTAGTAAATTTTCTAAGGCTTTAGCAAAACTAGGTAAAAAATTATGGCCAGTATTAGGACCATTATTTAATATTATCGCTCAGGCTATATCTTGGGGAGCTAAAGGTTTAGCATGGTTATCTTCTAATCTTTGGGTTTTAGCTATTATGATTTTAGCTATTATATATGACCAGTATAAACAAAGAAAAAAATTAAATATGTTTTAATATATATATGAACAAATTACAAGAAGAGCTTTTATCTGGTTATAGAAGAAGTATTATGGCAAAATTTAAAGGAAATAGAACTTTTTATAGTATAACCTTTAACCCAAATAGTGTTAAACCGAATGAACAAGTTTATATTAATATTCCGAAATTGAAAGCAAATAGTTGCTTAGTGCCTGGTTCAGTTAATCTATCGTTTGTTCTTAAAATCAGTAATACAAAAAGTCACTTTCTAAATAATCTCAGTCAGATTTTACAAAATAGACTACAAATTAAAGTTGCTGGTGAGACATTATACGACTGTAATAATCATAATGTTATAAGTATATACAAAGACTTGTGGATGCCGAAAAGTGATCGACAAGGCCTTATTGAATATGGTATATGTAGCCAAAATCTAAGAAAACTTATTTCTAAGGATGATAGTGCTGCAACAAGTGGAGATTCAGAAAAAGTAGCAGACAAATTAATGTATGATATTTATGGTACTAGGCAGAAAATTAATATTGATAATATTCTTAAAGATCATGGTCTTTATTGTCCTTTCAAAATGAATAATAACTTTCAATACATAATAACATTAGCACCAAGTGATCAAGTCCTTATACCTCAAAGCGGTCAATCTATTGGTGATTATGAATTAGAAAATATTCAGCTTGAATATGAAACTATTGAAAATCAAGAAATTGCAGATGAGGTGACAAATTTATATTCTATAGGAAGAAGTCTATTTTATCAGCATATAACCCTCTTAAAAAAGGAAAAATGGGATAAGTCAAGTACATTACAGAATGTTAACGTCAATGTGCCTCGTAAAAGTATGAAAGGCATTGTACTATTATTCACAGAAAATTTAGTTAGTGATAGTGAGAAATTTATATATCCAGCCATTGATGAAGTTAAAATAACTGTCGAGGGGGTCCCTAATGTTATTTTCGCCCAAGGTATGAATAAAAAACTATTTTATGAAGAAACAAGACGATTTTTTGATAAAACTATCTCAATAAATAGCTTCATGACAATTGAAAAATTTTATAAGGATAAATTTGCATTGGTTATCGATCTACGCACCTTTCAAGAAAAAAATATTGCTGGGAACGGGAAACGAATCGTTAATACTCAAAATGGTATTTTACTAGAGATTAAAAAAAGAGCATATGCAAAAGATTTAAACTGTTACATCTATGTTGTTAGTGATGCTCTTGTTCAATTTGTTAATAATGATTTACAAAGTATTCAATACTAAAATAACCAGTAATATATAAATGAAGACACCTTTTAATATGATTATTTTAGGCATGACTAATTGTAGAAAATCTTTTTACCTTCTCAAAATGTTAGAAGAAAACTTTAATAGATATTTTGATTATATTATTTTATTATGTCCAACGCTAACATATAATAAAACCTATCAAGAATGGAAATATATAAATGATTCTGGTTTAATTAAAGTAGAATATGACCAAGATCAGGTAGATATTGTTTTAAAATATGTTAGTGATGTATATAAAGGCACCAATAGTCTTATTATACTTGATGACTGTGCGAGTTGCTTAGATGTTAAAAATAGGACATCGCAATTAATAAAATTAGGATTTAGTGCTCGTCATTATGGGCTTTCTACTATTGTGATTACACAGCAATTGACTAGTATTTCTAAACCTTATCGCGAAAATATAAGTTATTTAGTTACATTTTATAATACAAACCGCAATGATATGAAAACCATATTTGATGATTATCTTTATGGTGTTGAGAAAGATGATATAGAAGAAATAACCAAAAAATTGAAAAATAATAAGTATGCACATTTAGAAATCCAACTTGTATACCCATACCAATGGAAAATTGTTATTCCGCAATGAAACATGTGTTATATATATATATGCCAAAGCGTAAAGAGCCTGAAACAATTGATGATATAATTAATGAGATTGATTCCACAAATGATATTATCAAAGACGCGGTATGTGATGAAAATATACAAGATAAACCGCAAGAGGGTTTTAATAAAAGAGATCAACTACTTAAACTAGCTGAAGATGGTCATTTAGACAAGTCAGTTGCTTACATTAAAAAAGCTAGTCAAAAAATTATTGATAAATTATACACTGAATACGAGAAAAAAAGATTACAAAAAGCTAATGAGTTTTTAACTGATTTAGTTATATCAAAATTTTCAGATATATTAAAAGGGTTTGATGCTATTGAAGATCTCAAAGAGTTAACAAAACAGCTTAAATCAGACGACCTTTTAAAACGAGATGTGTACAGTTTAGTAGAAAAAGTATCGCCATTTTTACCTTTTTTAGGGTTTTTATCTGGTCGTATAACAACCGTTAAACATGTTTACGAACATAAAAATAATAAACCGGATATAAAATCTGAGTAATAATATAAATGAGCTTATTTTATGGGCATGATAAAACAGATATTAATTTAAATATACAAGGATTTGTAGATAAAACACATCTATCAGATAATTATTATACTAAAACTCAAGCTGATGGTAAATTTAATGACTACTATACTAAAACGCAAGCTGATAATAAATATGCTTTGACTTCTAATTTAAATAAATATTATACTAAAACACAATCTGATAATAAATATGTTTTTGTTTCAAGATTAGTCAACTATTATACAAAGAATGAAACAAATGGTAAGTATGCTTTAAGTTCTAATTTAAATAAATATTATACAAAGACTGAAACAGATGGTAAGTATGCTTTGACTTCTAATTTAAATAAATATAATACAAAGACTGAAACAGATGGTAAGTATGCTTTAAATTCTAATTTAACTAACTATTATACTAAAACACAAGCTGATGGTAAGTATGTTTTGACTTCTAATTTAACTAACTATTATACTAAAACACAAGCTGATGGTAAGTATGCTTTGACTTCTAATTTAAATAAATATTATACAAAGACTGAAACAGATGGTAAGTATGCTTTAAATTCTTAATTTAACTAACTATTATACTAAAACACAAGCTGATGGTAAGTATGTTTTGACTTCTAATTTAACTAACTATTATACTAAGACTGAAACACATGGTAAGTATGCTTTGACTTCTAATTTAACTAACTATTATACTAAGACTGAAATAGATGATATAGTAAATAGTAAAGTAGTATATCATAGTAATCAATTAAATTATAACCCACCTTCTAATAGCCTACAAACTATTATCAGAATTATTTTTAATAATATTAAATTTATTGAATTTACACTTTTATTAATAAATCCGTCTGATAACTCTAAAACAATTAAATTAGATATGATGGTAGATAAGATTAAAAAAAATTTATCATTAAACTAACAAATGATAATGAAAAAAAGATAGTTAATGCATTACTAGATTTATAGTACGTATACTGTGTTGATGATGATTTCAACTATATTTATATTATTATTGAACCAAAAAAATCTACAGCTTCATTTGGTTATAACGAATGGAAAAGAAAATGGCTGACAGCATTAAATGGATTAACCAAAATGCAAGTTTATTCACAACATCAATGTAGATTGATGTTGACGTCTAATGGTTTTTCACAAAATTTTGGGGCTACTATAGAAGATAATATTCTATCAACTAAAAAATTTGTAAATGATGAAATCGAAAAATTAAAAAAATTTATTAAAGATAACTATCAAGCTAAAAATTCAGAATAATTATAATCCTCAGGTTTGACTACATATCACATAACTTTTAACCACTCGTAGTGAAAGTATTTTATTCAGATGGATTAACACATAATAACTGTTTGCTGCAGGTAGTTTGTAAAATTTTGAGACAAAAGTGATATACAAAAAATACAAAATCCTGAAACAATTAGTAACAAACACTTTTAACAAAAATTATATAAAACATTAAATTATTAAAATGCGCCGACTTACATGTGCTGGGTACATAAAAACAACCATTGTTAAAAACATGCACTAAGACACGCGCCTGACAGACAAATAATATAAAAAATGCGCCGAATTACATGTGCTGGTTACATTAAACAACCATTGTTAAAAACATGCACTAAGGAACACGCGCCTTACAGATAAATTAAAAAACATATAGATTCCATATTTTGTAAAGAGCATATGTTAAATGTCTGTTATTCTTCGAATTCTTCGAATTCTCGAATACCACTTTGGGCTCCGAATTTTCACTTCGTGAAAATTTTCCCCACCGAGCCCTGAGGATTCTCGGGAACTCCATTCCCCTGCTCGAGCCCTATGGGCTCTGCGCTGCCGAGCTCCCTCCGAAACGATGCTATGTTAACATTTATTTGTAAAGATTGCTTGTAAAATTAAAACGCACCTATATATTTCAAAAAAACATATAGACTCTAAATTTTGTAAAGAGCATATGTTAAATGTCTGTTGTCCTTCGGACACATGGGTGCGCTCCTGATTCACTTCGTGAATCAGCCACCGTCGCTGAGGATTCTCGGGGCTCCATCCCCTGCTCGATCACTTCGTGATCTGCGCTGCCGAGCCCCTCCGAAAAGATGCTTTGTTAACATTTATTTGTAAAGACTGCTTGTAAAATTTAAACGCACCTATATATTTCAAAAATATATAGATTCCAAATTTTTTAAATAGATTGTAAACTCGAGTTTTTTACCCCCCTTTAAAACACAGGTTCAAAACCAGTCCATTTTTGAGCTGGTACCCTAACGGCCTATACTACTCTTAGTTTTTACTTTTTGCCATACCGGGGTAGATAAATTGTTTTACATTTAGACGATTTATGGTGTTTAAAACCGTACTATGGAAATAAGTTAATTATGTAGATGATGTTACTCTTTTAAAAAGTGAAAAACTTCTAATGGCTTGTTGGTTTATGCACGTTACTTTTAACCAGTGGATTAAAATTTAAGTTCTGTAGTTCTTAAGATAATATTTTAGCAGAGATTTATCGTGGTAAATTTACTGTTTTTGAGCAAAACATGTATGCTCCTGTAGCCCAGTCGGTTAGTGCATCGTACTTATAAGCAGTACATGAGTATATGCGAAGGTCGAGGGTTCGATCCCCTCCAGGAGCATTTCAAATTTATTTGATTTTTTGATTGTGCAGTATCTTTATAAAATGTGCACAACTATAAGCAAAGGTTAGGTTTCATTAACTTCGGAAGCAATATGTTTTTCTTAGTGATTTTGTTCTAAAAAAGCTTTTACAACGTTGTAATATTTTGCTTAAAATATTTATAATAAACTTTAGGGGAAAAATAATAGCAATTTTTTTCATGTTTACAAATTTCTTTAAAACAATTTAACTGTGTATAGTATGCAACTTTTTAAAAAGAAGTTAGCTCCTTATGCTTTAACTTATTTTTAAACATTGCATTTACTTTCATTTTGAGTAAGTTCCAACCAAACAGTTTACTCCTAATTTATGATATATTTCACAGTTAACAACGTTTGAAATAAATCAAAACCTTGCCTACATTGTTTTCTTTAAGGGGCATTTTCAACAAAAGTGTCTAACTTCATCAAAATATCGCGTTTATGTGTTTTAAACTCAAAGTGTTAAAAATAATTAATGATAATCATTGACAGACAAGATTTTTTCCATCTCAAAGCAGTCTCATGCCTAATTGCTCAAGCTTTTGAGACGCCCGTGGTATCTAGACATACTTAGTTTTTACTTTTTGCCATACCGGGGTACATAATTTGTTCTCCATTTAGACGATTTATGCTGTTTAAAACCGTACTATGGAAATAAGATAATTGTGTAAATGATGTTACTCTTTTAAAAAGTGACAAACTTCTAATGCTTTGTGGGTTTATGCACGTTACTTTTAACCAGTGCATTAAAATTTAAGTTGTGTAGTTTCTTAAGCTAATATTTTAGCAGAGATTTATCTTGCTAAATTTACTGTTTTGAGCAAAACATGTATGCTCCTGTAGCCCAGTCGGTTAGTGCATCGTACTTATAAGCAGTACATGAGTATATGCGAAGGTCGAGGGTTCGATCCCCTCCAGGAGCATTTCAAATTTATTTGATTTTATTGATTGTGCAATATCTTTATAAAATGTGCACA
The DNA here is from genome assembly GCF_021976095.1 of Xenia sp. Carnegie-2017. Taxonomy (NCBI): domain Eukaryota; kingdom Metazoa; phylum Cnidaria; class Anthozoa; order Malacalcyonacea; family Xeniidae; genus Xenia; species Xenia sp. Carnegie-2017. Next base: position 5,033,623 of record NW_025813504.1, on the reverse strand, counting down.
ACTATAAGCAAAGGTTAGGTTTCATTAACTTCGGAAGCAATATGTTTTTCTTAGTGATTTTGTTCTAAAAATCTTTTACAACGTTGTAATATTTTGCTTAAAATATTTATAATAAACTTTAGGGGAAAACTAATAGCAATTTTTTTCATGTTTACAAATATCTTTAAAATAATTTAACTGTGTATAGTATGCAACTTTTTAAAAAGTAGTTAGCTCCTTATGCCTTAACTTATTTTTAAACATTGCATTTACTTTCATTTTGAGCAAGTTCCAACCAAACAATTAACTCCTAATTTATGATATATTTCACAGTTAACAACGTTTGAAATAAATCAAAACCTTGCCTAAATTGTTTTCTTTAATTAGCATTTTCAACAAAAGTGTCTAACTTCATCAAAATATCGCGTTTATGTGTTTTAAACTCAAATTGTTAAAAATAATTAATGATAATCATTGACAGAGAAGATTTTTTCCATCTCAAATCAGTCTTATGCCTAATTGCTCGAGCTTTTGAGACGCCCGTGGTATCTAGGCATACTTAGTTTTTAGTTTTTGCCATACCGGGGTACATAATTTGTTCTCCATTTAGACGATTTATGCTGTTTAAAACCGTACTATGGAAATAAGTTAATTATGTAGATGATGTTACTCTTTTAAAAAGTGACTAACTTCTCATGCCTTGTTGGGTTATGCACGTTACTTTTAGCCAGTGCATGAAAATTTAAGTTCTGTAGTTTCTTAAGCTAATATTTAAGCAGAGATTTATCTTGGTAAAATTTACTGTTTTGGGGCAAGACATGTATGCTCCTGTAGCCCAGTCGGTTAGTGCATCGTACTTTTACCAGTACATGAGTATATGCGAAGGTCGAGGGTTTGATCGCTTACATGACCATTTTCAAAATTGTGCAGCATGTAAGAAAAATAATTACAACCATACAAGCATTGCATGAGTAAAGCAAAGAAGGTGCATTTAATTCCCTCAAGGAGCATCTTAAATCTCTTTGTGACTTTATTGCATAAAAGTTAAGGTTTGATTAACTTCAGGAGCAATTTAATTGGAATTGTTTTTTTATCCCTATCATTTTTGTTGGAAACAAGTTAACTTAGTAGATGATGTTACTCTTTTAAAAGGTGACCATCTCCTAATGCCTTGTCAGTTTATGCCATTGTGTTGTATAAAGAACTGGAGGGAGCGTGTCATCCAAATTACTATAAATTATTAGCGCCCAGCCCGTTCCTAAAAACAAGGATGCCGTCATACCAAATATGGCCAATTTTGGATGTCAAAGTCAGCCTAAAGGCGCGTTTTAGCAAAATGAAAACATTTTTTCCCCGTTCGGGTTTGACAATAACAGTTGCGATTGTAAAAATATCCACAAACTTACAATTCTTGTTGTCTGTTCACTGTAATGGCATGTAATCTGTAATTTTTTGTGTTTCTTTTATGTTCTCTACACTATTGGTCTCCAGAGGCTGCGAGGCTTAAAGATTAATCAAGTTTCTATCAAGCAACATTTCTCCATTGTCAGTGTTATGTATTGAGTTTACGGTTAAGAAACGAGTATAGGAGTTTTTCATACGATTTTCTGAAAATATGAAGAAAACGTTAGGAATAGAGTTGAGTTAAGATGAAATGCGGTGCTAACATTAATTTGAAAACTCTGTGGTATTATTCGTAGAGTAAAAATATTTTCATTTAGCTCTGCTTGTGCACACATTGTGAAAATTTATTGACAATAAAGATAAGGAGAGTAAATGCTTGCTTAATGCTACTATACTAATTTTAAAATCGAATATTTCTGCAAATCAATTATATTTTCTAACAGTAAACAGGTTAATAAGTAAAAATAAATTAGGATTATAGACCAATGTAGACTGCCTCATTCGACAAAATTCCACTCTTCGCATAATTTTAGGTTATCTAGGATTCAGGCTGGAAAAAGTAAAAACAAAGAAGGCGAAGCATATCTATGTGTCTGATAAAGATGAAATGTAAATAAATAAAATGACTGATTGAAATAAATCAGAATCATAAACAGACTTAAATTCTTAAGAGTCAAGTCGAACTTGATAAAAGAAGCTATCTCAGTCCCAAACGGATTTTTAATATCTTTGTATGATTCTTTCAACACTATACACAATGACAAAATGTTTCACAATTATGTTATAAAACTTGCTGAACATTTTCATTTATACTAAACTATTTCTGCTCTTGCGAAACAGTACACAGTGTTATGTCAGAAAAGCCAAAAAAACTATAAGTTAAAAGAAATTTACTTACGTATGTTAAATTGTTCAGGGGTTAGCTGCAATTATTTACAATCCTGCTTTAAAATCTTTGCATGATAGTATTTCAAATTTTGTTTTATATTGTAGCCAACAAAGTTTAAAATACTTTCATTACCTGTACTCAGCAGAACTGATAGAATATCATTCTATTGTCACTATATATGAGACAGCAGTCTACATTCAAGCAAGGTTAACTTAAAATGACTATAATTTTAGTCATACTTGCTGTAGCAGTAAGGCTTGGCATACAGTTTTTCTGTTCTTTTAAAAAGGGGCATTTTCCTAAGACTTATTGATAAAAGCAATGGCAATGAATTTACTCTCGGTCGAAACAATTTTGCTTTAGGTATCGTGAGACTTTCACTGGTTGTTATTTTACTCTTTTGTAAACAGTATTAGACATTGGGAGGGAGTGAATATTAAAAACAATGTTAAAAGTGGAAGTTTTGAGAATCAAAATCCGCTATTGCATCCATGTTTTTGACAACAGTCCTTGTGCTTCCTCCAGTTCTTTATACAACCCAATGGTTGATGCACGCCATTTTCAACCAGTGCATTAAAATTTAAGTTGTGTGATTCTTAACCTAATATTTTAGCACAGATTTATCTTGATAAGTTTACTGTTTTAAGGAAAGACATGTATGCTCTTGTAGCCCAGTCGGTTAGTGCATCGTACTTATAAGCAGTACATGAGTATATGCGAAGGTCGAGGGTTCGATCCCCTCCTGGAGCACAATGCTTTTCTTAGTGATTTTAGATTTTTGTATGCAATACTATATGCTAAAATTCTCGGTATGATAAATACTATCCGAGTACAATTTGCTTTTTCATTGAACAATTTAAAAAGCTCTTAAATCAAACTTCACTTTGTAAATGAATACATTTCAAAAAACATCAGTTTTAGTCCACGTAAACAGCAGCTTGCTGCTACAGCCAATCAAATTGCGGGAAATCAAAAAATAACACATCGCATGTATAAATAGAAAAATAAAAAAAGATATGTCCGACCGCTTTTGTGAACTCGCCACTATTTTTAACAGAGCTCCAGTCGGTAAACATATGTTATTATATTATTGATTTTTGACCACGAATTTGATAGTTCCCCATTTTATTACTGCATGCATTATACAATCAATACTTCTATTTATAAATATAACATACGCTATAGAAGGATCCTTTCTTAGAACAATGGTAATATATCTTTGAGAAGGTTTTCCGAAGAATTGTACCACCAATTCAGGCTATTCTCACTTAATTCTGCGCCATATTCTCACATTTAATTGTATTTATAATTACTTGTTATCGACACGCCTTTTTACAAAACACGTGATAAATTGCGAACAGTCTTACTGAGACTGGGTTCTAAATAATTTAAATTTGCTAGCTGCAATGCAATATTAACTGGAGGAACGACGCTCTTCCACGTGTTATTTTTCATTAAGGGAACGCCGTTCTCCTTGTAAAATAGTTGGGGAACGTCGTTTCACCGTGTTCCTCCTACACAACATCACTGCATGATAATAAGTCCTCAACTGTCAAAGCATAAGCACTTTGGGTTAAGCTTAAGACTATGTATCAGTTTCGCATACAGAAAATACTTCCAACAACCATGTAGATACCAAAATTAAACCAATGTTTACGTGTTTTGAATTATTTCGTGTCGTAAACTGGAAGCTATATTTATTGAATTTTGTCGAAAGAGTTGAACTGTTTCCCCATTGGTTCTTTCTTATGGCAATAATCACATTCAATTTGAAATTTAATTTTTGTTCATTTGCTCACTGAATTTTTGGTGAAATCATTTTTGTCGTCGAGGGCGCATCCACGGACGATCGCTTGTAACTTACTTTCATAAAAAGAAAGTTGAAGTATTGTCAAAACTCTTGTGAACTAATATTTAGGATTAAAAGAGTCGAAACTGTTGGATTATGCAGATTAGAAAAGAATACTCGATAATTGTATGATTGATTCATTTATTCGATCAAAATACAAATTTTAAAATAATATGTTGCAAAAACATAAACATAAAGAAATATAAAATGCGAGTTCCTTGAAGAATGATATGCTTACTTCCCTGAACTTCTTATTTTTGGTTAGTAATATGTTCACAGATTGGAAGTAAATTTTCACAGGTCAGCAGTTTGTTTGTTCAATATTAAATCAAACTACTTCGTTTAATTATCAATCTGATGATTCACTAGCGAGAAGCAGGTGTCCATATCATATAGAAATTTCTTAAAGCAGTATGAATTATGCATGTTATTCGAAAAGGGCTACATCATCAGAAGTGGTACAGCCCATTTAAGCTAAAAATCTTTGTCCAGGAAGACTTGGTCTGAAGTTGGCTCACTGTCAACATATGAAAAATATTTGTAAATTATAAGAATAAGTTTGCCTAAGACAATCTTGTCCTTATAATGAATGGAATGTTTCTCTACATGCACAAGTTGTTTCTTATAAGATAACTACATTCAATGGAGACTTTTTGTTGATGTGTTTACTGAGCTTGAATTAGAATCGTTTTTTGTCAATGAATGCTCATCCACAGATGATCGATTGTAACTTTCTTTCACAAAAAGAAGAAGTAAAGTCGATACAGCACAAGTTCCCACTGTAGCCCACAACATCCATTTTGTACCAATATTTACCAATGGAAGAAGAAGAAATAGCGATATCGCAAAATTTCCAAACAAAGTCATAGCACCGGAAGTAATACCTTCTGCTACCGGATATGTCAACTCAACACCCAACTCAAAGAATAATGGTATTGTTCCGTAGACAAAAAATCCACTTAAGCTAAACAAAACGTAAACTAAACTTTTAAAAAATCCGATAGCTCCAGTAAAAACGCAAGAGATCAACAAAACAGAGCAAAAAGAAAACGCCATGAAGATAATAAGGCACAACTTCAAATGTCCAGTGAAATGATCAGCAAATCTACAAACAAAGATTAAGTAAATTGAAGATGAAACATATTCACAACGCAATGTTATGTTGTATGATGATATAAATTTTCAGAAAGCAGATCGTCAAAAAATTTTGTCTTTTTGTTTGTTTTCCCCACAGGAAGAAAAAGCTGTTATTAAGCACCCTTTAATTAACAGCGCAAAAGATAACAGCTATTATTTCAGTATGTATGCAAGGTGGGCTTGATCCGAATGCGTTTTGTGATGTGTTATAATTTTATTTACCATTTACCAACGTGCAAATTTTATTTTTCCTGCGAAGGATTTCACGTAATCTAAGAAAGCAAATGTGTTTGGGAAGCAGCTAAATCGTATCTAAGAAATCTATTGTCACGAAATTTTCCAGTAAAGCATAGTTTTTAGGCTTTAAGCTTTCCTCGTCACTCTCTATTTGTAATGACGTTTGACTAATTCGTTCACGAAAACATAATCTAAATTTTCCTGTTGTGTTCAATGATTTAGTCGCACTCTAGTGCTTTGTGCGCTTGTGTTTAACTCCGCTATCATATATTGGGTAGATGAATATTTACTTACATTATTGCCATAATGTAAGTATTTGAATATAATGAAGACTTGACTGTAATACGTTATCAAGAAGAATAAAATTTCAACTATAAAGAATAGCTAGTTAAACAACCTGATTATGTAGACTAGACTTTAGTACAAACTTCTACAGACAAACTTGAAACACGTATAATGGGCAATCAAATACGAATTACATCTTTCTTTAATACACTCCTTTTTATTTTTCTTCTTTTCTTAGCCGACTACGCTTAGGTGTCGAATTATACCAGACTTAGCACTTAGCAATAGAAGTAGACATTTTAATTATTGCATTAAATTGACAACCTAATGTGCTGCCATTTTAGGGTATCGAGAAAATGGTTACCTGCTTATGGCTACGCACGTAAAACATTACCGTGCAGCTAGTTCTTTAAAAGCATAGCGCATGTTTCCCAAAGCTTTATTTTACAGTATAATTCATGCTGCCAGCAAACCTATGGGCCAAGGGGAGCTTGATGCATAACCAACATACATAATACGACGACGTTATCAGTTATGCATATAGAAAAAATTACTTACATAGAAAATAGTACACCGGAAAAAGAACCAGAAGTGACAGCAAGAAAGCCGAGCAGTCCTGCAAAATGTTCATTCACCTGTTTACCAAAGTCTGAGAGGTTTTGATACAGAATGGCGCACCAGCAAGTAAAAATACCAATGCTAGCTCCGTAAATTGTCCCAAGAAGAAAAAGTTTCTGTTTTTACTCAGTTCTCGAACACCACCTTTAAAATCTAAACGATCTGTGGATGCTGAAAGACTGGGTGGATTTGGTGGTTTGGATGGATAATATGCTAACATTGTAACAAACAAAACTGTCTGAAGTACAGCCTCGAAATATAGAAAAGTATTAATTTGCTTTTCGAATTTTTTCTCTTCGGTTATGTTTAGTCGGTAGTTATCACCAATTTTTACAGCATTTGAATCATTTACATCGTCAACAAAGGCAGGACCGACGAGAAAAGATAGCGAAAATCCCACATATCCCGCAACAGTTGATATTGCAGTGGCAGTTGTTCGTTGGTGCTTCGGAAACCATGTTGACGACAAAAGTGCTGCTGCTGCCATGCTAACAGGAGAAGCTAAACCAACGATAATTTGACCGCAATAAATTAAAGCTGTCGAAGTTTTCTTGTTACCAGTAGGTATGACGCGTAGAGCCGTCCCCACCATTTGCATAGCAGCTGCTAACAAAACACTAAAACGCAAACCTAAAAACACAAAATCATGTCTTTTTAACTTGAAATTTAGTTTTGTTTTCTTATCGTTGCCACTAAAATTATCAAAGTTTGTTACAAGTCATTTAAATACATTGACAAAAGAGACGCTGACTTTCATATTAATTTCCTATGCATTAGCACCAGCATCTGTGTGATCTGTTTGACAAAAATTTACAGTCGTGTAAATTTTTCTTTACACATTAAAAGAAAATGTTCATGCATATTTTGAAAAATGTTGGATCACCACACCAGCCAGTGCGATGATGCATTTAGAAAATTTTTTTACGCTTGAAGAAAAAAGATCGCAGATCTGTTTCTTTCACCTTTTTTGTTTTGGGCAAAAATGATTCAATAATTGTGAAAAGTAATATTTACCTTTAACATCCAGAATCCAAGAAAAAGGTAACGTTGAAACACAAACCGCGATGGTGCCTAAGGCAGCAATAAGATCGATAACCCATCCATCCCATTTATAAACTGCTCTAGCTGTCGTCTCTATAGGACTAAATGTGTTCCAAATAGCAAACTGCATCATTCCATTGATGAAGAATAGTAGCAGTACATACCAACGTCTCTTGTAAACCTGGACTTCAGTTTGCGTGCTTGTATTCAGGTATTCTTGAACAGGTCGAAGACATGGACTGCTTTCATTTAGTTTAAGGACATCACTACGCTGCTTATAGTTATTCATCTATATGTGTGAAACACGTATCTTCAACGTAATCATTCGTTTATTAACTTTAAATCAGGATGAGACACGTTCAACATGAATAACAAGCACAAAACTGTTTGTGTTTTTTATTAGCTTAATCACGCGCCAAAAGCGAGTGCTTTGCACTTTTAGAGGGTGGTGTTGTTAGCTTTATTGAATTAACTGGAAATATTAAAGCTAAATTGTCTCAAGCAAAAGAAGCTGTAAAATATAGTAAACAGCTCAGTCAAAAGCACTAAAACTACTGCAGCGAGGTTTCCTTATATGAAACGTTTTAAAAAATCATGCAAATTAAGTGTATTTACTCGGACACAAACGCACTCCAAAGCAATTTACACAAAATCTTATATGTTTTTTACTATATTCGAAATTTTTACCACAGCAATGTTATTCTCTGTGTTTGGGTGGCTTGATCTCATCTTAACATGAGATAAGACTGGGATAAAATTGTTGTACACTTGTACCACAGAATAGACATCTTGACAGAAGGTCCAGAATGATTACACTGGTCAACAAAAAGAAACTTTTTAAAAGGTGTCTGATATTTTTTGACTGATTTACTATATTTTTGCTATGCTAAATCTAGAAATAACATTCATTTTGCTCTCGGAGGTCAAATTTTTTTGAAAATTTGAATTTAAAATTATGCGACTTTAGTTATATTTTTTCAAAACAATGTTTTCAAGATTTACATGTTTTCAAGATGTTTCAAAACAAAATGTCAGTTTTTATGATAAAATTTCAGTATTCCAAGAAAGAATCATGTACACTTCATGTACAGTACATGTAACTAAAAATGAAAACTTAATGTTTGCATTATTACAGTCTAAATTTTCGTTTTTTTTGATTGTCGCGAATGTTTTGGTGCTTGCACATCTTTTTTTAAATTCCAACAGTAGTCCGCCATCATCACCATGTATCACCTTTCTCTTAAGTCATGGTGAATGCGCTCTCCTTGCTCATCGCTTAAAGAGCAAGATTTTCGGGATCAATACCAGCTTTTAATTTTCAGTTGACAAATTGGGAAGGTTTTACAACGAAACTGAAAACACCGTCCATCTTTATCCAAAGTTTTAGTGAATTGCCTTATCAAACCGAACTTTATGTGCAGTGGAGGAAATAAAATACGTCCCCTGTCAACTAGAGGCTTGTTTATCACATTTTTTGCTCTACAACTTGCAAGCTCTTCACGTACTGGCCATTCTTTTTTCACGTAATGATGCGTACGATCCCTACTATCCCAGAGGCATAAAAATTATGGGTATTTGGTAAATCCAGACTGTTGACCAAGCAAGAAGTTGACCATTTTTAAGTCAACGCAAATCAGCCATTTATGTTGGTCATAAGAAATTTTTTCTAGGACGTACTTAATTGCTTCATGCTGTTCTTTTAATGTTGTGGAATGTGCCAATGGCACAGATGCAAATTGATTTCCATTGTGTAACAACACACATTTCAAGGACCTTTTGCTGCTGTCGATAAAAAGTCGCCAGTCCTCTGATTTGTATTCAGGTACGACGAGATGTTTCAGTAGCTCTACTATGTCATTGCGATAGACTAATTCTTTTTCTTGAGCAAAATATCTTAAAAATTCCTGGTGCCTGGTACGGAAGAAACTTACCTTAACTTTACCATTTAGCATGTTCTTGTCCTTTAAACGAGATGCAAGAAGTTCGGCAGAGTCTTTTGGCAAATTTAAATCGCCAACAAGATCGTTTAGTTCGTTTTTGGAAAACAATTTTGGCTGCTCATCATTGTCATCGGGAAAGGTTGCATCATCGGTAGTGGCAATGCTTTGAGTTTCATCCTGGCTACTACTGCTTTCTTCAATACTTGTATCTTCAAATACAAGTACGGAATTTTCTTCACTATAAGGAGTAGGGCGCATAGCTGACGGTAGATTGGGATACTCCAGTGTTGTGCGATTTTTCTGTTAATTCCCATGACATTGATAGCACAAAAGTAGCAATCGGTTGCATGATTTAAGGCTCTCCAAATCATGGGGATGCCAAAGTTCATGGACTTTGCGTGCCTTTGCTCCATTGACGGAGATGCTCTGTGCATCTTTTGCAAACCATGTGAGGTGTCCAACCTTTGTCTTGATTTCATGCCAAAATATGCATAGTAAACGCGCTTGATAAAGGTGGTGACAATATTGCGATTTGGTGCAAGTGTGTATTCACCACAAACATAGCAAAAACATCTGGCTTATTTTATTATTTCTACTTTTTATTATTTTTTACTTACATTAATATGTTGGTGTGTTTTAACAAGTTTTACCATTGAATTCCAGTATGGGCCTTATTTTATCTTTAAATATCACATAATAATCGCAAAACCTAAACTCCCTAATTGATATTCAATCAAAAATTGCTTATTCAAATGCTTTCTTCTTTTATTGCTAGTGCTAAAAATTTAAATTTGTTCAGATAATAGAACTTTAAAAGGTAAATGGTTAGTACTTCTGTTGTACCTCTCGGGTATTTAAAAGTTAAAAATAGAAAATTAACGATAGCTTAAAATCTCGACCTGACCCAGCAAAAATAGTGTTATTTTTGGACTCAGCACATCAAAATTGTCCAAAATCAGTTTACAAAACTGAGACACCAAATTTGCTGTTGACCAGTGTTATTAGTAAAATAGCATTCTCGTGCAATACTATTCCATATTGATTTTGTGCAACTATCTTGCTGGGAAGTCACGCATGCGCAGTGAAAAAATATGCCACGATTCTAGCCGAGTTGGCCTTCTGTTAGATGTCTATTCTGTGCTTGTACTATGTATATAATACATTTGAGTAATGACATGTTTGTAAATGCAGATCGTCCAGGTTGGTATAGTCCTGAGAAGGACTGTTTTTGTTGTTGTTGACTGACATTTCGACAACCTTAGCGGTAGTCATCTTCAGAGTCAAACGAGGAATAAACGTCAGGTTGGCCGTACTTGTTACCTGGTTCTTACGTTATTGTATTGTGTGTACGGGAAATGTGTATTGTCATTGTGAATTAGTGTGAAGTGTAATGCTTTTAGTTGAACGTTTGTATTTTGAATAAGTCGTTTGTAAGGTGCTGGTAATTGGTGTGATCTGTTCAGGGGGGCTTGTTCCAAGTTGGTGTACCAACTTTCTAATGTAAGCTGTTGTCTATAGTCAGTCCAATAAGTAATGCATTTTGCCGAGTCCCCGCCAATGTTGTGCTTTGTGATTCGGTGATGTTCGGCAATGTGATTAGTTTTGTCTTGTTTCGTAGTAGCTCGTTTGTGTGTATTAAGTCTTATGTTTAAGTTCCTGCCAGTTTCTCCGATATAGGAGGCGTGGTGGTGGGAGCAGTTTGTTGTGGAAACTGCACCTTGTCGTTCGTTGGGTTGTTCTTTGTCCTTTATGTTCGTTAGTACTTGTCGTAACGTTGTGATTGGCTTATGTGCGACACGTATGTTGTATGGTCGTAAGATACGCGAGATAGTCTCAGACGTACCTTTGATGTAAGGTATCGTTGCTGTTGTCAATGAGTTGTTCGTGTTTTGTGACTATTTTGTAAATTGTGTGGCAGTTACAAATTAGCCAGAATTGATCAAAATGGATCATTTACCAGGCAAGTGGAGTACATTTTGTCTTTAAAAGAAGAAGCAACTTCAGCTTCTTTAACTTTCAAAAGCTATACAGAGCTTTGAAGAAAACTCAGAAATTTGCATAATGTAAAACAAAACTACAATGGCAACAATTTAGAGAGGTCAATAAGACGAGCAAACGCTCTCAACAGTAAACAAGTTGACTCAAGACAACGTACGCTCTACCTTGTAGACTCAACTTATTCAGAGATTTACATACCTTGTTAAAGAAGTGTTCTGAGTGGCACTGAGTAGTGTTAAGCGTTATTGAGAAAAGTCTGAACTTGCTCAAATGTTCCACTTAATAGCGCTTAACATTTTCTTTGTTCTGTGGTCACCAAACCGTACCTTACCGCACTCTGCAGTGTATACTGTTGTAATTTAGTTGATCACTGAACCGTATAAGTAGCTAAATATATAGAAAGTAGCCAGTCGCCGTGGAAAATTTTGTCTCATGTCTCTTCGTGTTATCATTTTTAGTCTGAAAATGGTTAAGACGTTCGTACAATCTTAAATGTCGTCTATCGATCTTGACTATCGCAAGAGCGCATCTTGCATGAGAAGACATATTGAGAGCGTTTGCACAAAGCGTATCTCAACTCAAGAACAAATAAAGTTTGGAGATAATTTCAGTTAAATTCTATTTGTAGAACGGGAATAACTACCAAGATAGATTTTTTAAATCATCAGCATCCAAATGAAGACATCACTACTGACAATATAAATAAACTGAGCATTTTCACCAGTAGTTAAATTCGTTTATCGAAATAAATCAAATAATATACTCTGTTTTGTTGTATTAGTGAGCAACAAATTACTAATACTTTTGAGGCGACAATGTCGACATTCATCTATGACTACAAACGGGAATATTCGCAATCCACACACCCCACACAATTTCTATGTTAATACATTGCCTAGGGGAAATAACACATTCAGGTGGTTCAGCTTCGATATATATGCATGTCAATACAAAATACAGATTATCTACCATGCACAAGTACAGTTCATTGGAACTTTGAACTAACCTATATAAAGCAGATGACTGTGCAAATTGGTTTTGGTTGGTGAACTTCGAAGGTCTTCACTTTTCGGCCAATTGATGTTATCTGCAAGACGCGATCTTACAAAGCAGGAAACACGGTCGATTGATGGCATTAAAGATATTTAATTTACGTTCTAATTTCGTCTCGGAACTGGCAAAACATTATCTAAGTCTATTTGAAAATGCAAGGTCTTACAGTCGTTGTAAAATAAAACCAAATAAAACTACACTTGCTGCTACTTGCACATTAGTTTTTTATTTATTGTAGCCTGACTTTCACAATAGTTTCAGCTTTATGCTTCAATAGCTATAATGCAAATTAAAACATCCGATTTGTATTGTTCAATTATTTATAAATATACGATACAAATTTTTATGAATGTGAAACAAATATCTGTAAATTTGGTACGAATAATGTAAAATGTACATACCAATCACACACCGACAACAAATTACGTAGTTAGTGATGCACTAGTAACCAATGAATCATGCACATTAATCAGGGGCGGATACAGAGCAAACGTTTACCTCCCTAAAAGTAGTGTTGCCACACATGCTCGTTTTAGCGCCGCAGCGATTGGTGAAATTTTTCCGATCATAAATGCATCGCTTAACTGGGAGCGGCCCAAAATAGGAGGTAGTCTCAAAAAATTGCTTTTATCATTCACTCCCTCCTGATTTCAAATGCAGCCTATAATTACACAATACAAAGTCCCAGCGAAAACAAACTCGATACATAATCATGAAGATATGTCATAGCGTTGTATAGAATACTGAATCACAAGCACTCGAAAAGTGCATGACTGCGCAATTAGAGAAGGCTCTTAGAAGAAACCATCGAAATCTGTGTTAATAATCTTTATCGCTCGGGTATGGCTGTACCACATATGTCCGAGGAGGCTTTTAGAGAATTAATGTTAGCGGTCACTAGAAGAGTCGAGTTTAGTTTTAATGACATCATGTACAAACAAATTGATGTGGTGGTTATGGGTTCTCCTCTTGGACCAGTACTCGCTAAAATTTTCGTAGGCTGTTGTAAATGTAAGATGTTTGCTTCTTCTGAGCCTCCAGAAGTGCTGTAGTACAAACGTTATGTTAACGACACCTTTTCCCTTTTTCGTAACGACAATAATCACCAATTATTTTTACATAAGCTCTGTTCTCTTCACTCTTCTTTTAATTATAAATCTGAACAGGGCGGATCTAGGATTTTTCAAGCATCAGTCATAAATCGTCGGAGGCTCTCCGTACCTGGGGGGTCCGAGGCTTTCTCCCCTTCAAACGTTTTGAATTTCAGAGCCATGGAAATGCCATTTTAAGCGTTTTAGAGCAATACAAAATGTATTTTGTGGGCATCGCTTTTGCATAAATACAAAACATTTTGCCTACGTTTTTTTTTTCAAAAAAATTAGCTTTACGTACAGGATTTCCATAAAAAGCACAATTTTTGAACTATCTACGTATTTTCTATCAATTTAATAATATCAGTTATAATCTTATAATGTGTAATATTATTACTACTTATTATTATTATTATTTATCATTTACATTTATTTAAACACGATAGTATCTCAACTTGGATCCTAAAATACAATTACATATAAAAATATTCAGATAGCCGTGTGATAACATAAAATTAAAAAGGATAATACATCTCGATAAAAATAAAAAAATAAACAAAAAAAACAACAAAGTATGAGCTATGTAAAAATAAAAATATAAAATCTATAAAGTTTATGCATGCAATGGATATTTTCTTTTATCTTTGATGTTATTCCAAGCCTCTGCACCTCTATATACAAAGCTACGTTTTAAGGCATTTGTTTTTGGTTTTGGCAAGTTGAGAACGTGATTGTTATTTCGTAGTTCATACATTTCATTCGTACGTATTGAGAAAAACTGTCGCAGTTAATCCATAGAATTACCTTTCATTATTTGTACTATTAAATTCTCTAATTGTGCTTTTCTCCTTGCCTCTAAGGTGTCCCAAGAGAGTTTAGTTCTTACAGAGTCTGAGACAGATTTATAGCAATCAACTGTAATTATTCGGCCAGCTTTATTTTGAAGTTTTTGTAAATTAATCTGTAAACTATTGGAGCAGTTGTTCCATACTAAAGCACAGTGATCAAAATATTGCAAAAACAAAAGCATTATACATGACTTTAAGCGTGTCTTTGTCAAGTATTTTTTTGATCCACAGAGTACGCCAATTCCCTTGAGAGCAGTTTTGGCTACATTTTCAATATGATTGTTCTAAGTGATGCATTAATCCACATCTACACCAAGTGTCTTAGTGGACGAAACACGTTTAATAGCCTCAGTCCCTATCGATAAAATTGGATCAGCAATAACTTGGGACAACTTTTTGTCTTGTTCCAATTAACATATACTCCGTTTTTTTGACATTTAAGGTCAGTTTATTACTTAAAAGCCACATATGGACCTTATTTAATTCAATTTCCAAATTTTTTGAATCTCGTTTGATACAAAGGCACAAACTGTAAGATTTGTATCATCTGCAAAAAGTGCTGGTACGGAGAAACTAAGACTATTCGGCAAATCATTTACATAAAGTAAGAAAAGAATAGGACCAAAATTTGACCTCTGTGGTACACCCTTCGTTATATTTTTGCTGTTTAAAATAGACATTCCTACTTTACATACTTGTTATCTGTTTTTTAGATATGAGATGAACCAGCTAAGCGCATTATTTTTATGCCATAAAGTTCTAGTTTTTTATCAAGATACTTTGTTTTACGGTATCAAAAGCCTTCTGTAAATCTAAGAAAACTACGCCATTTATTAACCCCTTGTGCATGTTAAATAACCATTCATCTGTTGTTCTCAACAAGGAGGAACAAGTAGAGTATCCTTTCCTAAAGCCTGACTGATAGTTCGATAAAATCTTGTTTTGAGAAAGGTAATGATTTAATTGGTCAAAAATATTTTTTTCAAAAATTTTGGAAACAGTAGATAGAATGCTAATGGGTCTATAATTATTACACTCCTCTCTGTTTCCGGATTTAAATATTGGAGAAACTCTAGCTTGTTTCCAGTCGTTAGGATATTTTCCTTCATCTAACGATAGAATAGAAATGCGGGTCAAGTGTGGAGTGATGACAATAGCAGAATCTTTTAAAAGTTTGAAAGATATTTTGTCTAATCCAACACCTTTATTGCATTTAAGTTCTGATATTTTTTGGTAAGCTGTTTCATCAGAAGTTCTAAGAAATTGAAATTCACAATCTAACGGATTTAAGTAACCAGAGAAGTCTTTAGGACTGTCTGGAAGTTTATTTGATAATTTAGGGCCGATTTCTATGAAATATTCATTCAATTGCCTAGCTATTGATTTTTCATTATAAATGTTATTGTCCATTTCATCTTTGATTGTTCTAATGGTGGTAATTTTGGAACATCGACCATTTTCACTAATGACTTGATTTATATTTTTCCACATTTCTTTTGGATTATTTTTGTCCATTTCAATATTTTCCTTACAATATCAAGATTATGTAGACTTAATCAACTTATTAACTTCGTTACGTTTAGCTCGAGAAGCGTGGTAAACATTTTCTGAGTTTGTTTTAACGGCTCGCTTTTTCAAATAATCACGCTTGTTCATCTCACCTCTAATCTGAGCTGTTAGCCAAGGAGCATAAGTACTTCTGACTTTTCTAGTTTTTATTGGACCATAAATTTCTGATACGTAATTAAAAATGTCTTTAAATTGTGCCCATAAAATATCAGGATCACAATGATTCCAAGTAGAGTCTCTCAATAAGTAAAAAATATGGTTATTGAAATTATCAATGTTGTAATTTTTTCGATTTCTAGTTTCAACATCCTTAGCTTTTTCACGCTGCACAGATGAAAGATAATATAACACAGTCACACGTTACATATAACTTGACATGACAATTTACAACAGAGAGCTACATGCCAGACTGAAAAGTATGTCTTTCCCACCAGCGTGTGATGAGGAGAAATATTATATCTGAGCATAGTGTATCACACTCGTTCTTTTTGAGCTTTCTGTGTTGAAGTGACTTCAAAGCAAACCTTATCCATTCTTCGATGTAATAGTAGAAGTCCAATCCAAAAATTTTTATACAAATGATAAAATTTTGAGAAAATTAAAGGTACAATTATGAAACGCCGGAGGTGCAAAGTTGTTGTTTAACTGTTAACTTTATTGTATAATGTGTAAATAGTTAGATGTAGGCTAGAATTTCTCCGATTGCAAACTGGCAAGCACATTTTCGCACATTAAATGTAGAAAATATATTGGCAATTATTGCAATTATTCACAATTTTTAAGTGATAGATATGACAATTAAAATGGCAAATATTAACTGAATGTCCGTTCCTGTCCATCAATTGGTTAATGAATATAAACATCTATTAATTAAAATACCTTCTTAGTCCACCATCTGGGATTAAGGGTCAAGTGGCTAAAAATATTTATAATTCACTTGCGGAAGAAATACCCATAGCTAACCCGCACAGAGTCAGCACTGCTAAAATTGTGCTGAATTTGGAGACTAAAATCTGTCTCTTGATTGGTTTATTGCCGTTGTGCTGACTAACGAGCCGCCGTTTTTGCCGAAATGTTCAAGCGGTGTTGTGCAAAATTCAGCACAGATTGAGATTGCTGATAGCCGAGGTCTTATCTTTGAGCTTCAAAACCAACAATATTAATGAGAAACATGGCATCTTTTACTGATCAAGTCGAAGATGCTTTTACGAGGAAAGATGGGACTTTTATGGCTCAACTCTACGGAGAGATGTTGGATTGCCTGAAAGTCAAAGCATTGTCACCAACGATAATTTGTTCGATCGTCTCAATGTTGATATTTTCCGAAATATCAATGCTGAATTTTACATACCACACAGTGCCAAGACAAAGAACACATATTTGGTTGCCTTATGGTTAGAAAACTTATGACATGTTATGCATGCATGCTTACACAAGAATATATAGGAAAACATAAATTGACTTGAATTGATGCCCGATGGATTTGTCATTTGTGGTTTATTTATGTGATTCAAAACAAAACAAATTTTCGAATTTCGATCATATTTAAAACTTTTGTATTGATTTATTTCTTGATGTGTTCAATAGTATACTTAAGACAAGATATACAAAAATGAACTGGAGCATGATATTTGATATTTACATAACATTATTTCAGATCTGCTACAAATGGCAACTGCCTCTATAGTTCATTGTCTATTCTGCTTGTTGGTGACAACTCTGTGGTGACTATTTTGAGGCTGATGACCTCTAGTATTATTTCTATATGCTGATTATTATGCAAAACATTCATGTTTTTCAAGTATTTTTGAAACTCAGCATAACAAACACTTTAATTCTATCTCAAGCATGGTGGCCATGTCAGTCTCTTTTGAAGCTATTGATAGTGCTGGAGTGGTTGTTCTGTTGCTGAACTGGTCAGTGCAGAAGCTGTGTTAAATGCAAAAGATATGGCATGGACTGGGTTTGTTTGTTTGTTGGCACTCTCTTCAGTTACATCTTGTAGCATTTTTTCTTATTATCCTGACATATACTCTTGTGCTTATAGGTGGAATTTATTATTTAACCAAAGAATTGAACCTCGAATTCTATCTAGAGCTTGTGCTTCCACTAGTAATTATTTGCGAGTTTTGTTTTGCTTTGAAGGTTTAGCTTCTCAAGCAACTGCATTCAAACACAATCACTATGTGCCTTTGATACTTAGTGGGAAGGGAACTAAAAGAAAGCGAAGTACTCACTTGTCACAAGCTGAAAAGCCCAGTATACAAACAAAGTTGAGGTTTACACCTTCTGGTCCTACTGAGACGTGTAATACCAAATGAAACTACACTTTCTGCTACTTGCACATTGGTTTTATTTATTGTAATCTGACTTTCACAATAGTTTTAGCTTTATGCTTGAATTTGTTTATGTGGAACCGTTTTGAGCGGAAAGCTTCTTAAAAACATGACATCATTTCTTTGTTTTTTTTTATATTTGTTTGTTTAAAGAAGCAAAATACAACATCGGAGTGACCAGTACATATATTGTCAATGACAACCAACATACGCGTAGCGGTGAGCTGAGGGGCTTGATTCTCCTTAGAAATTTTACTGCGGGAGGCTTAACCCCCGTAGAAATTTGTAAATACTATCGTATACATACACACGAAGTCAAAGTCATAGCTAACGTATTAAATAACAATTTAATATAATACAAACAAAGTAAAAAAAAAGAAAAGTAATGGTAAAATACCAAAATGAATTTTTTCAATGATATAAACGATTATCAACAAAAAAAAATTAGGCTAGTTAAAATCAGAAGTACATCTGACTGGCTGCATTGAAATCGATGAATCCAAACCGGACGTATTGATAATACCTTGAAAACATAAAAACAGTGTTGCCAGATCGTGAAAAAGTTCATGGATTTGTGAACTTTTTGTTCTCTTCATGAACATCTCGTGAACATTAAAATTTGTGAACTTTTTGTGAACTTTCCAAAATTTCGTAACTTTTGCATTTTTATCATATTATAATAAAGAAAGTATATAAATTTACAAACAAATAATACTTCAATGACAGGGCAATCTTCATAGCTCAACATATTTCAGGACAACAACAATTTTCACGATAATCCGTTATTTTCTGATAATTTCAAACTTAATCCAGGGTTTTCGGCAATTTACAAAACTGCAAGAGTATATAAGAGACCTTACGAAATTCTAAGCCTATGGAAGCAGACCTTTGCTAGTTGGCATCTGTACACTGGTTTTTGCGATGTTTTGAGTTTATGGCAAATATTTATTTGTTTCTTTTTATACATGAAGTGAGCGTATCATACAAATATATATATGACTTTCATGACTTTAATGACAAACAATAGGTACTCCTTATAGGGCTTTTCAGTAACTATTTACAAAATTAAATACTTATACATATTTGTCTTATAAATGTATGAAAAAGAATATCATTAAAAGGATTTTTAAAGATAAAAGTGACATTTCAAGATGGAACTACAAAAGACCTTTTAAAGCTTTCTTAAGAAAATCATATATTGCAATATATGATTCTTTGCAATATTGAATATATTGCCAAGCTCACCGTAATAGGTTTGAGCACTTTGGTGACTCTGCAAAACAATCCATACATTTTGTAACTGTACATCTTGTCTCACAAGTGCGGGAGTCACTTTTGCACTATAGTGATAGCCAGGAGGGCACATTGTTAAACACGATCTACAATACGTTTACTGCCCATGCGTAATTTAAGCAATGTCGGATTGTGTAGAGTATAATATATGTTGGCTGTTGCAATGAATTTTCAAAGGACCTTGTCGGCTGTTGTAATGAATTTTGGATGTGATATGACTGTGAGAGTAACAGTCTAACAGATATAACCGATGAAACAGTCAAAAAACGTCAATCAGCACCCTAAACGTTTAATTTGGACACCATTCATTTTGGGACCAGAGACCAAAGTGAGAATATGAGACGATGTAATGTGTTGCAAACTATAGTTTATACTATTTCAGTTTCATATTGTCCTAAACGTGACAAAGTAAGTCAAAATCTTCAGGATAATATAGAGTCGTTATAAGGTTGTGACTGTTTGGTCTTTTAATACTGCTATAGCTACGCAACGAATATTTTGGGAAAAGCAAAAATATTGGATTAAAGGTATAAAAGTATAATCTAGTCACTGACAATCTAGTTATACAGCTGTAGAACAAGTAGTACATTATTTAGCTATATATTAAGTAATAACGTATACTTGTTTATTTAACCAATCAAGGATTTAATGCGTCTTTAATCCTCAGAAGTCTTTGTCCAACCATAGATTTGGACTGAAGTAAGCTTCGGGTTTGGTTTGGATAATCCTTCCGTTAAAACTGATGAAAATGTTTTGATTATTGCATTCCATTGTAGTAATTTGTTCACGTGGATATTGAAGCTGAGATAAAATCATTTTCTCTTGTCGAATTCCCATCCACAAATGACCTGTTATAACGCTCTTTTATAAAAAGTAGAAGTACAGTTGACACAGCACAAGTTCCCACTGTAGCCCACAGCATCCATTTTATACCAATATTTCCCAATGGAAGAAGAAGAAATAGCGACGCCACGACATTGTTAAAGAACGTCATAGCACCGGAAGTAATACCCTCTGCAACCGGATATGTCAACTCAACTCCCAACTCAAAGAACAATGGTATTGTTCCGTTGACAAAAAATCCACTGAGGCTAAATAAAACGTAAGCTAAACCTTTATTAAATCTAACAATTCCAGTAAAAACGTAATAAATCAACAGGACAGAGTAGAAAGAACACGCCATAAAGATGATAAGCAATAACTTCAAATGTCCAGAAAAACGATCAGCAAATCTGAAAAAAACACAAAAAGGAAATAAGGTGAAACGCGTTTAAAGCCCAAATTCATGCTATGCAATGGTTTTTATTTTTAAAGACAACAGACTTTCGTTTCCCCTGACGTAACGTATTAAGCAATAACATTTATTTGCACCAGTGCCATTTTATTCTTGATGTAGAGAAACACCGCATTATAATCAAATTATAGCTTTCAAGCTAAAAAATTGGTAGCAGATGATAGCGTGCTTACTTTTCGGATCAAAAACTTCCACTCCCACTACCTATTTCGCTTTGAAGTTTGTGGAAGAAAACTCCAAAAATTTGTATACAAGTTTTGTTCGCCCTGAAGAGGGATGACATTGTCAAATGCCGACCTAAATTATTCATTATAAATAATTTAGTGGGCAAAATGCAAAAACTAAATTACCCTCCACCGATTTCACTTAAGGCATACATAATTATTTGTGCGGTTTACGTTTATTTTGGTTACCCTGTGAAACTCCATAAATAATATGACAACATCGTCAGTTGACCAGATAGTAAGATATACTTACGTAGAAAATAGGACACCCGAGATAGCACCACTAGTGACAGCAATAAACCCAAGCAGTCCAGCAAAATTTTCATTCACCTGTACACCGTACTCCGAGAGATTCTGATACAAAATGGCACACCAGCCTCCAAATACACCTGTACTGGCTCCGTATATTGTGGAAAGAAGAAGAAAATTAAAGTTCTTACTCAGTTTTCGTGCACCGTCTTTAAAATCAACACGATCTGTGGACGCTGAAAGACTCGGAGGCTTTGGTGGCTTGGATGGAAAATATGCTAATATGACAAAGAATAAAATTGTCTGTACTGAAGCCTCGAAGTATAGTAAAGTATTAATTTGCTTTTCGTATTTTTTCTCTTCAGTTGTGTTTAGTCTGTAATTATCACCAATTTTTACAGCATTCGAATCTTTCACATCGTCGACAAAGGCAGGTCCAATAAGAAAAGACAGGGAGAATCCTATATATGCAGCGACAGTTGATATTGCAGTGGCAGTGGTTCGTTGGTGCTGGGGAAACCATGTTGACGATAAGAGCGGTGGTGCTGCCATACATACCGGACCACCCAAGCAGCTGATTATCTGGCCGCAATAAATTAAAGGTGTCAAAATTTTCATTTTGCCCGCAGGTAAAACACGTAAAACCGTTCCAACCACTTGCATGGCAGCAGCTAACAGCACTGTGAAACGCAAACCTAAAGACATACAGAATATATGTCTTTTAATACGGCAAATCATGCATAGATGAATATTGCATCCCACCTTCTATCGTCGCTCTGGCTACGTGCCTGATTCGATCATTAAAAGAGACAAAATGTAGATTTTTTAATTTGAGACCCAACTTCCCAGTTTTTTTCAATATAATTGGCTATGCAAGCTACAATTTTCTGTATATTGATTGTTTAGAAGTGTTTCCCACACAAGAACCAAGTATGTATTTGGCCTACTTCGTTTTGTTTAAAGGTGATTCAATTGACTTTAAGTTAACCGAGAAGGCGTTTCAATAATTGTGACAGCATGTATTTACCTTTAACATCCATAATCCAAGAAAAAGGTAACATTGAGACACAAAATGTGATGCTGCCTAAGGCAGCAATAAGATCGATAACCCATCCATCCCATTTATAAACCGCTCTAGCTGTCGTCTCTATAGGACTAAAAGTGTTCCAAATAGCAAACTGCATCATTCCATTGATGCAGAATATCAACAGAACGTACCAACGTTTCTTGTAAACCTGCACATGTTTCCTTGTAGCCATGTGTTCATGAATAGGAAGAAGACATGGATTGCTCTCACTTGGGTAACTGAAATTACCATATGACTTATAATCATCCATCTATACACGTGAAAAAAGAAAACATGATAGATAATTTGTTCATTGACCATAACAACATGCAAGTTAAATTACCCTCATTAAATATTATTTTACCATGCATGTAAGAGAATTACTTTTTGATGCTAAAATTAGCTACTTCATTCATTTCCGTGAAGTCGGAAGATTATAAAATAAATTCAAGCGTTGAATCAAATTTAAGCAGTGAAAACCTTTTTTACTCCTCGAAAATAATTTTATGTGTTCAGTCACTTGAAAAAAATGAATCGACTTAATTTTTTAAAGAAAGAAATAGTAATTTTTCAAAGAAAAAATTTGCATTGTTTGAGTAAAAAATCAGGAATGCTATTTCAACCAAGGAATTGAAGGTCGTCATTTGGTTGTGCCTTTACTGATTCTCAGTAGTTTATTTAGTTTTAATCTTAACCCTTTAAATCTAACCCTCTAAACCCAATCCTAATCACCACGCTGAAATTTCGTGCTGTCGTACTCTGACCGGTAATTACCTGTGGATGGAACTGCTAAGCGGTTCGAGCTAACCGGTCACGTTGAGTATCAAATTGAAATTGAGGCAAGTCCATCATACAGGCAAAATGTAGGAAATAAGATCATATTAACATTTAACATAGGCAAATTTACAAAGTTGTCTAAAGGCTGTTTCAAAGCCTTGTGAAAGCCGTTAAATTTGCCGCTAAGCAAGCTTGAACTTTATTTTCTAGCAAAAGGAACGAAACTTCCCTGTTTCGGCGCAAATTTTTCAAAATTTGTATTATGTAAGACATACTACGATGGCAAAACAGCGAACAGTGAATTCACATGTGGAAGTCACATGTATAACTTCACTCAACTCAAGAGCGGATCAAGTGTCGATGAAAATTCAAGCACGCTCATGAATTTATAGAACAGGAATATTAACAAATGAAATTTGTGAAATTATCTAGTCACCTGAAGACACTATGTATACCATGCATTTGCACATTCAGTTATTTTATTCATTGAATCGAAATACTGTACGCTGTTTCATAATGTCAGTGAATACAAATACTTTCAAAACGACGATATCAAATATCCTCTATGTTTGATTATGACCGGGCTATGAACTATGAAAAGTGATTACTTACATGCACAAGTAAAGTTGGGACTTTAAAACAAACCTAAATAGCTGGCTTGATGGATTTCAATCGATGAACTTCGAAGATCTTTAAAGTGAGTATACAATTAAGAAAAACTCTGCGAAATGATCAAATTATAATGGTTATGTGACCAATGTCCTTCACAAGCATCAACAAACAGGAAATTCGTAACGGCTATTGTATACTCAAATTCACAATCTCACATTAATTACGCGATCCTAAAATAGTTGACAAAGCAAGAAACGTGTTGATTGGCCACTTAAGAGTAATAAATTGAAATATGAACATTTATACCAATGGCTTTATCGAGAATTATCAAGAAAACTGTCCAAAATTGTGCAAATATGTCCAAACTTATCATTGAGCATAATGTTGCAGTAAAGAATATGTGAAGTAACAAGATTTTTAAAGAAAAAAGTACTGTAAGACTCAAAATACGTATACTTAATGGCAGTTGATACCTTATATTTGAGAATTGCGAACGGCTTGAGACATTTAGCTCATTACAAGCCACTGCAGCTGCCATGTCACTGATGTCAGTTTAATCTCGTCTGGCCAAACGAAATATCGCGTATATAAAATGCACTTTTCACCATAAATTCAGTTATTAGTCCTGTATAAGGATTATTAACAATTTATTTTCTTGCACATTAATTTTGAATTTGCAAAAGTTTTTCAAATCTGATGCTTTTTTTTTATTTTTTGAAAAAATATCATATGGTTTCACTATATAGTTTCACTTATACCCACTGTGAAAAATCGGTTTTCTTTTTTTATAAAAAGTTTTCATCTCCGATGGGACTCGAACCTACAACCGTTGAATTAGAAGTCCAACGCGCTAATCCATTGCGCCACGGAGATCACGTTCTCAATAATGCATTATGCAAAGTTGCGAGGATATATGACTAAAGTGCACATTTGCACTCAGTAGTGAGAGGCACTGCTGACATTTGCTTTCTAACTAAAGGCATTTAAGAATCTCATTTTGATCCATGAGTATGCATGTTTTTCTGACATTTTATGTTTATTACATTTACCTAACCTGGTTAAGATTACAGAAATCAGTACGATAAGCTTCTGATCACTAGATCAATTGAGCAATTATCATTTTTATTATAAAAGCAGACTTTTGTACACAGAATAGAAAATGAACAGAAGGCCAACTCAGTTGTGTAATGTGTCCCAGATTTTTTATGCGCTTACGTCAGATCCGCCATTACACTGGCAAGTACTGTGGTTGCTGGCTACTATAAATTATACAGTACAGTGGAATGTTTGTGTAAGAAAATCGCGCTTTTAAACATTGTATTTCATCAATCATGGGAATCCTGCCCAGTAATTGAATTTTAAAAGGTGAGGCACAATTTCCATGCGATTTAAAGTGATTTGACTACAAAATAGACAATATGGCAGTATTTACATTGTATTTTGATGTTCTGATAATTAGAACGCAGGTTTCAAAAGTAAACCTGCACAATGTGTAAATCAATGTTCTAGCACACTACAATTATACACAAATTCCTTAGCCAATACTTGCCAGAGTTATGGTGGCCGTCGAATTTCTAGCTAGCGCAATGAGACATGCGCGAGGACACTGACTTCAAAGCCTCCGACACTAAGTTGGCCTTCTGTTCATTTCCTATTCTGTGCTTTCGGATGTCTTTCCCCCGAGTTTAAAGACTTGGAAGATTTGCTAGTTTGAGGTAGTGAAGCTCATTTGTACAGAGAAGTGTGGGTAAAACCAAATATTGTTTTTTGTGTGCATGCAGGTGTACGAACAGATTAACATTTGGGGATGAAGTCGATGAGTATAGTCGAGGAGACTTTTTTTGAAGTTTCACAGGGTCACTATAACTTTCAAATATTCTAATAGCTCTTAATAAGAACATATTCGAATGAACAGATCAACAAGTCTTTGAAATAGTCGGACCCTGCATTTTAGGACCACAGAGGGGAGATGTAAAAAAAAAAGTGAACAGTTTGGAAAACGTTGCTAAAATCATTTGCAAAAACCTTTGGTGGAAAGTGGAAATAGTCACTTGAATTTCCAATTATTCATCAAATAGTAAAAATTAGGAAATAACAAACATTTTAGAGGAAAATTGTGCTACTGAGAAGTACTTTTGAAAAAGCTTGCGCATGAAAACGTCGCAGCTAAAAATCCAATGAAACATATAGGGTTTAAAATGGCACATGCGGTTCGAGTTAACAAAGTTTTAGGAAAGTTGGCACATGCCTACGCGAACGCTTAGCTTTGAAAATGAAGATTGTTTTAAATTTTTTCTTTTTCGTTAATGTGATCTTGGTTTAATTTCATCAATTATACGTAACAGTCGACTATATAGAGTGTTTTCATTAGTCGCCATGTTGGGGGAGTTTCATGCTCTGTTGACCATAAACACTTTGATGTACTCCCCCAACATGGCCGTTTTGACATCACATGCAAGCATTCCATAGTATTTTCAATGTTCCTACAAAGATATAGAGCAAATTGTGCATTTGTGTTTTAGGATTTTTAGTTCGCCTATTTAAACTTTGGTTAAAGTTAAGCGTTATGACAGAATCATAAAGATTGAAAAAAGTTACACATAATTCTAAATTTTAGATACCGTAGCTAAAACAGAACAGACAATGCTTATATATCCATCGCTAATTCTCCATCAAATTTCAATTTCTGAAAATATTTACTGGGGCCACAGAGAAGATGTTTTTGATTTTTCATTTCACTACACACTGAAATTTCGTGTGGTATGGTATGTACTTACATGGATGTCACAAAGATTGTTTTAAATTTTTAAACCGGAAACACTTGCATTATTGCTATGCCACAGCGTGGCAGCACACTAATCTTGACATGATTCGACAAAGTCCTTCCGGCCGATCTATATAGAGGTAAAATCTCGATTGTTGGATGTCTGTCGGTATCATCATCCGGGGCGTATTTTTACGATTTTAGGAGGAGCGCACAATCACAACAATGTAGGACCTTTCGGAACATCAATCAATTTTATCTCGTTTGACGAATAACACGACACTTGATTCACCGTTGCCGTATTCAGCCAGTATTTTGATACTTATTTGCATTGTTTGTCCGCTCTTGTCATAGTGCTCGGGTGAGGAAAATATGATATTGGCATGGATTTAAAGGACACATGCAAGCTAGAAGACAACTTTATTTCATTGTAATGCCTATAGCGTAAAAATAAGACGTACCAAGTTTCAAAGTCGTCCGCGAAATATTTAAAAAGATATTTAGGGTTATAATCGGTAAAAACACGATATTCGATGACCATTGCTAAAACGCCGTGAGATTGTTTAAGTCTGGGAACTGGGAAAGAGTGACGTAATAGTTGACATAAACAAGCTTCGTTCTTATATCGTTCTACGACTTGCACGCAATTCTTGCACGGCTTTCGGTAGTTTGCTATTACTGTTTTTTATTTAACAAAAATTAATGGATTCTTCTTCTGAAGAAGCCGATTATGATATTGTCGTCAATAACAATGAGGTACAACTTTACATGTTTGAGCCTTTGGCCAACGCGGAAGGTGGTCATAGTAATGACAATTCTTCGTCATCGGAAAGCGAAGATGAATACATTCACAGAATTGGAAATGTTGAATGGTTAGTTGCATTTTATTGATGCTTCATTGTTTTCCCAAAGTAGAAAGAATGTTTTTATCTTTTGGTGCGAGTGTGGCTTTTGTGTGGTCATGAGTACAGGACGGGAAAGTATATGTTGCCAAGAGGTAAACAACACTGGTCCTCTGATACATGGCGATACATCACACAAGAGGAAGAGTTTGCCACAGTATGTACAAACGAAGCTGTCTTAAAAACAGCTATGGTCGTGTACACACATGACATTGGACCTATGCCTGAGAGTGAAGAAAACGAGTAAATATTACCTTAGAAGTGTAATTACGTGTATGTCGACAAGTGTATAATTCCGATAAGTATCTTAGACAAAATTTTGTATCGTTCAGAGCATTACGCTACACGGCGTACCGACAGTGGACGGCTTGGGTGCATGGCAGGTTGGGAAAAAAGTACCGACTACCCATACCTTCTTGTGCTGTGGACAAAATCCGGAAAGCATTTCCTTCGCCTTCTGGAGAATACAAAGGATTTGAATATGCTCAACACTACTGAATGGTAGGGCTTATGGCGTATGACAAAGTCTGTTCATTTGTAATTATGTTTATTTCATGTGGGGGACGTTATTTCTTTTTATTTATTAAAGCGAGATTTATGTTGCTTAATGGCTTCAGCTTTGCTGATTTTTGATTTGTGGTGAGTCAATGGGACAGGTATTTCTTTCACTCCAGCGACATCAAGAGCTTTGGAGAGTGTTGGATTAATGCGTCTGCAGTACAAAACTTCTTTCATCAAGTCCTTAACATATCCTGAAAAGCAAATCATTATTTATGTTGGCTTTGCATTGCACTTTGAGAAAAGGTAAGTTTATTTTTCTGTGCTAACCATAAGTGCTGTCAACTTTCACTGGTTTGATGACCCTTGTCCTTCTTTTGACTTTGAATAAGCCACTCTCCAAATCAATGCCTCTTCTGTTTGCCCATCATTTTCGTTTTCTGAGGTTTATTTCCATTCTCATTGAAATGAAGAGCAGCAATAAACAATCTACAAATGAATGTTAAGTTTATATTTACAACTATTGCAACTTATTGCTTTTGCAATGATGACTTTTAAGTAATCATACACTAGTCATAATTATATTACCTTGCTTCCATTGATCTGTAGAAAAATGGGTATGTTTTGGTGCAAAAAGAATCACCACTCGGTGGAAACCTTCGATGGATGAAGTCTGCTTCTGATAACTGAGTTTTCCAATATCTCTCATGAGATACTTGGACTCAACAATCGAAGACAGCTCAACATAAGCTTTTGAACCTAAGATCAGAAGTTAGTTAACAAAAAGAAAAAGAATGTTGATGTTACTTTGAAATTTATTTGCTTACAATACCTTTTTTTATCCACATTCTAGGCTCTAACATATCATGTTCACATTTTGGGAATACATCACTATGTCCCTCATGGATGTCACATATATGATTGAGAACTGACAACCACTTTGCCTTGACAAGTTCTTCATCACCATTGCTGGAAGCAGCACACCAGTATACATGGTTGGAAATTGATTGGGCCCAATTCGACAATAATTTGCAACCACTTTTTTTTGATGCTGCTAAAATTTTCTTTTTGATTCCTGTTGGAATTTAATTATTGATGAAATGTGTAAAAGGTTGGTTTGTTATGACAATCTATACCTTTTGCTACATGCCATACATCAAAGTAGTGCTCGATTTTTGGTCTTTGTTTTGACATGTAGGATTATATAGCTTAGTTTTTGATAAATGTAAACAAATATTGCTAACTATAACTATAATATTCACCTCTTGCCTTCGTCTCTTCTCAAATGCAGTTCTAACATTTGTTGGCTGCTTCCTTTTAGATGCTACACTTGTGGGTTCCAAAGAGTATTCAAAAATCGTGGGTACAGCATCCTTCTTAAGGCGAAGCCCTCCTGCTGTCCATCCTACTGATTGCATCGCTTCAAAATTTTGCACGAAGCACGAACTCTCGAAATGTTGCGAGCACAATTTTGAGCTCTTTGTTGGCTTCCAATTTTTGCGTCGGATTTTTTCAATCCAAATACCTCGCATACGCTTGTTTTCGGGAAACGAAAAAAAAGAAACCTTTTGCTGCGTTTCGTGTTTCTTAGAAGAACCGTTTTTACAATTAAATGCGGCACAATAAACCATATTTTCAATGCTAAATTGTCGTGTTGTTAAGAAGTTACCAATATATTTTGAACGAAGCGCGCAATTGACCGCGTTCAGCGAATGTCAACTATTACGTCACAACGACATCGGTAGCTGTCGCTAGCTCGTCGGGCATTTTCAATCGTTATCAGTAAAGCAT
The DNA here is from genome assembly GCF_021976095.1 of Xenia sp. Carnegie-2017. Lineage (NCBI taxonomy): Eukaryota > Metazoa > Cnidaria > Anthozoa > Malacalcyonacea > Xeniidae > Xenia > Xenia sp. Carnegie-2017. The sequence goes on along the minus strand of NW_025813504.1, from coordinate 5,003,879 downwards.
CAACTTTAAACCTCCATATCTTCAAAAATATTTATCCTTTGAGTCTCAAACTTTGGTGAACTTTTAGTTGGAGCTATACCTTCATGTAAAGTACAAAAATAACAATCCGAATTTTATGTTGCATGTGTCCTTTAACAAAACGTCAAATACGTGGCGCGAGTCTAACCATGGCATGGACAAAGAATACAATGAAAAATTTCCTGTATGCAATGACTCCGCGTTCGAAGATTTAATATCATTTAATCGCATTTGGCACGGAACGAATAACATGCAACAAGGTCCTATCACAATGTTATTAAGAAAATATTGGCGACAAACTACAGTATTATTATTCATTTCTTTTGTTAATTTCGTTTGTTTCTACGTATGTAAAGTAGTAAACATGTGTTCGATTTATCGGTTGAGTGAACAAAGTATCATACCCTTCAAAAAAAGACAAATATATAAACAAATTTTTGAAGATACGATTGTCATCTCAAAAATTACATTGTTGTCATTTAAAATTACAAAGAGTTCGTCTATAAAATTTGTAAAATGAATTAAGTTAATATGATGTAAACATTAAACACTGGATGTAAAGCACGGGAAAAATTTAAGCCGGAAGTTGGCAGTCGGCTTTCCGAGTGCTTGACTTCGTGACTTCATTTCTTCCGAGCGCAGGAGCACTCATCCCATATAAAGTCAGATGTACATCGCATCAGTCTCATGTGGCACGTTGATTAGAAATTTAAAATCATTAGATAGAAGAAAGCGTTAAATATGGAAAAGCGCCAAACCTTTTATCACGCAATCATAACGCATGAAGTTCACCACATTTGTCTTGAAGTATTTTATCCAAGTTAATTTGCAACATATGCTACAACACGGAATCACTTTAATATGCTGTACACGAAGTTGTGGATCTAAGTGTAACCGATTATACATTGCAATTTTTATTTATAAGGGGCGGGATGCGAGGAGCAGCACTTCCCACTGCGATAGTAACTTCTAGTTTTACTGTCAGTAATAGCGAAAGTAACTTTTCTAGTTTTATAATTAGTTGTAATTATAATTTGGTTGGAATTATTACACTTTATTACATTAGAAACAGCAGGCTTTACAAATATCATTCGAGGAAATTCGATTTTGGAAATTTGCACAGGTAATTTTTTTCATTTTATTTTTCTTCGTTAATTTTAATTACAACGACGTATGCTTTAACGTGATTCTAACTGTAGAAGTTTTAATAAGTTTAATGATAAACACGCACTGGTGAAGTACTGTCCAAATCAATAATTGTATTAAAATGTACAAATTGTAGAAAAATATAAATATGTTGAAAAGAAACACCGTTGCTCATGAGTTACAGTTGTAAATTCTCCAGTACATCAACAATTGAAGTATGTACTTGAAGTATGTATTTCATGTCACCATGTTGGATGTATTCTAAAAAGGGTTTCTATGAATGATTATATTTCCCAGAATAAATCCACGTTGTTTGGGTGTGTAGTTTTGCCTTTCTCTATTTACAATTCAAATAACATACAAAAGCGAGAAGATTTTGTTTTTTTTTCTTAGTATAATCTGTTCAGAAATGAGGAAAATGGTTGTACACTACCTTAAGTGACATTCTATGACATTCTTACAAGTAAAATTAATATAAATGGTCGAAGTACAGTTTTTCAAGTTGATAAACAAAATAAATCACACTTTCAATATGGTGCAGTCTTGAGTTGAGTTTCATTAGCAAAATGTATCACCCATTATGTTGCAGTTATTTGAGTTGAGTTCATAAATAGTATGTATAACCCTTTTGAGTTTGACTAACAAAATATATCATACATTATAGTGCTGTTTATAGAGTTAGGTAAAATCGATCTTCTTTGTGGCCCAGTCTTTTAAGTTTCATAAACAAAATGCATCACTTGTTATTAGGCAAGCCAATTTGTAGCAGTGATCGAAAATGCTAGCAATATTCGCAATGGAAACAATATCTAAGCAAACTATGTAATTTAGTTGCCTATAAGAACCACTGTATGTGATATATATATTTGGTTGTATGGGAGAAAGTAATTGATCATTAGTTTTGCACAATGTTTTTTCATCAATGTATCTAAATACTTCTTTAATGTAAGATTTAATGTAAGAGTGTCAGATTTTAGGATCTTATGTACTTGATTGGTTGTTGTGCCTGAAAACAGCTAACAATGGTCGTGATAACCTATGCACACTTATTAAAAGTATAAATAAAAACGACTCTCTGAACAATTACCTTAGTTTTTGAGCAATAAGGTTTGAAAGAATAAGAATATAAAGAATTTGATGTACTACAAACTTAGACCTTGCTGGGCTACCTGCAAGTTTTTGTGCCAGGAAAAACCCAAGTATACTGACAAGTGTGCTATATTTTTGAATCATATTCAACAAATTTTTACATATGAAAACAATAATAGGAAACCTATAACAGAACAATTCAAGAAATTGACATGAAGCAAGGAAATTATACTGATTGTATGCCCTTTTAAAACTAAAATGATCACCATTAAGCCTTAGGTTGAATAAATTGGTATGTTATTTGTTGAAGTAAGTCTGCAAATCAATTGTGCTCGGTTAAACAGTCCGACCAATGCAATTATTGTCTTAATATTCAGAATTTAACATAAATTTTCTGGATCCAGATGTGAGTTTTAATGCACATTCTGGTTACAGACATTTATTTATCCTATAAAATGAAATAACATAACTTATTGTACTTAAATTTTATTCATTATTAATAATGACATGGAGAACAACAATTATCAGGTAAATATTGAATATTCCATTTCACTGAAAGATGAGAAGAACATCAACTTGAGTCAACAAATCATAATTATCAATACACAAGCAATTATTAATATAGAGAAGATGAAAATAGCTGTTCAAAGTGCCAATTCTAGAATGGTAATGAGGGGGGTGGGGTATTCATATACATGTATACATGCAAAGCCCATACCTACGAACCAATAACTACAAGAAAACTATCCAACAAGCCATAAATATTTATTTGATGACTCAATGAAGATATAGTCATTCTATAACGTGTTCATCAGTCAGTTCATTCCAAATAAGATAAAATGGTAAATTCCAATTAATCGAGTTACCAATTTTACTGTTGCTTGTTAAGTATTGAACTCTTACTAGTTTCTATGTTTGAATAGTCTGATCCAAAACACGGGAAGAAAGCAAGATTTAAAGTGCCTACGTCAGAATCAGGGAAAGTTCTTTAGATAGTTGAATCGATTCTAAGAGCATTTGCAACAATATATGCAGTTCAATAGCATACAATAGTTTCATGAACACATGTGTACATAATTATTTTTAAAGATGCCAAAATAACATATTTTAATATACTGTTGACAAAAATTAGTTTTCCCTAATTCTAATTATGCAATGTGATCATTGTGATTTCATAACGATGCAAAATGAAGAAAAGTTACATTGCTTCATAAAGAAATAGAATAACAAAATTCTTTTAAAGAATTATTAAGTCATTTTAAATTGCCTTTACATTTCAATAAAAAAACACCTTGGTCAAATTTGATGACATGAGCACTTTCATTAACTCGAGCAACGTCCCACGCATGCTCCGATTGGTCGATGCCCATGCTTAGATTAATTCATCCAAATAAGACACTGTCACAATGTACAAGTTCAAGATAACTGTACGCTTAATCTGTCAACATTGGCGATTTCGTTAAATGTTTAAAGTCGCTTTTATATTTTGTGGTATTTTTAGTCTTCATTATTTACTAAACTTTACTGCTTTCGTGCTTCCGCTGTTTTTAAATAAAGCTTACAACACTATCGTCTTGCTGGTCATTTATAATGGTGGCTGGAACGTGCTGTAATGTTGGAATCATACCATACACATATGAAGACTTCAGCGAAACTAACAAGTAATTGTTCATTATAAAAGAATAGGAAGTTGGCCAACTACTGAAACATAAAATTTACTCAATTTTATATGGTGGATTTGAAGTTTGAACGTGCAAATAAGAAATAAAATAGTAAACAAGTGAACGAGTTATCATTTAAAAATGAGCATAAATATCGCATGACATTTTTGTCGTTAAATAAATCGTGTGTAAGTTGCTCTTTCTCAGGCGAAACTCTCCTAAACTCGTTCCCAGGGCCTTTGCTAACAATACTGTGCAATTCACATTCACTCTTACGTTTTTAGATGAGCAATGGTATTCAGCGCAATGGTTCTAGCAGTCCAAACAAAGCCGATGAAAGTCTGTTGTCTCCTAAAGTTACTTCTAATCATTCGTACATCGGGCAATCTGAAACGCGAGTGTACAAGAGACGTTGGTATATCTTAATTATGTACTGCATCATTGGAGTCCTGCAGAATGCGATGTGGAACACATTTGGTCCAATAGAGACGACAGCTCGGGCAGTTTATAAATGGGATGGATGGGTTATCGATCTTATTGCTGCCTGGGGAAGCGTCACGTTTTGTATCACTATGTTGCCTTTTGCTTGGGTTGTGGACGTTAAAGGTAATAAATATTACTTCATGAATTTTCGTGTGTCAACCAGGATGCCTTACGCGTTAATCACAGCGTAACGTCCATTTTGTGTGCCAAGAATATGGAGGATGTTTTTATTGTGGTCCAACAGACCAATGATAATAATTAATGTAAAATTGAGTTTTCGTGAGTATCTGCTCGCGTATGCATGCGCTGTTAACCACTATACTATACTGAAGAAAATGCTGTCTTTATGTCGTAACCCTTGGATACAGTTGGTTATACGGACGACGACAAAGAATGCCTCTTTATCCTAAAAATATCGCATGTTATTTTGATAACTTAGCTGTTACTCGTTGTTACGTAAGTCATAATTCATTCCGAAAGAAAGTTTTTGTGAAGCCAGTCCAAACTTTGTGTTTGACAGTATTAAAAAATAGAACTTTTCTCTTCTGCTATATAGTAAGGTTTCAGATGCTTTTTCTCCGGATCATTTATAGCAGGCCAGATGCAATGAGGGTTGTAGCTAAATGGATATCAAAATCACCAATCGCATTGCCCTCACACATCTATCAAACCGCTATTTTCTCTAATTTTCTGGTCTGGAAGGGAGATTATGTTGACTTCACTTTACCGTTTAGTTTGCGTTCAGTCAGCGATTTTTTAAAGTTTGTCGGAGTTATTTCATTGGTTTGGGTTGAAAGTATTTGACAAAAAAGGTGGTATGTTTGAAAAATCACAAATTTGTCGGCCGACGACATGCCTGGCATTTTGTGGCATTGAGTTGGGGGAGTTGAATTTTAATGCGGCAACCAGAGTGTAGTCGCAGTATTTATGTTTGCAACGTCCAAAAACAGCTATCTTATGATTTGAAACAGTGAATAATTTTTTATGTATGGCTACAACTTCAAGGTCTCTACTAAGGATGGAATTAAAGACGACAACGACGGCGATGTAGATGTTGGTGTTGATGTTGGTGTTGATGTTGATGTTGATGTAGATGTTGGTGTTGATGTTCGTGTTGATGTTGATGTTGATGTTGATGTAGATGTTGGTGTTGATGTTCGTGTTGATGTTGATGTTGATGTTAATGTAGATGTAGATGTTGGTGTAAATGTTGGTATTGATGTTGATGTTGATGTTATTGGAGATGGAGATGGAGATGTTGGTGTTGATATTAGTGTTGATGTCAATGTTAATGTAGATGCAGATGTTGGTGTAAATGTTGGTATTGATGTTGATGTTAATGTAGATAGAGATGGAGATGTAGATGTTGGTAATGATGTTGGTGTTGATGATGTTGTTGTTATTATGAGGCTATCCGCGTTTTCGCTTTGCGTACCTATTTTTAATCTATTTTGTTTTTTGCTAACTTTTCAGATAAATTAGACAGCGCAGTGACAAAATTGAATTCAGACTACGTTTACACTACGCCGGATCGAAAAAGTTACCGCAGAATTTGACTGCGTTTACACTGATCCGTTTGAATTCCACTGCAGTTTTGCGTGTGTTTACACATAATGTCTCTAGCTGTCGAAACTCGTTAGTTGTTTGTGAAAAATTGCGCCATTTCTTATTTGTATATTGCTGGATGTTTATATCTGTAGCCATAGGTCATAAAAAACATCGATTTTCAATAGTTACAACGGTATCAGTCATTAAAAGCTTTCCAAAACATAAAATGATGACCATTTTTAATTATGCGCTACAAGGCGGTACGAAATAAATAGAACTGGTATCTAAAGTGTAGCGAAATATTAACGGTTAGCTATTTACACGACGATGCGTAGCGCTCCGTTTTCGTTCGACCACGTTTAGAAAATGTGGTCGTATCGCTCCGGAAAAGTGACGTTTTTAAAGAATCCGCTCCTGTGCAATATAAATGCAACCCTGTTCTGTTACTTTTTTGCGCCGTTTTTATACCGATATGGAGTAGAGTAAACGTTGTGTCAGGGTGCCGCAAGCCTAAAAGTTAACAATAAAAACATAAATAAAACCCGCAATGCATCTTTGTTGGCACACATTCTTTACGAAAACGTGTGGAACAATTAGACGATGTCTAACAGTGTGGACAACGAAATCAGTTTGTCGTGCATGTTAAGATCGGTGTTAACTGATGTCACAGATTATGAGATCAGTGTTGACGAAACACGTGATTATTGAAGTGACTAAATAATTGAGAGATCGAGTCTATATTATTTCTGCTTTACGTTATTTGTTGAAACGAATCATTAAAGATCAGTTTCTTCTATCGTCTCAAACTTTCTTAAGCTTTGATAGATTTCTCGTCTTTATTTAGGTTTACGTGTTGGTTTACTGTTATCTGCAGGATTCACGTTGGTGGGCTCAGTTCTACGATTTATTCCAACTGGCAGCACGACAAGTTCGACTGCTTTGATTCATTGCGGTCAGATAATCATTGGTTTAGCAGGTGGTATAGCTGCTGCTCCTCTCCTTTCTTCAACTTGGTTCCCTCCATCTCAACGCACTACTGCCACGGCCATTTCAAGTGCCGCTGCATTTATAGGATTCTCCATGTCTTTTCTTATTGGACCTGCCTTTGTCGACGATGTCAAAGATTCGAATGCTCTTAAAGTTGGTGATAACTACAGATTAAACGAAACTGAAGAAGCAAAATACCAAAAGCAAATCAATAGTTTGTTATACACCCAATCTGGATTGCAAGCAGTCTTTTTCTTTTTTGTCTTTGTATATTATCCATCCAAACCTCCCAGTCCGCCCAGTCAATCAGCGGCCACGGTTCGTGTTGATTTTAAAGATGGTGCCAGAAGTCTGATTACGAACTTTAATTTTCTTCTTCTTGCAACGATTTACGGAGCGACAACGGGTGTCTATGGTGGCTGGTGTGCTGTCTTGTATCAGAATCTTTCCGGGTATGGCATTGATGTGAATGAGCATTTTGCCGAGTGGCTTGGCTTTGTTGCTGTTATGAGCGGTGCCGTTTCCGGGGTCTCGTTTTCCGCGTAAGTATATTACTTGCTATATCTTGTCAGATTTGTATTGAAAAGAGAATTACCCAACATAAAATTTTAAGCATGCCCATTTGAAAAAAAATCTTTTTAAAGTAACGTTTGGTTTTTACACATGGCATCTGAGATAAATGTGAAATCATCCAATGATTTAGAACCCAATCCTGATTCCTCTAGATGTCTAACTACCGTGTCAAGGTGAGGCATGAACGCCACTCTGAAAGCTAGAAAAATACTAAACTCAAAATATGCTAAAAGAAGGTTTAAAAACCCAATCCTATCAAATATTTTAAAAATTAAACCTAGATTGTCAACTTAGCCACTGTACATAAACTCAAAAATAGCAGTTATCAATTGTAAATATCGTCAGTTTTGCCACCTTTCAACATGGCGGCTTGCTTCACTTAGTCCGTATGTTATGACCATTGAACTAAAATACATGGAACGCTACCTCAAGCAAATAATTGAAGCCATATCTTACGCCAGACACGCGAGATTTTACCCCAGACCACTGATATGTATATTACACTGGATAACGCATCCATGTATAAAATATAGTAAGATAATCGAAGCCGGAAGTTGGCTAATCTAATTATGACCTTTGGGGGGTTATCGGTGCCACTTTAATATACTGTTGTATTACAAAATCACAGTTTTTGCGTTTTGATTCGTTCTACAAAGTTTTGATTCGTGCAAAATTTTTGTGAAAGGAACAGAACAACCGGCAACAATATTTATTGGCTTTATAATGGCAGAAAATTGAGATGGTACAAGGTCGACCTGCATTGTTTTGAAACAAACTGGAGATTATATGATGCTGCTGCTTCTTAAAAAAATGTAGAAACATTACAGAATCCTACTAGTGCTACCAAAATATCATCTGCAATGACGTTTATGGAAGATTGCTACAAATTTACTTATTTAAAACAATTTGTTATTCATATCGCTAATATTATAATAAGGCCAGTAGCAAATGATCGATCTTCCGGCTTCACTTTTCGCAAGAGATGCGTTATCCAGTCTAATATACATATCAGTGAAACGTACCTTTACTCCATCATTTAAAGTCTTACACGGTCAGAATTTCGAGTGATTGAGCCATAATTTAAGGAAGTGCTACGAATGGAATTCTTTCATTATCCTTGTAATAAATTAATGACGGCAGCTTTTTATTATTAATGAGTGATGATTAAAACTGCAAATTAGAAAAAAACTGCGAATCTACGACTTGGGAAATCTTCGGATTTGGATTCAGCGTAGTCGAAAATGTCAAGATGGCAAAAAATTACTCAGTTCGAAGGGGTGCCAAATGAAGCTGAACAATATAGTACCACAATATACGGACTAACTCCATTGATATTTATAACATGGATCCATTGAATTTTAAATATACTGGAATGATAACTAAAATAAGAATGCCCTGTGATTGGATGAAACCAACATACGTCTAAAATTTGTCTACTCCCCCTGAAATAGTGCATATTTTCTTGGCAATGGATGTTTGTTTTTACTTTTGGCAACGGGAATTCCATCAAAAATTTTTATTTCTTGTCGTTTTTTCGACAATTTTTCAGCATTGTACCATTCTTAGCTTTTACCTAGCGAGATTTCTACATGGAAAAACGTAAGCGACAAGAATCGATGTTGACCTGACAAACTACTACAAGACGGAAAATGCTAAACTCTTCTTCTAACTCAGAAAAAGCGAATATTTTCGCGCGGTTTTTTGCCAACTTTTGTTTTTTGTCTGACAATATTTCAGAAACTAAACGACCTTTGTTCAATGTAGTTACTTAAGTGAACAATTAATGCCTTTACTATAGTCAAAGCTAAACATTGAAGGTATTAAACAAACAGAAAAGGGGGAAATTTAGCGATATAAAAAGTGTATTTTGAAAAACTAACTTTACAAAGGACTGGCGCTACCTAAAAGACACGGCTTCACTTTCCCCCCTGAGTTATCATTCCAGTATATTTATAATTCAATGCATGGATCGCGCATCACTAATTAATTTGAAGCCTGAAGGCGGCCATATTGAACAGTCCCACTTCACGAGATTCACATACAAATTATATGAATTTCTGCTATGAAAAATTGCGAGAAGCATCTCTTATGATGCATTGACAAAACTGCTATGTATTAGCTTTAACAAGATTAAGTGTTGGAAGCAGTTGTACTATTAAGAAAGGATTTATTTCAAAATTTAAGACACCATTTGAGAGATACTATTGAAAGATAACGCTTCTAGCTTTATGTTGAAAGATTTTTTAGGTTGTATAAGTACAATGCGCTCCAAAATTCATTCCTATCGTGGTTCTTTACTATAGATTATTATTACAGGTGGGACTGTTCAATATAGCGCCGCATATAATCATAGCTGTCTACTTCCGACTTCAATTTTTTGCCTTCCCCATATTGGGAATGCGCGATTCATGTAATATACATATCGATACTTCACTCGTAATTATAGAATTTTGGCGGAGTCAGATATCTAGTAGACTGGGTTCTAAGTCATTGAAGTCATCGCATTGCTCGTTTACATATGAACATTTACATATTATAAGCGTAGTTACAGATTTAAATTGCAGTGAGATTTAAGTGACGAATAGAACAAAGAAAAAAGTACTAAGTGCATGTGAGTGAGGATAAAAATACATAATTTGATGGATATGGATATAAATGTACCTACTTAAAAAAACTGGAGTAGGATGAAACTGTCTTGGACATTTGGATGTGAGATTAGAGATCACGAGACCTTCCTTGTACACTAACTCAAGTTGGGTAGGGCGATGAAAAGATAAAATTAAAACATCAGAGGAAGCTGTGTGATCTGATGTGTTAATATGGGATAAGATGCTAGATGTGGTAAGGCATCACCTGTTAAAGGCAATCCCAGGTGTTATGGTATAAAGATTGCGTATGGTGCTTGGTTTGAACCCACTTGCGACACGGTACAGCATCGACACTTGAAGTGATAACATTAATATATCTTAAGACTTTTGGGAATCTGTTCCATGCTTGTGGAAGGGCGGAATACAAATCTATCACTCATGTGATTGATGGCGGCATTGCCTTTGCGGTTAACTTGGGGGCGTATTTGAAGAGAGGGTTACCCTGTGCAGGGAAGGTAGATGAGTTTCTTCGGTGCAGTGACAGTTGCTGGTTTTGGGGTAGAATATGTAAAGAGAGCAACTGTCAATGCTATCAAATATTTGAGGGGGAAAACCGTTGGTTATCAAAGAGTTTCTAACTATTTTGGAGTTGATTGTGAAAGTTTTTGTATCTTGAGCAAAGATTGACACTAAGCGCGATGAATATTGGTAAAAATTAGGCTGCGCTTAAAAGTAATAGAAATGAAGGTGACGGTTGAATTGACGGTTTGATTGACGGTTGAATTGACGGTTTCAGAGGTGAATGTCATGTTGTGTGTTGTTGATTAAGGGAACCGAGGAACACATGTATGTGATCAAAACAGTGCTAATCGCTAAGTCATACGTTGGCACATTAGAAGATGAAAGGCGTCGTGAACGTAATATATAGAAGTGTTTTTCAAAGATGAGGACAGTTTTTAACCATTTCTGTCCATGAATTGATATAAAGATGGTGGCAAAAAGTAGTCCGAACGGTTACTCACCCGTTAACTTGTTGGTAGACTTGATCTTTTTCTTGACAACATCCTTCACAAACCACATACTTTCACCGTGCTCATGAAGCTCCTCTACTTCGGTCTTCCCTGCACAGGCTCGTACTTGCTTCCAAATACGCACTCAACTTAAACACCTCTACAATGCTGCCGGCATTCCCTTATATAAGTCTTGCAATTGTTTTCTGTCGTTCTACAAGCATTCTTGCTTCTTTTCATTGAAGTACAATATTCCCAAATTCTTAAAATTTGTTATTTTTTTCACGTCAAGTTCACGTTATTGGTGAACTGGTACCTGGAAATCTGGTGAACTGGTATCATCTCATACCTGGAAAACAGTCATTATACCCTACCTCCATCCAGCATCTTATCCATAATGAAACATCTAGTCACACGTAACAAAATCACCTAAGCTTCCTTCGATGACTTTTTTATCCTATCTTTATCATATTGCTCCCCTGACTTAATGATTAATGAAAGCTCACTTTCACAATGCAGCCTTTTGCAATTGACTTTGCGGCGTGTATAAATTAAACGTTTGTTATCGTTTCAAAACTTCACGTTACTAACGGCTAACTCATTGTTGCTAAGGCCCACGCGTTATGTTATGCAAAATATTGTTTTTATTTAACAGACAACTGCGACATGTTGAAATTTGGCAAGGATGGAAAGACTTTTGAAAACGTTAAACTCTATCGTAAGATATAAGAGTTTAAGTTGGTATTGGTGAGACACAGTGTGTCGTAGACTCGTAAAGCGACACTTTGTTATTAACCACTGTTATCTTGGGGTTACGAGTTAGAAACAATCAGATAGCTGTATGGTAATGTCAAGTTAGCCGTTAGTAACGCCAAGTTTTGAAACTATAACAAACGTTTCATTTGTGCACGTCTCGCGATTAATTGCAAATGGCTGTAAATGCCCAAAGCAGACATAGACAGTTTCATCTCACTCAAGCTGTTACGTGTACACCATTAATTTTTGTGTTCATATCCACCACTTTGTGTATCTGCATCGAGTATCCTAAATCACACTTTATTTTTGTCCAATCACACTTACTCGATGTTATTTAACACCTGTAACAACATACATTATATGTAAATTTTAATGTGATTATTTTGCATTGTCTAATGATGTCTTGTGTAAAAACGAAACATATCTTGTACAAAGACTTTTGATTTTTTAAAGTGTGCTTTATAGAATTATCTGTTTTTGTTTTTTAAAGAGGGAAAATTGTTTTTCATTGTTTTCTTCTGTTTTGATTGATTTTTAGTCGTACAAATTACGTACTATTTTTCCCGCGTGATGATTTTCATATTCTGGTTTTTATATTCTGATTTTCATATTCTGATTTTTAGATTCGCCGATCGTTTTACCGGACACTTGAAATTATTACTTATTGTGTTCATGGCTTCTTCGTTGTTTGCTATTTTGTTGATTTATTACGTTTTTACTCGAGTTATTGGATTTAACAAAGGTTTAGTCTACGTTTTGTTTAGCCTCAGTGGATTTTTTCTCAACGGAACAATACCACTCTTTTATGAGTTAGGAGTCGAGTTGACATACCCGGTAGCCGAGGGTATAACATCCGGTTCTGTTATGTTCTTCAATAATTTTTTGCAATCAATTTTTTTGGTTGTACCTCTGGGACATTTGGGTACAAAGTGGATGTTATGGGCAACTATTGGCACTTGTGCAGCGTCCACTTTGCTTTTAGTTTTCGTGAAGGAAACGTACAACCGATCTTCTGTAGACAAACGTGCAAAGGTAGAAAATGATTTTTCTTCAAGCTCCTTAAATATGTAAATGTATAAGAATCTTTGACCGTATATTTCATCTACAATACGAAATTCTTAATTTTATATTTTGAAATGGACAACTTTAAGTTATGATTATTCTTATAAATATTAAAGCCCTGAATTTACACGGAGTATAACTGTATACCATGTTTAGCATTTGTAATATATATCACACATACCCTCTTTTTTTATGCAACAAAATAGAATTATTGGTGAACAAAATTCGAAAAAAAAACACATACCATATTGTCGTAGCTGTATTGTCTTGAAAACAGTACGTAATCGTACAGCTCGGTTTCCATATATACGTCGAATCGTCAATCGTCGAAAAAATAGCTATTTTTCGCTCAGCGATCAAATGGAAACTTGGTTGGACGATTAGGAATGTTGATCGTCGAGATAGAACTTGGTTTTAGAACTCGGAACAAATTTCGGTCGTCGAGATAGAACTTGATAGAACAATTCTTCTATTTGAGAACATCATTTAAAAAATGTTGATACAGATATTCGCAAGGAAATCCTAGGAATTCTAGTTCCATTTCACTCGTGCCCCCAATATCCCATATCGAGTTGTTTGTAAAATGTGCACCAACCACATCTTGCTAATCAATCGTGAAGTATTTCCGCCAACAAAACCTCTTGCAATTATGTTACAGTGAAACATATGTAATAATATGTACAATCATGTGTACTAACCCGTCGTTCATCAAGAAGCATTCGTAATAGAAACTGGCCTGAGAAAAATGTCAGCAAGAATTTCAGACTGCGAAGAATTTTCCGATGAATAAAGACTTTTCGTTGGATAAATCCTACTTAATTCGATTTTCTGAAGTGTACTTCCTGTCTAACACAAATTGACAGCAAAATTTTCAAGACAAATTCGGTTTATTTCGTAAAAAATGATATACTTGTAAAATTCTTCTTTAATTTCTATTACGATCTTGCTGAAGTATCTTGCTGGAAGGCACGATCGCTCAGAATTTTGATTCCAAAAAAAGGGGAACACAAACATCTAATAAGGCCCTGTTTACATGAGACCGGAACGAAGTCAAACCGGTACCAGCTTATGTCGATTAAAGAATCATATATAGTAGATAATTCGTGCGCATAACAGCACTAATTTTTACAGTGAAAAACTGAAACTTCATTCAGCTCTAGAAAAGCGAGTAAATTTTACTACGGCTTACTCTGTTTTACCGTATCTAACACATAAAATTGGAAATTTTGCACGGGCGCTCAGCGCCCCCAGTAAAGTTGAGATTATACGAAAATACAGAAGTGAATTATAACAATGCTTAATTCCTCATAACTCGCAATACACAGCTGATGAAGACTAAGTTCTAAAATACAACGTCATAGTCCAATCACCAACTAACTTTACATCAGTTCGTATTCAGCGACCAAACAACTATAAGTTAATGACAATAAACGTAATAAAAGTAATAAATAACTAAACTAAAAAAGACTACATAGAAAGGCCAAAATAATGGCCCACCAGATGTCCACGACAGAGACTCATGTGAGCAGAACATCACCTGAAAATGACTATCGCTGAGGTTGTCTAAACATCAGCCAACATAAACATCAACTGTCCTTCTCAAGGACTCTAAACTCACCTGGACGATTTAAATCTACAAACATGTAACGATACTCCCGGCTTCAACCATTTACGTGAAAAGAAAACATAACGTGATGTAATGGGAGGGTGTGAGGGTTGTTTTATCTTACTTTTGTGTTTTCATATAATCTCAACTTTACTGGCGCAAAAAAACAAAAACTGAAATTTTGAGTAAATTTTGATATTTTTGATATTTTAATATTGTAACTGAAATTTTGAGTTTACATGATAATGTTTTTCGGAATATGTTACAAATTGTTTGCAGTATGGAGCAACAATTGAAAATAAACTACGAGACCTGAAACTGTTCAAGAAATTCTTCCATTTGCTCCACTGTTCCATCGATGTATCTTTTCAGCAATTTTTCAGAATTTGCACACATTTTTTCAGAATTTACAGATTTTTTCTCTAAGGAAGTTTTCTTTTTTTTGAGCATTCTGCAGATTCACGCTAAAGAATTGTTTGCACCATACACCGAGTTTGAAACACGAAATTTGTTCCTTAATATATTTTAGTCTATTTAAATGATTAATTATGAGTCAGAGTAAACACTCGAACGCTTTATTTGAATTTCATTCCACGAGCCAGTAATGTTTTTACACTCATTGTGCGCACTATTGTTTTCAATTTTGATGCGAGGTTTTTATATTTTTTCTTAACTAGGTTGAGTTAAGGCGAGACCTATAAAACAATTGAAAAACTCAAGTACATGTACGTAAAAATAAAAGTGTGCGAATATTTAACATATTAATTAAGGATAGGCTATCTAGGTGCAGTTAAGGCGAGACCGATAAAGCACTTGAAAAACGCAAGTACCTATATGTACATTGAAAAGTGCGCGAATATTCAGCATAATGAGTATAGGCATTGAGGATAGGCTATTTCCTAGGATCTAATAGTAATTTCTAGATTTAATCTCATACGTAAATTTGACGTCACTACAGCATACTTCAATGATAAAACATAAAGATACAATGTTCATTGTACAATGTTTAAAGGACAATGGCAATAAAATTTTTTTTCATACGTTTATCATAGATAGCTATGGAATACTTAATTTCGTGTTTTCGTGTCTCTTTTGAATTTTGCTGTTGAAAAATTTGACATAAAGTTGAATCCTTATCCGCCATTTTGGAAAAAAGCCTTATGCTAAATTATGCCAGAATACATTATTGACGTCATTGGCTGGTAACAACTGAATGACACAATATAAAATAACAGTATTGTAATAATATATAGCACATTTGTTCCCTGGAATTTTAAAACAAAAACAACAGTCGGCGGTTGTTAAGATTAACAAAAGTTGTGTAGTATATCACGCTTAAATACTTTTCCAATATTAAGACGTAGAAACGTTTATTTCAGCAGATCTTACAACTAGGCTTTCGCGACATACCAAGTGTAAGCCCAGACAATAATAAGCACGTTTTGTACACTGAACATTTCGTGCAATAGAAATATTTCATTTTCCATATTACAAACCTGTGACCAACAAAGAGTTATACGTTTAATTTATTATTTATATACATAAGAGTCTTTGCGAGATTATGTAGTTTTATATAGGTGATAAGCTATAAGCCGCTATGTTTTGTTCATGACTGTAGAGTTTCGTTTATTCGTAATGTTTTACGTGCGTGTTTGCGTGCAAAATGTACACGTACACTTTTCAATTAACTTTATAACTTATGAATGAATACAAGTTTTGGGTGAATCACTCATGCATTTTGCTTTTGCGCAGTTCGTGACAATCCTTCGACAATGATATGGCATCGCAATTGCAGATCATAACAAAGAACATAAGAGAGCGTCTGTCTAAGACTAAATTTACGGTCTCTCGTGATAATATGCGTATTTAAAATGTGTATGAAGTCCGTCTGGTGACGCGAAGGGTTTTCGTATGCTAGCATAAGCACAAGCAGGAAATGGTCTTCGATGTTTATTCCCTAAAATTTGAAAAATCCACCTAGAACATCTTTGATATGCGACTAATCGATGCAGCTTGTGTATTCTCGCCAGCTCATCAGACAGAGGGCAGTTTTCTTCAAGATACCGACACACGTCTATCTTTAACACACTTTCTGACAGCATATTGTCCCTAAATTCTTGGTGTGTTGTCAAGCAATACTCTCCTTGAGTTTCTGTTTGGCCTAGCAAAGCCTCATACTCATCGTATTCAAGCGCTTTTTCCAAGCAACAAAAACATTCGATTGCCTTTTTCGACAAAGTATGTCCACACTTAGAGTTTGAAGGCGCCAAGCATTTGCTCTCTCAACTTTAGCATCTATTTCATCCTCGACGAGGACAAGTCGCCCCGCTCACTCTCCTGTTCGGAACCGCTTTCTTCACTTGTTTCGGCCTTCATTTCAGGTTCATATTGATAGGACAGAACCTAACCCAGTTGATTTTCGTGTATGTCATCCATTACAGCAAAAAACCCCGTAAAATATGCTTTAAATGTGTTGTAACGCCGTCAATCACGAAGTATATTGTATTGTTGTTTTGACTGCTTACCAGCCAATGACGTCAATACCGCTCGAGATAATTTTATCAAAATTTTATCCAAGATGGCGAAATTTATAAAACTTTTGCTGCAAATATCTCAGCAACAAAATATTTTTGAAAAAAAATTTGCTATATTAGTTGTTAGACATCACAAAGGTTCAAAAATATGCCCTAAAAATTTTCGTTGCCGATGTCCTTTAAATTTTTTAACGTAGTTGAAGCTGGACACAACAGTGTGCTAAGAAAGTAGGATGGGCGCAATCATATAGATTGATAACGTACAAAATATTAAAAGAGGAAGTGTGTAAAATATATGCAGGGCGCAAACGTTGCATTACGCATTGAATTAATACTGTATTTCACAATGCGCGTTTGAAGCAATATTTGTTATAAAAATGACCACTGGTTTTGTGTCAGAGATGCCGCTTGCACGACAATTAATATAAATAAAGCATATTTTGTAGAAGCCAAATGAACATATAATACAATGTGGGCACTGTGCTGTATTCTGTTGATTGGTGTTATGAAAATTTATACAAGAAACATATTGTACTTATTAGCGATTATTATGTAAAGGCTTCTGCCGCTGACCAGAAAGCTATTAGGCGCGTCTCCGATTATCGCTCGGGTTATAGCAAACCCCTTGATTTATCTTGAAGTATTTTATCCAAGTTAATTTGCAACATATGCTAGAACACCGAACACTTTAATATGCTGTACACGAAGTTGTAGATCTAAAGGTGTCCGATTATTCATGGCAATTTTTATTGACAAGGGAAGGGGGAGGGGAGGGTGGGATGAGAGGAGCAGCACTTCTCACTGCGATAGTAACTTCTAGTTTTACATGTAAATATGCATTATAATTTGGTTGGAATAATTACAATTTATTACATTAGAAACAGCTGGCTTTACAAATATCATTCGAGGAAATTCGATTTTGGAAATTTGCACAGGTAATTTTTTTCATTTTATTTTTCTTCGTTAATTTTAATTACAACGACGTATGCTTTATATGTGATTCTAACTGTAGAAGTTTTAATAAGTTTAATGATAAACACGCACTGTTGAAGTACTGTCCAAAACAATAATTGTATTAAAATGTAAAATTGTAGAAAAATATAAATATGTTGAAAAGAAACACCGTTGCTCATGAGTTAAAGTTGTAAATTCTCCAGTACATCAACAATTGAAGTATGTACTTGAAGTATGTATTTCATGTCACCATGTTGGATGTATTCTAAAAACGGTTTCTTCGAATGATTACATTTCCCAGAATAAATTCACGTAGTTTTGGTGTATATAGTTTTTGCTTTCTATATTTACAATCTAATTAACATACGAAAGCGAGAAGCTTTTGTTTTTTTTCATAGTGTAATCTGTTCACAGCTGAGGAAAATGGTTATATATTACCTTAGGTGACATTCTATGACATGCTTACAAGTAAAATTAAT
This sequence comes from Xenia sp. Carnegie-2017, assembly GCF_021976095.1. Classification (NCBI taxonomy): domain Eukaryota; kingdom Metazoa; phylum Cnidaria; class Anthozoa; order Malacalcyonacea; family Xeniidae; genus Xenia; species Xenia sp. Carnegie-2017. Next base: position 4,985,385 of record NW_025813504.1, on the reverse strand, counting down.
ATAAATGGTTGTAGTACAGTTTTTCAAGTTGATAAACTAAATGAATCACACTTTCAATATGGTGCACTCTTTTGAGTTGAGTTTCATTAGCAAAATGTATCACCCATTATGTTGCAGTTATTTGAGTTGAGTTCATAAATAGTATGTATCACCCTTTTGAGTTTGACTAACAAAATATATCATACATTATAGTACTGTTTATAGAGTTAGGTAAAATCAATCTTCTTTGTGGCCCAGTCTTTTAAGTTTCATAAACAAAATGCATCACTTGTTATTAGGCAAGCCAATTTGTAGCAGTGATCGAAAATGCTAGCAATATTCGCAATGGAAACAATATCTGAGCAAACTATGTAATGTAGTTGCCTATAAGAACCACTGTATGTGATATATATATTTGGTTGTATGGGAGAAAGTAATTGATCATTAGTTGTGCACAATGTTTTTTCATCAATGTATCTAAATACTTCTTTAATGTAAGATTTAATGTAAGAGTGTCAGATTTTAGGATCTTATGTACTTGATTGGTTGTTGTGCCTGAAAACAGCTAACCATGGTCAAGATAACTTATGCGCACTTATTAAAAGTATAAATAAAAATGACTCTCTGAACAATTACTGACCAGAATTTTTGAGCAATAAGGTTTGAATGAATAAGAATATAAAGAATTTGTTGTACTACAAACTTAGACCTTGCTAGGGTACCTGCAAGTTTTTCTGTGCCAGAAAAAACCAAGTATACTGACAAGTGTGCTATATTTTTGAATCATATTCAACAAATTTTTACACATTAAAACAATAATAGCAAACCTATAACAGAACAATTCAAGAAATTGACATGAAGCAAGGAAATTATACTGATTGTATGCCCTTTTAAAACTAAAATGATCATCATTAAGCCTTAGGTTGAATAAATTGGTATGTTATTTGTTGAAGTAAGTCTGCAAATCAATTGTGCTCGGTTAAACAGTCCGACCAATGCAATTATTGTCTTAATATTCAGAATTTAACATAAATTTTCTGGATCCAGATGTGAGTTTTAATGCACATTCTGGTTACAGACATTTATTTATCCTATAAAATGAAATAACATAACTTATTGTACTTAATTTTTATTCATTATTAATAATGACATGGAGAACAACAATTATCAGGTAAATATTGAATATTCCATTTCACTGAAAGATGAGAAGAACATCAACTTGAGTCAACAAATCATAATTATCAATACACAAGCAATTATTAATATAGAGAAGATGAAAATAGCTGTTCAAAGGGCCAATTCTAGAATGGTAATGAGGAGGGTGGGATATTCATATACATGTATACATGCAAAGCCCATACCTACGAACTAATAACTACAAGAAAACTATCCAACAAGCCATAAATGTTTATTTGATGACTTAATAAAGATATAGTCATTCTATAACGTGTTCATCAGTCAGTTCATTCCAAATAAGATAAAATGGTAAATTCCAACAAATCGAGTTACCAATTTTACTGTTGCCTGTTAAGTATTGAACACTTACTAGTTTCCATGTTTGAATAGTCTGATCCAAAACACGGGAAGAAAGCAAGATTTAAAGTGCCTACGTCAGAATCAGGGAAAGTTCTTTAGATAGTTGAATCGATTCTATGAGCATTTGCAACAATATATGCAGTTCAATAGCATACAATAGTTTCATGAACACATGTGTACATAATTATTTTTAAAATGCCAAAATAACATATTTTAATATAATGTTGACAAAAATTAGTTTTCCCTAATGCTAATTATGCAATGTGATCATTGTGATTTCATAACGATGCAAAATGAAGAAAAGTTACATTGCTTCAAAAAGAAATAGAATAACAAAATTCTTTTGAAGAATTATTAAGTCATTTTAAATTGCCTTTACATTTCAATAAAAAAACACCTTGGTCAAATTTGATGTCATGAATACTTTCAGTAACTCGAGCAACGTCCCACGCATGCTCCGATTGGTCGATGCCCATTCTTAGATTAATTCATCCAAATAAGATACTGTCACAATGTACAAGTTCAAGATAACTGTGCGCTTAATCTGTCAACATTGGCGATTTCGTTAAATGTTTAAAGTCGCTTTTATATTTTGTAGTATTTTTAGTCTTCATTATTTACTAAACTTTACTGCTTTCGTGCTTCCGCTGTTTTTAAATAAAGCTTACAACACTATCGTCTTGCTGGTCATTTATAACGGTGCCTGGAACGTGCTGTAATGTTGGAATCATGCCATACAGATATGAAAACTTCAGCGAAAACTAACAACTAATTGTTCATTATAAAATAATGGGAAGTTGGCCAACTACTACTGAAATATAAAATTTACTCAGTCTTATATGGTGGATTTGAAGTTTGAGCGTGAAAATAAGAAATAAAATAGCAAACAAGTGAACGAGTTATCATTTAAAAATGAGCATCAATCGCATGACATTTTTATCGTTAAATAAATCGTGTGTAAGTAGCTCTTTCTCAGGCGAAACTCTCCTAAACTCGTTCCCAGGGCCTTTGCTTACAATACTGTGCAATTCACATTCACTCTTACATTTTTAGATGAGCAATGGTATTCAGCGCAATGGTTCTAGAAGTCCAAACAAAGCCGATGAAAGTCTGTTACCTCCTAAAGTTACTTCTAATCATTCGTACATCGGGCAATCTGAAACGCGAGTGTACAAGAGACGTTGGTATATCTTAATTATGTACTGCATCATTGGAATCATGCAGAATGCGATGTGGAACACTTTTGGTCCAATTGAGACGACAGCTCGGGCGGTTTATAAATGGGATGGATGGGTTATCGATCTTATTGCTGCCTGGGGAAGCGTCACGTTTTGTATCACTATGTTGCCTTTTGCTTGGGTTGTGGACGTTAAAGGTAATAAATATTACTTCATGAATTTTTGTGTCAACCAAGACGCCTTACGCGTTAATCACAGCGTAACGTCCATTTTGTGTGCCAAGAATATGGAGGATGTTTTTATTGTGGTTCAACAGACCAATGATAATAATTAATGTAAAATTGAGTTTTCGTGAGTATCTGCTCGCGTATGCATGCGCGGTTAACCACTATACTATACTGAAAAAAGTCCATCTTTCTGTCGTAACCCTTGGATACAGTTGGTTATACGGACGACGACGAAGAGTTTCTCTTTATCATGAAAATATCGCATGTTATTTTGATTACTTAACTGTTACTTGTTGTTACGTAAGTCATAATTCATTCCGAAAGAAAATTTTTGTGAAGCCAGTCCAAACTTTGTGTTTGACAGTATTAAAAAATAGAACTTTTCTCTTCTGCTATATAGTGAAGTTTCAGATGCCTTTTCTCCGGATCATTTATAGCAGGCCAGATGCAATGAGGGTTGTAGCTAAGTGGATATAAAAATCGCCAATCGCATTGTCCTCACACATCTTTCAAACCGCTATTTTCTCTGAATGTTCTGGTCTGGAAGGGAGATTATGTTGACTTCACTTTACCGTTTTGTTTGCGTTCAGTCAGCGATTTTTTAAAGTTTGTCGGAGTTGTTTCATTGGTTTGGGTTGAAAGTATTTGACAAAAAAGGTGGTATGTTTGAAAAATCACAAATTTGTTGGCCGACGACATGCCTGGCGTTTTGTGGCATTGAGTTGGGGGAGTTGAATTTTAATGCGGCAACCAGAGTGTAGTCGCAGTATTTATGTTTGCAACGTCAAAAAACAAGTATCTTATGACTTGAAACAGTGAATAATTTTTTTATGTACGGCTACAACTTCAAGGTCTCTACTAACGATGGAATTAAAGACCATAACGACGGCGATGTAGATGTTCGTGTTGATGTTGATGTTGATGTTAATGTAGATGTAGATGTTGGTGTTGATGTTGGTGTTGATGTTGATGTTGATGTAGATGTTGGTGTTGATGTTCGTGTTGATGTTGATGTTGATGTTAATGTAGATGTAGATGTTGGTGTAAATGTTGGTATTGATGTTGATGTTGATGTTATTGGAGATGGAGATGTAGATGTTGGTGTTGATATTGGTGTTGATGTCGATGTTAATGTAGATGCAGATGTTGGTGTAAATGTTGGTACCTATTTTAATCTATGTTGTTTTTTGCTAATTTTTCAGATAAATTAGACAGCGTAGTGACAAAATTGAATTCAGACTACGTTACACTACGCCGGATCGAAAAAGTTACCGCAGAATTTGACTGCGTTTACACTGATCCGTTTGAATTCCACTGCAGTTTTGCGGGTGTTTACACATATTGTCTCTAGCTGTCGAAATTCGTTAGTTGTTTGTATAAAATTGCACCATTTCTTATTTGTATATTGCTGGATGTTTATATCTCTAGCCACAGGTCATAAAAAACATCGATTTTCAATAGTTACAACGGAATCAGTCATTAAAAGCTTTCCAAAACATAAAATGATCACCATTTTTAATTATGCGCCACAACGCGGTACGAATTAAAGTGGACTGGTATCTAAAGTGTAGCGAAATATTAACGGTTAGCTATTTACACGACGATGCGTAGCGCTCCGTTTTCGTTCGACCACGTTTAGAAAGTGTGGTCAATCGCTCCGGAAAAGTGACGTTTTCAAAGAATCCGCTACTGTGCAGTATAAATGCAACCCTGTTCTGTTACTTTTTTGCGCCGTTTTTATACCGATATGGAGTAGAGTAAACGTTGTGTCAGGGTGCCGCAAGCCTAAAAGTTAACAATAAAAACATAAATAAAACCCGCAATGCATCTTTGTTGGCACACATTCTTTACGAAAACGTGTGGAACAATTAGACGATGTCTAACAGTGTGCACAACGAAATCAGATTGTCGTGCATTAAAAGATCGGTGTTAACTGATGTCACAGACTTTGAGATCAATGTTGACGTATCACGTGATTATGTAGTGCAATATTGAAGTGATTAGATAATCGAGAGATCGAGTCTATATTAGTTCTGCTTTACGTTATTTGTTGAAACGAATCATTAAAGATCAGTTTCTTCTATCGTCTCAAACTTCTTAAGCTTTGATAGATTTCTCGTCTTTATTTAGGTTTACGTGTTGGTTTACTGTTATCTGCAGGATTCACGTTGGTGGGCTCAGTTCTACGATTTATTCCAACTGGCAGCACGACAAGCTCGACTGCTTTGATTCATTGCGGTCAGATAATCATTGGTTTAGCAAGTGGTATAGCTGCTGCTCCTCTTCTTTCTTCAACTTGGTTCCCTCCCTCTCAACGCACTACTGCCACTGCCATTTCAAGTGTCGCGTCTTATGTGGGTACATCTTTGTCGTTTCTTGTCGGACCCAGCTTTGTCGACGATGTCAAAGATTCGAATGCTGTTAAAGTTGGTGATAACTACAGATTAAACGAAACTGAAGAAGCAAAATACCAAAAGCAAATCAATAGTTTGTTATACACCCAATCTGGATTGCAAGCAGTCTTTTTCTTTTTTGTCTTTGTATATTATCCATCCAAACCTCCCAGTCCACCCAGTCATTCAGCGGCCACGGTTCGTGTTGATTTTAAAGATGGTGCCAGACGTCTGATTACAAACTTTAATTTTCTTCTTCTTGCAACGATTTACGGAGCGACAACGGGTGTCTATGGTGGCTGGTGTGCTGTCTTGTATCAGAATCTTTCCGGGTATGGCATTGATGTGAATGAGCATTTTGCCGAGTGGCTTGGCTTTGTTGCTGTTATGAGCGGTGCCGTTTCCGGCGTCTCGTTTTCCGTGTAAGTATATACCTTGCTATATCTTGTCAGATTTGTATTGAAAAGAACTTACACAACATAAAATTTTAAGCATGCCCATTTGAAGAAAAATATTTTTAAAGTAACGTTTGGTTTTTACACATGGCATCTGAGAGAAATTTGAAATCATCCAATGATTTAGAACCCACTTTGGAAGCTAGAAAAATACAAAACTCAAAATATGCTAAACGAAGGTTTAAAAACCCAATCCTATCAAATATTTTAAAAATTAAACCTAGACTGTCAACTTAGCCACTGTACATAAACTCAAAAAAAGCAGTTATCAATTGTAAATATCCTCAGTTTTGCCACCTTTCAACATGGCGGCTTGCTTCACTTAGTCCGTATGTTATGACCATTGAACTAAAATACATGGGACGCAACCTCAAGCAAATAATTGAAGCCATATCTTACGCCAGACACGCGAGATTTTACCCCAGACCACTGATATGTATATTATACTGGATAACGCATCTATGTATAAAATATAGTAAGATAATTGAAGCCGGAAGTTGGCTAATCTAATTATGACCTTAGGGGTATCGGTCCCACTTCACTTTTTTTTGTATTACAAAATCACAGTTTTTGCGTTTTTATTCGTTCTACAAAGTTTCGATTCGTGCAAAATTTTTGTGAAAGGAACAGAACAACCGGCAACAATATTTAATCCTAAAAAGTTTGGCTTTATAATGGCAGAAAATTGAGATGGTACAAGGTCGACTTGCATTGTTTTGAAACAAGCTGGAGATTATATGATGTTGCTGCTTCTTAAAAAATGTAGAAATAGTACAGAATCCTACTACTGCTACCAAAATTTCATCTGCAATGACGTTTATGGAAGATTGCTACAAATTTACTTAAGAACAATTTGTTATTCACATCGCTAATATCATAATAATTTCAAATTGCGTCTTTATTATATCAGTAAAGAAACAAAATAAATAATCAGAAAGACATTTTGATGAACAATAGTAAGTTGAAAACGGTATCATCAAACTCTACGAGATGTACATCATCAAAATATGCGAATAAATGTACTCTGTTGTCATTAAGCGATGCAAAGTTTTCAACCAGTTCCTATGTGAACAACTTCAATATCGATGAATAGGTTAAAGATATGAATACCTTTGTTCTTACTTTGTTGTAAATTTGTAATTTAAGTATTCATCTTCTAAAAATGTCTCGCACGGCTGAAATTGTCCTCGTCACCTTCATCTTTCAAATTTCAATACAACTTGCCATCTTATTTTTCAGTCGTTACAAAGACAAAAAAACAGAGCTTCAGAGTTTGTATAAGGAATAAAAACGCGAAAACTGTGATTTTGTAATACAAAGTATAGTAAAGTTGGACCGATACCCCCATGAAGCCAGTAGCAAATGGTCGATCTTCCGGCTTCAATTTTCGCAAGAGATGCGTTATCCAGTCTAATATACATCTTAGTAAACGTACCTGATGAGTGATGACTAAAACTGCGAATTAGAAAAAAACTGCTGATCTACGACTTGGTAATTCTTCGGATTTTGATTCAGCGTAGTCGAAAATGTCAAGATGGCAAAAATTTACTCAGTTTTACCAAATGAAGCTGAACGATATAGTACCACAATATACGGACTAACTCCATTGATATGTATAACATGTATCCATTGAATTATAAATATACTGGAATGATAACTAAAATAAGAATGCCCTGTGATTGGATGAAGCTAACATACGTCTAAAATTTTTCTACTCCCCCCTGAAATAGTGCATATTTTCTTGGCGATCGATGTTTGTTTTTACCTTTGGCAACGGGAATTCCGTCAAAAAATTTTATTTCTGGTCGTTTTTTCGACAATTTTTCAGCATTGTACCATTTTACCTAGCGAGATTTTTACGTGGAAAAACGTAATCGACAAGAATCGAGGTTGATCCGACAAACTACTACAAGACGGAAAATGCTAAAAAATATATAAAGACATTTTATATTAAAATGTTGCTTATTCGTGATATGCGATGTGCTTATTTTCTTTTCCTTTTTATCGGGTTTTTTACTCACAACATACAAAAATAGGACATAGTTTACTTGAAATATGTTATTTGTATTTATACATCACATGAATAAGGCTTTTTAAATAGTTTTTTGCGAGAATCTTTACTTGTTATTATGACTTCTTATATTTACTTCTTATAACTCAGAAAAAGCGAATATTTTCGCGCGGTTTAATGCCAACTTTTATTTTTGTCAGATAATATTTCAGAAACTAAACGACCTTTGTTCAATGTAGTTACTTGAGTGAAAAAGTTAATGCTTCAACTATAGTCAAAGCTAAATATTGAAGGTTATAAACAAAGAGAAAAGGGTGAAATTTAGCGATATATAAAGTGTTTTTTTTGAAAAACTAAGGTTACAAAGGACTAGCACTACCTACAAAACACGGCTTCAATTTTCCTCCCTGAGTTATCATTCCAGTATATTTATAATTCAATGCATGGATCGCGCATCACTAATTAATTTGAAGCCCGAAGGCGGCCATATTGAACAGTCCCACTTCACGAGATTGACATACAAATTATATCAACTTCTGTTATGAAAAATTGCGAGAAGCGTCTCTTATGATGCATTGACAAAACTCCTACGTATTAGCTTTAAAAAGATTAAGTGTTGGAAGCAGTTGTACTGTTAAGAAAGGATTTATTCCAAAATTGCTATCGTGGTTCTTTACTATAGATTATTATTACGAGTGTGACTGTTCAATATGGGGCCGCATCCAATCATAGCTGCCTACTTCCGGCTTTAATTTTTTGCCCTTACTATATTTGGAATGCGCGATTCATGTAATCTGCATATCAATACTTCAATCGTAATTATAGAATTTTGGCGGAGTCTAATATCTAGTAGACTGGGTTCTAAGTCATTGAAATCATATTGCTCGTTTACATATGAAAATTTACATATTATGAGCGTAGTTACAGATTTAAATTGCAGTGAGATTTAAGTGACGAATAGAACAAAGAAAAAAGTACTAAGTGCATGTGAGTGAGGATAAAAATACATAATTTGATGGATATGGATATAAAATGTACCTACTTAAAAAAACTGGAGTAGGATGAAACTCTCTTGGACGTTCAGTTTGGGTGTGAGATTAGAGATCACAAGACTATCCTTGTACATTAACTCAAGTTGGGTAGAGCGATGAAAAGATAAAGTTAAAACATCAGAGGAGGCTGTGTGATCTGATGTGTTAATATGGGATAAGATGCTAGATGTGGTAAGGCATCACCTGTTAAAGACAATCCCAGGTGTTCTGGTATGAAGATGGCGTATGGTTTGGTTCCACTTGCGACACGGTACAGCATCGACACTTGAAGTGATAACAATAATATATTTTAAGACTGTTGGGAATCTGTTCCATGCTTGTGGAAGGGCGGAATACAAATCTATCACTCATGTGAGTGATGGCGGCATTGCCTTTGCGATTAACTTGGGGGGCGTATTTGAAGAGAGGGTCATCCTGTGTAGGGAAAGCAGATGAGCTTTGGCGCAGTGAAAGTGTTGGTTTTGGGGTAGAATATGTAAAGAGAGCAACGACCAATGCTATTAAATATTTGAGGGGGAAAACCGTTGGTTATCAAAGAGTTTCTAACCATTTTGGAGTTGATTGTGAAAGTTTTTGTATCTTGAATAAAGATTGAAACTAAGCGCGATGAATATTGGTAAAAATTAGGCAACGCTTAAAAGTAATAGAAATAAAGCTGAAGAAATGTGTGAAAAGTCCAGTGCATGAATGTGAAGTTTTGATACACTGATTCAATAATTTTTCATCGAAATGTAATATCCTTGTCCAAAAAGGGAAGTTCGTTTGACCGTTTCAGAGGTGAACGTCATGTTGTGTGTTGTTGATTAAGGGAACAGAGGAACAGATGTATGTGATCAAAACAGTGCTAATCGCTAAGTCATACGTTGGCACATTAGAAGAAGAAAGGCGTCGTCAACGTAGTATGTATATAGAAGTGGTTTGAAAGATTGAGGGCAGTTTTTAACCATTTCTGTGCATGAATTGATATAAAGATCGTAGCAAAAAGTAGTCCGAAGGGTTACTCACCCGTTAACTTGTTGGTAGATTTGATCTTTTTCCTGCACAGGCTCGCACTTGTTTCCAAATACGCACTCAACTTAAACACCTCTACAATGCTGCCGGCATTCCCTTATATAAGTCTTGCAATTGTTTTCTGTCATTCTACAAGCATTCTTGTTTTTTTTTCATTGAAGGACAATATTCCCAAATTCTTGAGATTTGTTATTTTTTATCATGTCAAGTTCATGTTACCGGTGAACTGCATCGTGTATAGTTCGAATTCAAACCACACAAATCATCTCATACCTGGAAAACAGTCATTATACCCTACCACCATCCAGCATCTTATCCATAATGAAACATCTAGTCACACGTAACAAAATAACCTAAGCTTCCATTAATGATTTTGTTATCCTATCTTCATCATACTGCTCCCCTGACTTAATGATTAATGAAAGCTCACTTTCACAATGCAGCCTTTTGCAATTGACTGTGCGGCGTGCATAATTAAACGTTTGTTATAGTTTCAAAACTTGACGTTACTAACGGCTAACTCATTGTTGCTAAGGCGCACGCGTTATGTTGTGGAAAATGTTGTTTTTATTTAATAAACAACTGCGACATGTTGAAATTTGGCAAGGATGGAAAGACTTTTGAAAACGTTAAACTCTATCGTAAGATATAACAGTTTAAGTTGGTATTGGTGAGACACAGTGTGTCGTAGACTCGTAAAGCGACACTTTGTTATTAACCAATGTTATCTCGGGGTTACGCCTTAGAAACAATGAGATAGCTGTATAGTAACGTCAAGTTAGCCGTTAGTAACGCCAAGTTTTGAAACTATAACGCACGTTTCATTTGTGCACGCCTCGCGGTTAATTGCAAATGACTGTAAATGCCCAAAGCAGACATAGACAGTTTCATCTCACTCAAGCCTTTACGTATACACCATTAATTTTTGTGTTCATATCCACCACTTTGTGTAGCTGCATCGAGTATCCTAAATCACACTTTATTTTTGTCCAGTCACACTTACTCGATGTTATTTAACACCTGTAACAAAGTACATTATATGTAAATTTTAATGTGATTATTTTGCATTGTCTAATGATGTCTTGTGTAAAAACGAAATATATCTTGTACAAAGACTTTTGGTTGTTTAAAGTGTGTTTTATAGAATTATCTGTTTTTGTTTTTTAAAGAGGGAAAATTGCTTTTTCATTGTTTTCTTCGTGTTTTGATTGATTTGTAGTCGTACAAATTACATACTATTTTTCCCGCGTGATGATTTTCATATTCTGGTTTTCATATTTTGATTTTTAGATTCGCCGATCGTTTTACCGGACACTTGAAATTATTACTTATTGTGTTCATGGCCTTTTCGTTGTTTGCTATTTTGTTGATTTATTACGTTTTTACTCGAGTTATTGGATTTAACAAAGGCTTAGTCTACGTTTTGTTTAGCCTCAGTGGATTTTTTCTCAACGGAACAATACCACTCTTTTATGAGTTAGGAGTCGAGTTGACATACCCGGTAGCCGAGGGTATAACATCCGGTTCTGTTATGTTCTTCAATAATTTTTTGCAATCAATTTTTTTGGTTGTACCTCTGGGACATTTGGGTACAAAGTGGATGTTATGGGCCACTATTGGCACTTGTGCAGCGTCCACTTTGCTTTTAGTTTTCGTGAAGGAAACGTACAACCGATATTCTGTAGACAAACGTGCAAAGATAGAAAATGATTTTTCTTCAAGCTCCTTGAATATGTAAATGTAAGCAATCTTTGACAGTATATTTCATCTACAATACGAAATTCTTAATTTTAAATTTTGAAATGGACAACTTTAAGTTATGATTATTCTTATCATAAATATTAAAGCCCTGAATTTACACGGAGTATAACTCTATACTATATTTAGCATTTGTAATATATATAACACATACCCTCTTTTTTTATGTAACAAAATAGAATTATTGGTGAACAAAATTCGAAAAAAAACACATACCATATTGTCGTAGCTGTATTGTCTTGAAAACAGTACGTAATTGTAAAGCTCGGTTTCCATGTAATCGTCGAATCGTCAATCGTCGAAAAAATAGCTATTTTTGGCTCAGCGATCAAATGGAAACTTGGTTGGACGATGAGGATGTTGATCGTTGAGTCGATCGTCCAGATATAACTTGGTTTTAGAACTTGGAACAAAATTCGGTCGTCGAGATAGAACTTGATGGAACAATTCTTCTATGTAAGAACATCATTTAAAAAATGTTGGTACAAATATTCTCAAGAAACTCCTAGGAATTCTAGTTTCATTTCACTCATGCCCCAGTATCCCATATCGAGTTGTTTGTAAAATGTGCACCAACCACAGCTTGCTAATCAATCGTGAAGTATTTCCGCCAACAAATCTTCTCGCAATTATGTTACAGTGAAACATATGTAATAATATGTACAATCATGCAAATCTAACCCGTCGTTCATCAAGAAGCATTCGTAATAGAAACTGGCCTGAGAAAAATGTCAGCAAGAATTTCAGACTGCGAAGAATTTTCCGATGAATAAAGACTTTTCGTTGGATAAATCCTATTTAATTCGATTTTTTGAAGTGTACTTCCTGTCTAACACAAATTGACAGCAAAATTTTCAAGACAAATTCGGTTTACTTCGTAAAAAATGATATACTTGTAAAATTCTTCTTTAATTTCTATTACGATCTTGCTGAAGTATCTTGTTGGAAGGCACGATCGCTCAGAATTTTGATTCCAAAAAAAGGGGAACACAAACATCTAATAAGGCCCTGTTTACATGAGACCGGAACGAAGTCAAACCGGTACCAGCTTGTGTCGATTAAAGAATCATATATAGTAGATAATTCGTGCTCATAACAGCACTAATTTTTACAGTGAAAAACTGAAACTTCATTCAGCTCTAGAAAGCGAGTAAATTTTACTACGGCTTACTCTGTTTTACCGTATCTAACACATAAAATTGGAAATTTTGCACGGGCGCTCAGCGCCCCCAGTAAAGTTGAGATTATACGAAAATACAGAAGTGAATTATAACAATGCTTAATTCCTCATAACTCGCGTACACATTTCTTGTACACACAATACAATGACGTAAGAACCAGGTAACAAATACGGCTAACCGGACGTTATTCCTCATTTGACTCTTCAAATGACTACCGCTAAGTTTGTCGAAACGTCAGTCAACAACAACAAAAACAGTCCTTCTTAGGACTATACCAACCCGCACGATCTACAATTACAAACATGTAATGATACTCCCGGGTTCAAACCATTTACTTTAAACATAATAAAAGTAATAAATAGCTAAACTAAAAAAGACTACAATAGAAAGGCTAAAATATTGGCCCACCATATGTCCACGACAGAGACTCATGTGAGCAGAACAACAACTGAAAATGACTATCGCTGAGGTTGTCTAAACATCAGCCAACATAAATCAACTGTCCTTCTCAAGGACTCTATACTCATCTGGACTATTTAAATCTACAAACATGTAACGATACTCCGGGCTTCAACCATTTTCTTGAAAACAAAACATAACGTGACATAATGGGAGAGTGGGAGGGATTGTTTTAGCTATCTTACTTTTGTGTTTTCATATAATCTTGACTTTACTGCGGGTGCTGTGTGCCCTTGCAAAATTTCCAAATATATATCAAACACAGAAGTTTCGATGTAACAATGCTTGTTTAAAGCAATCTTCCCAAACTGGATGCGGTGATTACAGTGCCCGGGACAGCACTGCTCTATTGTATGAACGGTCAAAGTTTGTTCGATAGTAGAAACGAGTAAAGGTAGAGGTACCCAACCAGTTTATCATTTTCATGATCTCTTGATCTAGTGACACCCTAGCTACTCTAGCCTTGGAGGTTGACGATGACATCGTTGATAGACCCTTAAATATAGCCATCTGTACCAGCGCAATTCAAAACCGATTTGATCCATTTGTCAATCATCTAGGGGGACTATCCCGTATGCTAAATAGGCTTAAGCCCACAGGACCAGGCTTTCAAGAGGCCTGTTGCATCTAAACATAATTAGGATTTGTACGTTTTTGCTTGTCAGGGATAGCTAAATGTGTTTAACTTAGATCATTTATGCCGTTTAAAAAATTTAACGATCAATTGAATGCTGAGGAAAATGGCTTTCGTACTATCTACTGTTTAAATGCACAAGGAAATGCCAAAGCAAAAAAATTAACTGGAGTTAGTGGGAGAAATAAAGCCCACAACTTTGCCTTAGCCTACAGGTCCGGTAATTAGCAATCCGTTACTGCTGGCAATCGAACATGACTGAACACAAGACGATGACGTTTGTGGTAACTAATCAAATATAATATTAGGAATGTCATCGTTGGGGCCTGTTCTAAAAGAGCTCGCTCGCACAATATAGTACTGTTAACATTGAATCACCTAAAGTTTCTGAAACTCTGTATGTTCCACCTGGCAGTTAAAATTCAGACTCTTGGGCATGCAGGGAACCCAGTTTTCTACTGTTCTGTAATGGAATCCATCCCTTTTCTTCATAATCATGGTCACTCTTTACGTCGTGTCTGCAAGTGCCTCTCCTGTCCTGAGAAGTTGGTTAAAATAAAAGGGTGTGGTGTCAAGACAAAATGTGCACAAATAAATCTTAAATATCATAACGGAAAATAAATACTTTAGCGCTCTCATTTAAACAATGTCTTGTTTCGTTGCTCACAATCAAAAACGGATTTCAAAAAATCTGAATTGGAATATTTCCCTTCTTGCTTTAAAACACTGACGGTGCTAGAAAAAAAAATGAAATGCGTTGGTGGAAAATTTCTTAGTGTTTTCCCGGTATATTTTGGGGTAAGATGCGTGATGCAGTTGAGTTGATTACCTGTAACTGAAAACCGTTTATTGCCCCTTCTTTTTGAGTGGTTGTCAGCTTTTACAAACGAGATAGAATCAATTACCTAAATTCAAAAAGATCTTTCACTTTTCAAGGATATTAACGTGTGAAATCAATTTATCAAAGTTTACGTATTTTGACGGCCTTTGAAAGTTAACTGTTCAACAATTACAAAAACCTTTTTAAGCCGACAATTTGAAGTAACAAATACAAAACATACTTCAACAAAACATGATCTTGTAAACTTAGCTACATTAGCTTTATAATGACTTTGAAATAAAGTCAAAATAATGCTTTTAGATTTTGTTTCTTGCTATTATAACTAAAATTTTGAGTTTACATGATAATGTTTTTCGGAATATGTTACAAATTGTTTGCAGTATGGTGCAACAATTGAAAATAAACTACGAGACATGAAATTGTTCAAGAAGTTTTTCCATTTGCTCCACCGTTCCATCAATGTATCTTGTGCAGCAATTTTCCAAAATTTGCACAATTGCGAGTTTTTCTCTAATGAAGGTTTGCTTGTATTTTTGAGCATTCTGCAGATTCACGCTGAAGAACTACTATATTTCACAATGCGCGTTTGAAGTAACATCTGTTATAAAAATGACCACAGGTTTTGTGTCAGAGATGCCGCTTGGACGATAATTAATATAAGTAAAGCATATTTTGTAAAAGCCAAATGAACATATTATACAATGTGGCACTGTGCTATATACTTTGTGTTGATTTGTGTTATGCTATTTTATACAAGAAACATATTGTACTCATTAGCGATTATTATGTAAAGACTTCTGCCGCTGACCAGAAAGGTATTAGGCGCGTCTCCAATTATCGCTCGGGTTATAGCAAACCCCTTGATTTTCACCGTTGCCGTATTTAGCCAGTTCGATACTTATTCGCATTTTTTGTCCGCTCTTGTTACAGTGCTCGGGTGAGGAAAATATGATATTAGTATGGATTTAACAAAACGTCAAATACGTGGCGCGAATCTAACCATGGCATGGACAAAGAATACAATGAAAAATTTCCTGTATGCGATGACTCCGCGTTCGAAGATTTAATATCATTTAATCGCATTTGGCACGGAGCGAATAACATGCAACAAGGTCCTATCACAATGTTATTAAGAAAATATTGGCGACAAAGTACAGTATTATTATACTTTTCTTTGGTTAATTTCGTTTGTTTCTCCTTGCGATAAGTAACTTCTACTTATAGCTATTTCCGGCTTCAAATTTTTGTACTAACGAACGATATTGGGAATGCACGTTCCATGTAATATACATATCAATGGATATTTAGGACTACACAATCACAACCGAAAATTAATAAAAATCTCATAAAATGTTGCATATATTTTAGCCGTCGCCAAAGAGTACGCAGTATGTCGTCTTGTTTTCAGGCTACTGCACAGGATTTAGACTGTTGCAAACATTGCAAAAGCAACAGAAAAAAAATTCGTAAAATATCAGTCGTAAAAAACTTGCAGTACAAGTTGTAAATTCACTATTGTTAAATTGAGGCTATTTAGTGACTAACATGAATCATCAACGCATAAATCATCTAAACGCGATCGCATCGTTCAAAATTACACTGATTTGGATGTGTCTTCCCTGTGAAATTGTAGTAAATGTATTGCTGTCATAACTTATAAACTCTGTAAGAGATAACGTTTTTTGTTCTATGTCACTTGGTAATTTGCATTTATTCATTGTTTTGTCAAAATAGTGGACTTCTTGTGATGGTAATTGTCTTTATAATTCATGCGCCATTGCAATGTATGTTGATGAAACCTTAGTCTCCTGTCTTTGATGCTGTACAAGCATTGAATTGTTCATGAATATGCCTTATTATTCTTTCCATTCTTTTGATATGCATATGCAAGGTGCATTTTTTGTAAGGAAAATGCAATTGCCATGTATTTATCTGGTTCTTTATCTATATATTATGCACTTTATTGTTTTGATGAAAAAGTTCCAAATAAGGCTATTTTCGAACAACTTTGTAGAAGCGCTCAAAATAACCTTTCTGCCGACATGACTAACACTGCAAACTCAAAAATTTCCCCTGGACCCCCCTACGGTGTCTTGCACCTTCAGCGCTCGTTTTGCTACAGTCATGAAAAATGCTCAATCCGCCCCAGCCTCATGTGGCTACTCTCATTTTTTTAAAACAAGTTTTTTCAAAATCATTAGTTTCATGCTAATGTTTAGCTGTATTAATACAGAAACAACAGAAAACAAAACAGATGCTCTAATCTTTATGTTGCCATCTTGTAGAATAGTTTTGACTGTTGACATATCCATAAAACTATTATCATGAAAAAATGACACAAAGTTATGCTTATTAGTTGATTTAAAACATTTCTTTTCTCATAACTTGAACTTATGTTCTTACTAAAAATAAAAGTTTGGTTATTCGTATAAACCAGAGGGTGGACACAAGAGAACTTTATCCCTTGGTAGTCTATCGTACCTTCGATATCCATGAACACCAGAACAGTGGTTGTGATATGTTCTTAAAATTAAACACGTATTCAAAACTGTCATATTCATTTTGTTCTTCAATAACCAAACCATTTTTTTTCAGCTCCTACTCTGTTCATGGGATTCGTAAGCATTTCTAACACCTCATTACACACAGGCTCTTTTAATTTCATTATGTAAGTATCGTGAGATCCGATGTATGGGTTTTCTTCACATCTTCCGATTGTATAATTCATATAACATCGCCTCTCCTTTTTTCCACTGCGGGTTAAAGCATAGGCAATATTATGTTTTGTCATCAAACGTACATTGATTTTTTCAAATCCTTCTCCAAGGTAGATATCCATATTCGTAATTGCGATTAACTCATTTGTCAGTCTCTGGTTGACATAAGAAGCGAAATGTTTGTACGTTGGCATTCCTGTATAAGGACGGACAACAAGTTTCTGTTTATTTCTTAAATCCAAGGAATTTAGGCGCTCTTCAGCGTTGTTTTGATTAAGAAAGATATGTAAAGCCTTGACATGAGGGTGATTTAGATTTCGTTGAAGAGTTTCTTCGACTTCTTTCTGCCTTTCCATCAAACGAGTCGTATTTTTTCTGTTTGATTTATCTTCCATGGTGGCAAAGCCATTATAGGGTAATTTGTCACGAGATGAAGCTGAGCAGTTGAACGAAGATTCCCCAACACATTGTGTAAATTGATCTCCATGTCAAAATTCTCCAAGATTTTTTGCTTGTTCATACCATTGAGAGCAATGAAACCTAATCCAATTATAATAATAAGTATTGCCTTAACACACCTTGACACGAATTTCTTCATATTTTCCTCGTCTAAAGTTTACATACGCGTACGTTATTTGCTATGAAGAGTAATTAACTTCACTATCGATGTCTCCTCTTATTTTACACTTAGCTTCGAAACGTTGATTGCTCCTTTGTACACTGTCCACCAAAAAATCGAATTGCCAAAAAAAAACATAAAAAATCGCCATAGAAACACTACTGTGAAGGTACCACAGGATTCATCCTGACAATCATCCTGACACTCATCCTGACATTCATCCTGACATTCCTCCTGACATTCATCCCGACATTTATCCCTACACTCAGCACAGGATTCACCACAACCATTGATAATGATGGGCGATACCGCTAGCATCGATTCGATACGATACCGATTACTTTTTCTTAAAAGTATCGAGATATCGATTACTAAAGCGATTACTTTCTCCAAATTCGAAAATAAACGTCTGAGTCACTTGATAAAGATCTGATAATGGAATTGCTAAAGTGTGGCCTTATATACTTCAACAATACGACTTTTTTATTTTTATTTTTCTTGTCTTAAATTACAAACTGTCATAACATTATTAGGTGTAACGATAAATTTTCAGAAGCTGTATAAATTCGAATTGAAAAATTTGGTACATGTTATTATTCTGAAGGCGAGATTTCGAAGTGTTTTGATTAGTAAAAGTGAATAATATATTAAAATAACAAAACAGAAAAAAAAACATGTTTCTCGAAACCAATAATGAAAAAGAAGACAAACTTACATAATAGTGAAATTTTAAAAGTAATCGAAATCCTTTTTCGATACCACGCAGTATCGACTACTTCCGGATTAGGCTCCGTATCGGGTGGTATCGATACCAAGTAATCGGTAATTGCCCATCTCTAACCATTGAGTTCTATAAGACCTGGAGGGAACCATTGAGCTCTATAAGACCTGGCGGGGAAAAGTCAACAAAATTACCATAAATTATTAGCGGGCGGCCGCATGGTCAAAAACATGGCGGATTTTGGTGGTCAAAGTCAGCGGAGAGACGCGGGTTCATGAGATAAAAATTTTGTCGTCCACCCTGATTTGACCACCATGATTGGGAGTATAAAAAATATCAAAACTACTTTCCCAACATAAACACTTTTTAAAATTATATTTATTAAACAATCTGCAAGCTTCCGCGGTTTGCGGATGCTGAAATAGCGACAGAAAAGGAAACATTTCATGACTCCAGTAAATAGCATAGTATTAGTTTTACTATTTTTTTTTAACACGATACTTGAAGAGTGTTTTTACTACTAAGTTTTAATATAAAGTTATTTTTGTCCAGTCTTGTTTGTTCTTCACTTTATCGCTCGCCTGAAGAGGCGAAGCAGCCAATTTTTCTCGAGTTTTGCAGCCATCTTGTATCATGATCAAGCTAAACTCTCCTGATTTGAATTGAGTTTACCTACCAAAAATGGGGCAGAATTTGTTCATATTTTTTTTAAGAGATAAAGTGAAAGTTTACAACAGAGTTGTGTTGAAATTGAATGCAGTGCCATGCAAAGTTAATGAGAGCTATGGTATATGTTGTATAATAAAAGTAACTATTAAACTGCTTGCCTGCTCAATTTGACTGACTATATAGTGTACACAATTATAATGGGTTTGGAAAGTTGGATTTATGCAAACAGTTTTAAAGTACTACTTAGTTTTTCTGTAAATAAAGTATTTATTGTTATAGTAAACAGGTTAATACTTCAAAACCAAGATAAAAGAAGTGTGTTGAACAATGTGCTAAGATTTACTCCTACCTTGAAATTTTTGTTCAACAATAGCTTATGATTACATCATTGATATGCATGAAAATTAAACATATTATTGTCTTATCTCAAATCCATACTTGGTATAATTCCAGGTGGTCCACAAATTCACATTGGATGCATTGGTTACAATGCAGTTGAATGTAGAAGAAGCAAAAATAGATGGCAAAGAAATTCTTTGTGTCTTATGAAGAATTAGTAGAAATCAACAGAAAGAATTCTTTAAACAAATTGTAAACAAATTTAAATTGCTCATGGTCAAGCAACCTAGTCAAAGAAGCAAAGTCTGTCTTCAACATGTGACCTTTCCAATTATGTTTAGTTTCTATGTACAAAATACTATTTTCTAGAAACTTGATTTGTAAGTCTTTCATAAACATTTTTTTTATCAAGAGATAAAAGGGACACATCCAAAGGCTTGATGGAAAATACAAAGATTTATCAAGTTGTTTATCATTTAATTCCCTATTGTTAGTTTGTACTTATAAATAATTAGTATTGGTAGCTGTAAGTTGTTCAAGCAAAACAGAAGAGTAGTAGTGCTCGAGGGGTTAGCATTTTTGAAAAATTATATCTTGTTCTTGACATACATTACACAATTCCAAAAGACTGTAAGTACAACTCAATATACTTGTGAATGAAGTATGTATTGGAAAATCTATTTTAAGTGAGGGGGTTAAATTTGAGTGCCCATGCCTGATTTAGTGATGGATGATAATCAAAAAAATTTGACCCAAGATGACTTTACTATTGAAGAACATGATAATCAGGTGATCAATTTTAATTGTTTATTGCATGATCATACACACAGTTGTCAGTCTCCTTATAGACTGAAGCGTCATTTAGAGGAGGTCATTGAGAAACCTGAGTCACTTAAGAAAAAACTTAAGAACAGCAGGATGGGAAACGGTAGACTGAGAATGAAAGTCAATATATGTTTTCTGCACTTTCTAGTTTAACAGAGGAAGGCTTTATTAATGTTGCTCAGGCTGAAATCCTTAACAAAACCCTTTCAGGAATGTCAAGGGATATATTAAATAGGTTAACACATGAAGATAAAACACGTGTTTCCTACCCTACTGAGCAAAGATCATTTGCTCTTACATTGAAATTTTCTTCCAGGAAAGCTTATGGTATGTACGTGCAAAGTTTAATTTAGCATTGCTTCATCCAAGAACAATCCGCACTTGGTATAATCCAATTGATGGTGATCCAGGATTCACTCTAAATGCATTTGTTGCACTGAAATTTAAGGCTGAAGAAGCTAAAAAGGAAGGAGAAGACCTTCTATGGGCCTTAATGTTGGATGAAATGGCAATTCGCAAACATGTTGAGTTTGATGGCGACAAAGTCTTTGGCTTTGTTGACATGGGAACTGGTATAAATGACGATGACGCACTGCCTGAAGCAAGAGAAGCCTTAGTATACATGGTTGTCGCTCTTGATTACTCGTGGAAAGTTCCTGTTGGTTACTTTCTAACTGATAGTACTTCTGGACAGATGAAAGCTGATCTGTCAAGAGAATGTATTGCCAGACTACATAACGTTGGTGTTAGAGTCACCAGCTTAACTGCTGATTGTCCATCTTCTCATCAAACAATGATGAAGATTCTTGGAGCAAAACTCTCTTCAGATAATTTTCAAGCATACATTTAGCATCCATGTGACTCACGTTTGAAAATTTATACTTTTTAGATGTATGTCACATGATCAAATTGATGAGAGGTGCATTGACCCAATTGGGAGAATTGAAGGATGCAAATAATGACCTGATAAGGTAAGATTATTTGATTAAACTAGTCAAGAGCGTAGCCAGCCCGCAAGTTTGGTCGTGCTATGTAAATTTTTCTGTGTTCACTCACTGCAAAAACAATAGATTTCTAAAGAAATGAATAATGATAATGGTCTTAAATTTACATAACACGACCAAATTAGCGGGCTGGCTACGCTACTAAAACTAGTAGAGCTACAGGATTCAGAGGGTTTGCGCTTAGCAAACAAGTTTCGCTCCTGTCATATTCATTGGCAGTCACAAAAAATGGAAGTCAATTTAGCTGTGCAAGCACTCAGTTCTTGTTAACATGATACAATATAACATAAAGTATTTAATTTGTAAAGTTAATGTTATTTCAGTTCTTTAGTTATAGTTCAGTGGACACGTGACAATCGTACGATCTTACATACTTCCTGCACATATATATTTTGTTGTTGTAAAATCAATACTTATCTCTTTGAATAAAGTTCATAATCTAACAGGTTATGGGCCAAGGAAGCCCAGGAGTAGCCCAGTAGTAGCAAAGGAATAGCCCAGAAATAGCTCAGCAGTAGTACAGAAATAGTACAAGACCGTATTTATGGATAGTCAAACAATAAAGTGGCTTGTGTTCGATGGAACAGCCGAGAACTATCCGGCATGGAGCACAAAGTTTACCACATATTTGCAAACGAAAGGTTTGTACAAAGCTCTCATTGGGAGAGAAGTCATACCTCAAGAAGTTACACCGTTAACAGTCGACGCTACAGGTGAGCAAAGGGCCGAATGGGAAACAAAAGTACGCGAGAGAAATCAACAAATTGATGAAATCAAAGAAAGAAACAACACGGTATGGTGTCATATTGCATTAGCTCTTGACAACAACAGCCTTTTATACATACGACATGACTGCTTGTCGCCAGATGGTGGCGGAGACGGAGCAAAAGCGTGGCGTATACTACAACAAAGATTTTCTAACGTAGAAAAACCAACTGTAGTAAGTCTAGTTCGACAAATATCTCGATTACACTTAGGTGAAAGTGAAAAGTTATCCGAATATTTTATACGATCACAAGAATTAATGTCTCGACTCACTGAAGCCCGAGAAAATATATCAGAAACATTATTTAATGCTCTAGTCATTAATGGACTTCCAGAAAAATTTGAACACTTCGTGGTTCAAGAAAGTTTCAACCCAGCAGCCAACTTCTCAGAACTGAGAACTCGACTACAGAATTATGAGGATAGTCGGATCCAAAGAAACCAAGGAGAAGATAGCGCAATAGCAATGCATTCTGGAAATGCATCAGGCAAAAACAAAGCCCCAATCAAGCAAAAAGGAACTTGTTATGTTTGTGGACTCCCTGGTCATTTTGCCAAGCAATGCAGTAAAAGAAGTTCAGCTTTCTGTTCAAAGTGCAAGAAAAAGGGACATCTGTCAAGAGCATGTAGGAGTCAGAGTAAAACCGAAGAACCTTCAACAAGAGGACCAAATTCATTCTGATCATACTCTCAATGCATGAACAGTGGCACTGAAATAAATAGTAACAGTAGAAGATTGAATTATATCATCATTGACACCGGTTGCACAGATCACATCATTACTAAAAAGGAACTATTCGACAACTTAAAACCATGCAATACCAAAAATGTTAAGGATCCAAAGGGAAAATTAACACCTATCGAAGGTATTGGTGACGTACCAGTAAAGCTTCTATTGAAAGATGGAGAAGAAGTAGAGATGGTACTGCGAAATGTCCTTTATGTGCCAAATTACGAAGTCAACCTACTCTCTGTCAACCGAGCTGTCAAATTTGGACATAAGTTAGTATTCAAAGAGAGTGAAGCAAAGTTGATGTTAAATCATTGTCCAGAAATTGCCCTAAACAAAAATGCAGGTTTATTTTATCTGGAGATCATATTCCAAAGATCCAGTTCCTGTAATTCCATTAAAAGCAACCAGAATAAAAGAGAAATGAAAGGAGATTTTCAACTGTGGCATCAACGCCTCGGACATTCGAACAAAGATGATGTCAAACGCACTGTTAACTGCGAAGACAAATTAAAGAAAGTGTGTGAAACATGCGCACTTGGAAAGCAATCATGCAAACCTGTACCTAAAGAAGCTCACAATAAGTCCCAGAAACCACGCGAATTGGTATACACAGATATTCTTGGTCCATTTGAAATGCCTAGCCTCAGTGGATGCAGATATGCAATTACCTTTGTGGACGAATACTCGAAGTATGCAATCGTTAAATTCATGAGCAAGAAAGCACAAGCATTTGAAAAATTTAAAGAGTACGTAGCAGAATCAGGATTACCTCGAAAATTGAGAAGCGATAATGGAGCAGAGTATACATCAAAGCAATTCAAAGCTTACTGCATCGAATCAAAAATAAAGCAGGAATTTACGGTACCCGAAATCCCGCAAAAAAAATGGAGTTGCCGAACGCTATAATCAAACTCTAGTTGAAATGGGACGATGTCTATTAATCCAAGCACAGTTACCAAAACGTTATTGGGTAAGAGCCTTATCAACAGCATCTCATATCAGAAATCTCACCGTTACTGCCAACAGCGAACAAGGTAAAAGTCCTTTCGAGCTATTCACCGAAAAAAACCCAAGATTAAATCATCTACGCACTTTTGGCTGCACAGCATACGTCATGAAAAGGAAGATCAACCTTAAGAAATTGGATTCAAGATCTGTGAAAGCAAAATTTATTGGTTACGATGACAAAAGCACGGCTTACATCCTGCAAGAATTCGAATCAATGAAAGTCATCAAAGCACGCAATGTTGTCTTCAAAGAAAGTGAAATTCAACCTTTTTCAGTAAAAGATACGATAAATCCAGAACAACCAAATCTTATGAGCCCCAACATGGATTTCGACGATGATCGTTCGAAAGATGAGAAAACAAAGGAACCGATTCAAGATGAAGTGGGGGAAAATAATGCACCGATATCTGCTGTTCAACATCAGCAAGAAGATGAAGAAAATCCAGAGGAAGAAATCTGGCTTCCTAGAGAAAGCAGAAATCGGCGGCCACCAGAAAGGTATGGATTATACTATACGTTCAACACAACTAATGAAAGTTTACAAGAACCCAAGTCTTATCATGAAGCAATTAATACACCGCACGCTGAAAACTGGAGAAAAGCAATGAAAGCAGAATATGATTCACTAATAGACAATAACACATGGACAATAGTGAACGAACCAGAGAATGTGCAAGTCTTACCAGGAAAATGGGTATATAAAGTAAAGTATGGAGCAGATGGTCAAATCGACAAATATAAAGCAAGATATGTAGCCAAGGGTTATGCTCAAGTCGAAGGCTTAGACTTTTTCGATACTTACGCTCCAACATGTAAACCCGAAACTTTTCGAATCCTGCTCGCAATGACAGCACAAAAAGGTCTACATATTGGCCAGATGGATGTTAAATCAGCATACATTAACTCCAGCATAGAAGAAGAAATTTATCTAGAACAACCAGAAGGTTTTACCAAGAAAGCAAAATCAGGACGAAAGCAAGTTTGCAAGCTAAACAAATCAATATATGGATTGAAACAAGCGGCAAAGAATTGGTATGAAGCATTGGCTAGTCTACTTGTTAAAGAAAAATTCAAACGTAGCTGCAACGATTATTGTTTATTTGTGAGAAAAGAAGAAGATGGAACATCCTCATACGTATTAGTTTGGGTAGACGATATTATAGTAGCTGGTACGAGTGAAAAAGCAGTTAATCATATCAAAGCAATGTTGAGCAAAAATTTCAAGATGGACGACCGTGGCACACTGCACTGGTTCTTAGGAATGCGATTTCTACGATCTCACGACAAGATTACCGTTGACCAAAAGAAATACATCGAATCTGTTCTTCAACAATTCAATATGAGTGATTGTAAAGCAGCAGCAACGCCTGGTGAAGTAAATCTGAAGCTAATCAAAAGCAACGACGATCAGAAGTTAGCCGATGCAAGGTTATACAGGAGTTTAGTTGGTTCATTACTATTTATTGGTAAACAAACCCGTCCAGATATCCTTCACATTGTTAATCAGCTATCAAGATTCCTAGATAAACCAGACATGTCACATTGGAAAGCAGCAAAGCACGTAATAAGATATCTTAAAGGAACTATCGATTTACAATTAACATTCTTGAAGAATTCCAATCTCGATATCGTTGGTGATTCAGACGCAGATTGGAGTGGTGATCTCAATGACCGAAAATCAACTACAGGATATTACTTCAAATTTGAAGGGAACGGAGGTGCAATCAGCTGGGAAGTGAAGAAACAGGCAACTGTAGCACTTTCGTCAACCGAAGCCGAATATCAAGCTATGGCGGCAGCTGTACAAGAAGCAATATACCTACGAGCACTAATGAAAGATTTAGGTTATCCAATGAAGAAACCAACCAACATTGGAGAAGATAACCAATCTTGTATAAAGATGTGTCACAATCCCGTAATGCATAAACGATCAAAGCACATCGATACGAAACTACATTTCATTCGAGAAAGAGTACAAAGCAAGGAAATAAAGATCAGTTACGTTCCAACCGAAGAAATGACAGCAGACATTCTTACAAAGTCCCGTAATTATATTGGCCTTTGCTGTAGTAATCCAAGAAAGAAGAAAAGTGTAGAATCGTCTTGCAGGCAGCTTTCAGTCGATTGGTTGGACTGTATCTAATAATTTGTTGAATATATTCAGAAAGCCTATCATCTAGATCTGCACTGTACTCTTGGCCAAATAACTCCAAGCCCAGCCAAATTATTCTTTTTTCCTTTTTCACTTTGTCTTCAGCTGCCTTTTTTTGCTCTTCATTTTTTCCTTCCACTTCAGTCAGTATTTTTTTTATTCTCTCCAATTCAACGTCATCAAGCAAGGCCAAAACTGCATCATTATTTTCTTCTTCTCTACTTATATTAACATGGGTATTCATTGGTATAGTGAACACATTTTGTTCTTCTTTCGAAAAGCTTGTCGACCAGACGTTTCAGACTTTGCTCTGGAAATTTATTCACCAAAACCAACACTGGAGGAATGAAACAAAAACCCGCTTCGTAGGCAAATCGGTGAAGTTCGTCAATTTGGTAGTCTGTGTCTGCTTCAATCGATTTGACAACAGCACACCGGTATTTTTTTTTCTCGTCCCATAATATTCTACGGCATAAAGTTGTAGCTCCAGAGCCAGGTTCATATTTTAAGTTAACTATTTCTACGGAACGTAAAAACTCACTTGTATTAGGATCTGAAAGCTTGATAAGGCACTGTTCTATCTTGCTTGTTAACTTTTCTTGAAGTGTTCGTTCAATACCATGTTTATGGAAAAGATTTAGTTGCTGGATGACATCACCTTTATAAAAGTCTTCTCTGACTTTCTTGATTTCATTCTGAGACCATGTGGGTGATTTTGGGCAGAACACTTCCAAATCAGTCAGGGATTTGATTCTCTTATTCAAAACAGGTTTAAGACAACCTGTTATATAAGGAAGATCGGTAGTACTGTTTGGCCCATGAAAACTGTTTTGACCCAGCATTTCCTGAACGTTTTTCTCAAAAATATCAAGTGGAAGACCAAAATATGAACTAGGATATTTTAAATCCTTTCGAATTGTTTCTTTCATAGGTTTTACTAATCTTTCACCAATGTCTTTCTTTTCTGAAATGATTGTAATTGTTTTATTGGGCTTCCTTTCCAAGGGTAGTAAACAAAATTTCAATCATATCAGCCATTTCCTCCAAAAATTCATCATTTAAACACAAAATAACCCAATGCTTCTTAGTTGGTGATTCTTCTTTAGCTGCTGAGAGAGCCTCGTAGACTTGTTTCTTTGAGAACCTAATCCAATCTTGATCATAAAGTTCTTGGCTACGCAGAATCCATGTAGTGGCTCGTTTTGTGAAAGTTGATGGGTTGTTAACGTCTCCCAAGTTTTTCAAAATCGCATGGGCAGAATCATTGGTTTTGTTCACGATATAGTAAAGGCCATCAGATTCTGATATCTTATCAAACAAATCAAAGACACACAGCCAAGGAATATATTTTAGAAAAGAAAGTTCGCTCGTTCCTCTGTAACGTTTTGGGACTTTACTTGCAATCAAAATATAGTTAATCTCTGGTTGAAGATTTTGAAGACTCATTCTTAGATCTTCACTTGTCTTTGAAGAGGTCTGGGTATCTATTGATTCTACGATAAAATTGGTCATATAAATGTTTTTAGCACAAGGCAACTTGATCAATGGAAAGATAGATACCCACGCTGGTATCGTCAGCAAAAGCTGGTTTCCACAATAGGCGTGTAAAATATAAAAATACTGAAACTGTTATGTATAGAAAATGCAAACAAAGCTGAGATGACCAAGACCGTCGAAATGTAAATGTCAGTTTTTTACAAATTTTTGTTTAACCATGCATTTTATTGCAACATACTTACCCTGTTGGAGTAATTCAGGAAGCTGTTTTTTATCATTTTCCACTGAAAAATAAAAAAAATACTCATCAATAAATTCGCCATGATAAGTGCTCTTAGAAATAATCTAATTAAATTATCTAACTCAAACCACGAAGAGAAACATTTCATCACCAAAACTCGATTTGTCATAAAAATCATGCCAGGCAAACTCATTGGCGTACTCAACTCAATTTTCCCACCCACTGGTTTGACTCAAGTGCAGTTTCTCCATCGATTCTTATTTTTTATCTTTGTGCAATTTTTAGCTACTAGTATTCATTAAAATGTGCTGTTTTCTTACTTCTCAAGCGAGTAAGTCGTAGCTGACATAAGTCAGAAATCAAAAACACTACAACGTAGAATTAAAACAAGGATGCTGATTTTAACAGTTTAGAAAAATCTCCAATGTTGGCTGAAGTTCACATGAGTACTCTGAAAGAAATGCACTCCAAATTAAACAAAAAATCCTCTTTATTTTCAGGCATGTTAAAAATTATCACGACCTTTCAGTTTCCAAACACGGGCATCGACCAATCAGAGCACTCATTTTGCTTATTTATCATGTAAAATTTGAGTGGTATATTTGTTTTTATTGATATAAAAAAATAAATTTGGCGTTAATATTAACAAAACATCACAAAAATAGCCTAAAAAACACGCCAAATTTCGATAAAATGTAGGCTGCCTTCTCTAGTTTGGATTATAATTGAACCTCTGCATAGCATAAAAAATATAGGAAGCTACTAGAGCAAAATGAAAAATAAAAACGAAGTTATTTAGCTATCTTGTTGATTGTTTACATGAATAACAAAACATGCATACATTATGCATCATATGATTTTGAAAAATTTGATTGCAAAAACACACAAGTTTTAGCTGAATTGCCTCAATACCAAACTATCAAAACACATTAGTCATCAATTTTAATGGACATATATTTTAAAGCGAAAAAAGTAGAAACACTGACGTCTTTAACAGGGACGGATCGAGGATTTTTCAAACATCAATCATTGGACGTTGAAGGCATTTCGCACCCTTGGGGGTCCGAGGCCTTCTCTTCTGTGAAATTTTGAATTTCAAAGACCTGGAAATGCCATTTCTAGCGTTTAAGAGGAATGCAAAATGCTTCTTGTGGGCATCATTTTGGCGTAAAAACAACACATTTTGCTTACGTTTTTTTCAAAGAAATTGAAGTGAATGTTTAAATGTTTTGCTAAATATTTAGACTCATTATCATGCCAAATATATGGCTCATTAGCATGCATAGGAACATAAAATTTACTTTACATGCTATTCCAAAAAAGAGATAGTCTCTAAAAGTTTCAACTAAGTTATCAGGCATAGACCAGCTAGAGACCCCCATTCACACCTCTATGTAATGAGTTAAGTTAGAAATGAGATACTACAAGGAACTGCTCAAAGATATAGAAAAGCTCGAACTCGCAAGTTTATTGTAACCCTTTACCCATATCCACATACAGTGCCAGGAAATTCACCTTTTGAGAAAAAACTCAAAATTTGTATCTGCCAAAGATTAAACAAAGATTATCAAAGTAAAATTTTGCAATTAAGGACAGCTTAATACCATTAATGATTATTAGGCAATTCACTAGACTATTCTCTTCTGTAAGTTTATGCAAGGTGTGCCATATAGAAAATATCAGTAGCATTGTATTTGCAAATATAAACAGAATGTAACAAATATGCCTTTAATCATATATTTAAATGAATGTTAAAATTGGTACATGTGTCATGCTTACTGGTCATGATGAATATCTTTTCGTATAATCATAACTTTTTTAAAGGTAAATCTGAAGTAAGTTAGTTTAGAAATTATATTGATCATCAGTAAAATTATCTAGTGATCATAAAAATACTTTGCTGTTTTGCCAAATTTCAAGGTTTATCTGCATATGCAGGAACACATATTTCCTTTATAGAAAATGCTTTTCATACATTAATAGCCCTTTGGAATTTATGGCAAACAATCTGGTATGAGCCGTAGATCATCACACCTTGACATCTCTACATGAGATGTTTATTTAGAAAAGGGGACAATATGTGACATGGCACAATATTTCATGTATGTGAAATACTCAGCTTTAATACCATTCCAGTCAAATTGTCAAAATAAAAAGCTCCGTGGATCGAAAAGACTAACAGTCACAGGTTATTTCATCATAATTGACTAAATAAAGACTAAGCCCCATTACTTTAAGTGCAACAATACTTTTCTACGTTTACTCTTTGAATAAAATCAGAAAAAGGCTTAGGTAAAAAAGTGTTTCTTTAACAAATCTAGCGTAACGTGTAGCTTCAATTAACGTGTAGCACGTGCAATTGACGTAAATTGGCCTCCAGACACGTGTGTCTGGATGTCAAATTTGGCTTCAAAATATTATTAGGCTTTTCTATCACAGGTAGCCTTCCATCTATTATGGTTCAATGTCTTGGCCAGGCATTTACAATTCATCCATAAATTTTTCACCCACTTGAAAAAATTCACAGTCTGGACAGCAGCATTCATGTCAATATTTGAATTTGTATAAGATTTTCCTAAATTCCATCAGATTGTAGTTTCTATAACGCTAAAGAAAATTACTATGAAACGATCAAACATTCAATTCGGATAGTAAGCTTGACTATGTTAGCTCAGTTGGCTATCAGTCGAAATCGATCAAACCAATCACAATAAGACAAAAATTTAAACGAACCAATTACACGATAGCAATTGGACTCCATTATCGGTCCGGCCACCTCACTTATCGGTCGAGATTATTCCAGATCGTCCACTGAACTGGCTATTGACCAATGGAATGGCTTAAATAAGCGCTCTTGAACTCCGTTAACGGTCGAACCAGTCGAGCCACTCCGCTTATCAGTCAGCCAGTTAATATAATTCCAGATATGTTAAAATCTACTGATCTGTTTACTAAGGTGGTATTTATATAAGTTTTCATGAATAAAACAGAATTTTGACGATGAAATCCAAATGATTACAGAACGGGAATTTAATGATCACAAAAAATTGTACTCATTAACTTTGATAAATAATTTTTGAACTATAAACATCAGTCGCGTGACTGATTTGACATACCCTAGAACCGCCCTTGGTCGTTAAGAGGACGTGAAAACAGCTTGTTTCACGTCGTAAAAAAAAACACTAAGAAGACGTCGCAAAGATGGCGGAAGTAAAGAAACCGAATATTTACGACAGATTACGCCATAATAACGTCGTCTTAGACTTCGCGTCCGCGAATCAAAATGCAGATTGACTTTTTTTAAGACGATCGTCTCAAAAACTCACTGCGCCAAATGTGTTCGAAGAAATAAAAAATGTCAGCAAAACGTCAAGCGCTAGACAAAAAGTTAAAACCATTTCTACTTTTCGTCGAGCGCATGACGATTTTGTTAACGATTTTGCTGACGATTTGGTTTTAATTCGTACTGCGATGATGCTAGCTATGTGTTTTAGTTCGTACTAATTTTTAAGATGATCATCATAAAAATCGTCTAGTGGAGATCCGCTTTAAATAAGTTTAATATATCATGCTCAACTTAACGAATAATTGTTAAATAATAGGAACTATTCTAAAACTATCATTTTCAAATGCACCAAACTATAATGCTGCATCACCTAGGTCAACTATAAAATATAAATTATGAACTTAAAACTATAAACCCACAGGACTGACCTTTCCATTCTTCGTATTTTCCTGATAGCTCCTTTTGCATCATTGGAATATCTCCGGGGTTCAATTTTTTTGTACTTCCGCACATTCGAACATATGCAATATCGTTGCCCTTTTTTATATCGTACAAAACATTTAGATTGAATTTTGAAGCTTTTTCTGCAAAAATAACAATATAGATCGCATGTGAAAAAGCTAGATAATGATAGTGAAATGTCGTGATGTGTTAAGTGGTAAGAATAGCGTTAGAAGTTCGTTTGCAGTAATATAAGTTCGTTTATTTCATTAAACAGTGCCTTGTATGCATGAGCACAATATGAAATAAAGCGTTGCATATAACTTTTAAATGCAGACTTAATTGCTAGCTCTGAAGCATATAAGTAGCGAATAGACTATTTTCGATGAATTGTTGTGATGTGATTAATCCGACAACACGATTTATATTTGCCTCACTATAGTATAACGCCATGCTGGCTATACAAACATGAAGTCCACAAAGAATTTATGCAGTTCTCACGTAGTGGTCATCTCTGCAGGCATGCAAAACAACCTTCAAAAACGACCAAAAACTACAATTGAATAACACAATTATTTATCTGACTGATGACAGTTTTTGCGCTCATCACGATGAAAACATTGTCAATAACTTACTCCAGTTCTCTGATCTTTTCCATTCTTCGATAAAATACATATGATCCTTGCAAACCTTCCAGTTACGATGCACTTCAATTTCCACAATGTACTTGTTAGTTCTACTACCTGATTGTTCAACTGGGATAAAATAAACTTTTACTGCTTGCTTTTCCGCATTAGACATACTATCGACACCATTCTTAACGTGAGCATCCAGTACAGTGTTTAATGATTTGTTAATTGAATCCTTCAATTTTTCTACTTCGAGGCCAACAACTTCGCCGTGTTTGTAATTATCGCGTTTGTTTTCTGAGTCCCCGATTCCAAAATAAATTGTTCCATTATTACCTGCATTTAGAACTCCAGTTATAAATGGGCGAGCTATTTCCATCATTACCCAAGGAAGTCTTTGGGGGTTTCCTTTTGTAAACAATTTGATCTCGGTTTTTACATCTTCTGCATCGCAAAACACCGCTCCAAGCTCATATTTGTGATTGGCGGCTTCTTGTCCAAATGGTCGTCGAGTACCTGACATACAAATGAAACAGGAGTTGAAAACAATGCAAATGTGTTTAAATACTGAGAATTACTTTTAAAAATGGCTTGAAACAGCCAGATATCGCCGTTTAAGCATTATGAAAACGTTTGCAAAGTCTAGGAAATATAAAAATATGAAGAGACCATAATCGTAGCATTATATTCAGCACACATTTTATATTTACATCTCAGACTTTACAAGAAAAGCAGTGTCTTGCTTATAAATACATTTTGTACAAAAAAAAAACAATGTCATTTGTCAAAGTGCAAACTAAGTATTTGCGTGGTTCTTATAACGTTCGTAATTGATATACTAACAAAACTTTGGAACGTCAGTGTGTTTAGCATCACCATCAACAGCTGCATCGCAGAAATTTTTTTCAATTAGTAATTGCTCCTCCTGCTTTTCACTATTTTCCTGTGGCAGACTTGTCTTTGGTGCTTGAGGAAGACTTTCTTTACTTTTAAATTTGACATTGACTAGGCAATCTATATAATAAAATGTTATGAGAAAAATGAAACAAATCACATATAATGCTTTCTTGCAGTCATTGTTTATACACATTCTATTTCGCAAACCAGTGACAGGGATCTCGTTGGACAGGGATCTCGTTGGAGTCATTAAAAGCTGCCTCCCTTTCTTCGTAAAACCAAAGATTTTTCAGAATTTTAAGTGATTTCAGAAATTTGAAAATAGTTTTAATGTAGAGGAATTCAGAAAAAATGTTGATTTCAAGAGCAGTTCTGGCAAAAACGTGATTATAAATAATTTACGTTCTTTCAATGTGCTTTTAATGCCATCTATTTACCCTGTGAATGTACCTTTGAAAACAAATAAAATGATTCATGGAATTTTACACAAAATCTAGGAACTTCTGAAAGATTTCCAACGAATTTTTAAACATTGCATAGTACGCAAAAGTTCAGTTTGGCTTAATAAAAACGCTTTGTTTCCACTCCACAACTAAATTTCCGCTACTGTTGCAAACATCAGAACTTCAATTATATTTTTGTGTTCTTTATCACAAAGTTAGAATCTCTGAAGAAGTTATTTTTGTAAGGTTTTCAAATATTGTTTTTGAATAGACTACAGTTTATTTACACGAGATTATGTTGTAAAAAAATCACTTAACCTTTCTTATTGTTGAGAGACCATGTTTTACTGAATATGCGAGCAGAACCAGAAGTCATATGGATAACATTCTGTGAACAAATAAATAAGGGAAAATGCATGTTACATGCTGCAAACCTAATTGCAAATTTCTACACAATTAAGAAATAATTGGTTGCAATTACAGCAAGATTGTGATAAAAAGCATACGCCGTCTTCATTTCAAATGCATTGAGAAAAAAAATAAAAAAAATCATTACGGAAAAAAAACAACAAATAAATAACCATCAATCCAAATCATTAATACGGGATGGGGACTGGTCTACAGCAGAAAATAAACATCTAATCAGACAAAAAATTGGTAATTTGGCTTTTCTTTGTTTCATTTTGCTGTATTAGCAGTCAAGGGGATAGAGCTGTTTTCAAAAAAGCTATCAAAAATGTTTATTTTGTCAAAAGTTTACCTGCAGTACTTCCCACATTTCTTTTTCTGTTGTTGTACATTCCGTGAAAAAGACATCCTTTATTAACAATAATAGTTACATATAAAAACTATAATTGATCACTTAATTTCAACCGTTCAGCCACAGGGAGTAAACAAAAAATTATAAATTGCATGTTTACTTAAAGAAATAGTCTCACGGTAATGCTTGCACGCAACAGCGCTTTTTGGTGCACCCTAAAATGGCGGTACATTAGGTGGTCAGCGACATGTCTACTTCGATACATCGAGGATATATCGACGTAGACAATCGATATATAGACGGCAAAACGCGGTAGTCCAGGAAATAAAAAAAAAAGGATTGTTTTAAATAAAGATGTATTCATAATTAATATAATTAGCCAGAAACAAGTTAGCTCGTTTGTCCATCGATTTATGTACAAAAACTTGTACGTGGATCGAGTTGCTTTGTATAGCAGTTTGCACTACACCCTGTTCTTCATGATCAGGTTATTGAGCTGGTGATCCGTAATAGTTTAAATCCTTTAGATCTTATTTAAATTCCAACATTTTGTGCACTATTTTTAAGCCCTTAATAACCGAACGCGAGGTCTTTGTGGAGAAATATCGGACCAAGGTCTTTTTGTACAAAAAGACAGAGATCCAATATTTCTCAGTAAAAACTGAGAGAGCGAGGTCATTGAATGTTTTATTATATGGCATCATTTGACCTGAAACGAAGCTTGCTTTCTTTCTCGTCCTTGCTTTTTTTACGGGTTGGCTTTCACTTCTCTAGTTTTCGACCATAAAAAATAAATTTGAAACAAATTGTATCTTCTGTTTTCCAAGTCTTTTTCCTTCGAATTACATTCGTAAATGGTTTTTGTTCCGTTTATTTGCGTTTTGCTGTATGCATTACAAAGTTTGTTTACATTTCATTGTAAAATTACGTGCCTTGGACAGTTGTTTAATCACCGGAAAATAACAAGACCAGCAAAAATATTCCTGAGCCATTCAAAGCGCTTCATTTAGCCTGACGTGACGCTTGCAATAAAGTAAAGTTAATTAATTATGCAACTCTATATTCGAAGGTGGAATGTCATTAAAGCTGGATTTCCACTTCCCGGTAAGGACGGTAACGGTAAACGGTAAACGGTACACATGAAGGAAATTTTCCGTTTATTAATTTCCTCTTGTTTTGGCGGACATTTTAAAACAGATGCGCATCATCATGGCTAAACTTAGAACAAAAACATTAATGATGCTGTTGCTATTGAAAAGAAGAATGCAACTGCGAAAAAAATACAAAAAGAGAATGTGGGTTCGAAGAATATTTCAGGAAAGAAAGCAAAAAGGAGAGTTTCACCTTCTTGTAGAAGAGATGAGACTTTTTGATAGGGAATACTACTTCAAATACTTCAGGTTATCCGTATCCCAGTTCGAAGAACTTTTGCAGCTTGTTGCTCCTAAAATCGCCAAGTGCAGTGAAAAAAGAGAACCAATATCTCCGAGTGAGCGGCTCTCAGTTACTCTAAGATACTTGGTCACTGGAAAATCTCACGCTTCGCTGTCAAGCAATTTCCGTATACATCCTACAACTATCAGCCGTGTTATAAGAGAGACCACGGCAGCTATTTGGGATGTTCTTTCACCCATTTACGTTAAGTGTCCCGAAAGTGAAGTCGAATGGAAGAACATTGCGAAAGATTTTAATCGCAAATGGAATTTTCCACATTGCTTGGGGGCAATTGATGGCAAGCACATAGTCATGCAAGCTCCAGCAAGATCAGGGTCGAGTTTCTTTAATTATAAAAAAACTCACTCAATTGTTCTTTTAGCAGTGTGCGATGCACAATACCAGTTCACCCTCGTAGATATCGGAGACTCGGGCAGAAATAGTGATGGAGGCGCTTTTTCTAGTAGTAATCTAGGATATTCAATAGAACATGATCTTTTGCATCTACCCAGAAATGAGAAGATACCTGGATCAGAAAACAAATTTCCTTATGTTTTTGTTGGGGACGAGGCATTCCGTTTGTCTGAGCAACTGATGAAACCCTACCCACGCGAGGTACTCTCTTTGAAAGAGAGGATTTATAACTATCGTTTGTCTAGAGCTAGGAGGGTCATTGAAAACTCATTTGGCATAGCTGCTGCACGTTTCCGAATTTGGCGACGCCACATTATTGGTAAAGTTGACTTGGTCGTTTGTACAACAAAAGCAGTTGTGGCATTGCATAATTACGTGATGCATGGCAAATCTTTTTGGGCAAGTAGGTACTGTCCTCCAGGTTTTGCAGATACCGAAAACAGCTATGGATTTAAAAAAGGAGCCTGGCGCAACGAAGTAGAAGCATTTCATAGCACAGCTGGGTTGGCTGACATTCAACAACTTGGTTCTAATAATTACAGTAAAATAGCCAAGAGAATACGAGAAAATTTTTGTGATTATTTCATGTCTGAGGCAGGGCAAGTACCATGGCAATTGAAGCATGTCACAGCAACACATGAATGATACAAGTTATCTTTAACTGGGTTTGACAATTGTTGGAGCATTCATTAATGAAACATGTACATATGAGTAAAGTAGAACATATATAATGTGTAGAAAGTTTGTAATTTCTTAAGTTTTAAGTATGCTAGTTTTCTAATAAACTTGTATAAAAATACCCACATATAACCAGAATTTTAATGCTCTAATCGTGATAAGGCCTTCAGAAAAAGCAACTGTAATTATAAATGACAAAACAACAAGCATCAGTTGAAAACCAATTTACCTTCAACAAAACACACTAGAATTAAATAAAACAAGAACTTAAACATCAAAATGGTATTTATAGTTCCAGTTAATGCAGTTATATAGCATGCAGTTAATCATTCATCATCAATGTCAAAGCTCATTAATACCTCTAAAAG
The DNA here is from genome assembly GCF_021976095.1 of Xenia sp. Carnegie-2017. Lineage (NCBI taxonomy): Eukaryota > Metazoa > Cnidaria > Anthozoa > Malacalcyonacea > Xeniidae > Xenia > Xenia sp. Carnegie-2017. Next base: position 4,948,030 of record NW_025813504.1, on the reverse strand, counting down.
TTTGATTCTAGCTCTCTTGTTCTTCTTAGATGAGAGTTGTTTTAAAGGTGCCACCAGACTTTTACAAAAAAGTAAATCAGAATCATTTGTGTCTTCACCAGATTTATTAATGTCTTTGACTATTGCTGCAGTAAGAGCTGCATTCAAAGGGTCATCATCTTCTTTTCGTTTTCGAGTTTTCGTTGAGGCTGCTATGATTTCTGAGGATGGTTTGGGCTTGGGTGATGGATTTCTCATTCCAGGTGCAGCAATTGCTATTTCATTGGAACTGCCTGAGGATACTTGAGTTAAATCAAATGGTGACGATGATCGACTATCTGATAGTCTGGGTACATTCACATTGCTTGTTGATTTTCTATTAGAAACACTATCTCTAAGGAAACTCAATTCAACAAAGAAGGCACATGTGGGTAACTTTTTTGCTTCTGCTCCAGATCGTGATTCCAATTCTCTCTTTTCAGACACTTTCGGAAACTTTCTCTTAACCTTTTGAACTCATTTTCTGCTTCAATTGCTGAAAACATATGGGTAAAATAACTAATTGTTGTCAAAAGCATACCAAGTCACAAATTTAAAAGAAAGCACAACACAACATGTGGTGTGCAATACTCGCAATATTTTTATACACATCTGGTTTAATAGCAAAAAAATAAAAGCATCTGCAAATGAGTTTATGAACAAAATATCAATATCATCTGAAGTTTTGCTATGGACTTTACATAACTAGGACAAAACTAACAATATGGTTTTTTAGATGTAATGCTAGGTATGCAAACACACAGGTATAAACACATGAAATGGCATGTAACAAAGTAAAAACATGAGAGATTTTTCATTTCTGGTTACCACAATAAACATGATAAGCTTCCTGCTTGTCATTTGTTAAAGGATGCTTTGTCATTGATGCATATTTAGAGACTGTACCTTGCACATGGAGTTGCTCTGAAATTTTTAACCATGCTTGTTTCTTCATAACACTGCTCTTGAACCCTTTGGACTTCAAATCCCATAGGCAAGGATAATTCCTCACTTCATCAATCAAATTACTACTGAAGTGATTCTGACTTTGTAAAGAGTACTCGCTCTCTTCGTTATGTCCAAAATTATCTATCGTATTATCACTGGTTTGGCTAAGCAGTTGCTGCTCCTTGGAAACATCTTCAGTCGCCGTCATCTTCTGCATTATATCTTGATCCAATATATACGTGGATTCTTCAGATCCAGTAAATATTTGGCTACCATAATAATTGACATGCGGATTGCTTCTCTGAAAACTTAATAATTTTGTGAGCATCAATTTAGTATTATCCGCCATCTTGCTACTACCCAGGAGTCAATTTTTGTGGTATAATTTGATTGGCTAAAAAGTGAAACGGTATGAATTCCGCGGAAAAAAGTTGACTTGACTTCAACTTTTAAAATTGGAAAGCAGTACGGTGTGCATACCGTTTTGCGGTGCTACATTTTCTACTGCGCATGCCTGTACCGTTTGGCGGTTACCGTTTTCCGTCCTTACCGGGAAGTGGAAATCCAGCTTAACACAAGCACGCAAATCATTACCGTGATTATCATTCATTAAAAAAATTAATGTAGTACGTGAGCAGATTAAAAAGCTGACGCACTGACAGTAAAAGAATATGAGTATAAAAAGGACTGTAATTTTCCATAGACAACCTTTTCTTTAGCGTAATAGTAACTAAAGACAACTAATAGCATTTCGTCCGCAGAAGGCTGCCCTTTTCTTAAGTTATACTTTTTTTAATTGTACTATTGAAGTTTTGGTTGTCAACATTTTATTTTCGTCGCCCTTATTCCTTAACAGTATGAGGCTTCATTTCTGCAACATTTCTATAAGAATGAAAAGCAAGGACCCTATAACTATAATTCAATATGGTGGGGGGTGGGGGACTAATATCTAACTCTTTTTATTATTAGTGTGCACATTTCCGTTAATAATATAAACATGAAAGTAAAAGCATTTCTATATTTGTGCTGGTCTGTCTGTACAAATGCTCACGATGCCTATCACTATCCCTTACGTTAAACTCGTTTTCCTTAAAGACAGGAAGCATTTCTTCTTTGTCGATTTCTTTTAGTATACAACAGACGCGCTCATATCCTGTTTCTTGAACGTGTGAATCCATAATTCGCTCTCTTCTATAGCGGTCCTTGTAAACGACAAAATATTCATTATCACTTTATTTGAGATTGTTTTTTATGATCATTGTCGCACATAATAATTATCGCTTTCAATTAGCTGACAATTAATAAAATGTGGCAGGTAAAACGACCTAAAAGTCTAAAATTACTCCATGTTGAAATTTGCAGTTATTGAAAATGCAAATGCAAATGCCAGTGGTGCTAGCACATGCTATTTCAATTTACTTTTTCCGCCCCTAGAAGCTTCAGTCAATTTTGATATTAGTTGATTGCGGTACATAATGATTTTAAAAACACTAGTAAAACAATCGCAGAGCAAAATGACTCTCTACTAAGCTGTCTCCTCTCAGACAGCTTAATAATAATTCTTGTGTATGCAATAAAAGACTGTCTAAATTTCAATAGGTATTTTGTATATGTAGCTAAAGTTTAGGACTTGAAGAATCCAGTTACATGGTTTTAACATGCGATATTTTAGTACAAAATGTTTAAGTTTGAAGATTTCAAGTTTATTTTGATTATTGCTTAAATGTTGGAATAATTTTTCCGATTAGCAACAGCAAGAGATTCTTGGTATACTGAATAAATAATTTGTCCTTGCTACTCTTCCTCCCACAGTCAACAGCTTACTAAACTTCAACTTTAGTGGTGAGCGTGCTTAGTAAAGTTTTTCAACATCCTTTGCCAAGTGCTATGCGTCGTAATAATTCCAATGTATTAATTAATCAGCGGCCGATCTAGGGTATGTATCAAGTCAGTCACGACACTGATGTTTATAGTTGAAAAATTACTTATTAAAATTAATTAATACAATTTTTTATGATCATTAAATTCCCGATTTATAATCGTTCGAATTTCAATGTCAAAATTCTGAGTTAGACATAAAAACTTATATAATTATCACCTTAATAAACAGATCAGTAGATTTTAACATATCTGGAATTATATAAACTGACTGACAGATAGGCTAGGGGGCTCGACAAGTTTGACCAACAACAGAGTCCAAGAACTCTGATATAAGCCATTCCAATGGGCAAGAGTCAGACCAGTGGACGATCTGGAAATTCTCTACCGATAAGGGACTAATTGCTATCGTGTTATTAGTTCGTTAAACTTTTTGTCTTATTGAGATTGGTTTGACAGATTTCGACTGATAGCTAATGAACTAACATAGCCAAGCTTACTAACTGAATTGAATGTTTGATCGTTTCATAGTAATTTGCAAAAATTACAATCAAAGCCACAACTGGAATTTAGGGAAATCTATTACAAATTCATATATTGAATGCTGCTGTCTATAGTTCGATTTTTTCAAGAGGGTGAGAGATTTATGAATGAATTGTAAATGCTCGAGCAAAGACGATCTCGAGAGAGACATTGAAGTTTTTGTTTTTGAAAAGCAACAAGCCATCATTGTTTGTTTAGAGATTTCTGAGAAGACATATACATCCAAAATCGTAAGCAAAGGGTAACTAAAGTGTAAGCATGACTGTAAAATATCCAAATCAATGTATGCGAGTATGTGATGCAATTTATGTCAATGTGGCGTAAGGTAAGCAGATTCTTGCTTTTAAAATTGTTGTTGCTGAAAGACTTTTAGTTATGATTTCTTTGGTACTTGGGCAAAATCCTGCTTTCCTTCAAATGTATTTCAGTGGACAAAAAACATTGGTGGCCATAAGGTGCAATGCTGTTATTTACCTTATTATAAATAAATTTTGTGGATTTTAGTTTATGGTGCTAAACATCGTTTAAAATTTGAGAAAATTAATATATAACATGAGAAGGAGTTTACTATAAATGTAACCAGTGATTATTAGTTTTTCTGATACATAAAATATTTTATTTTGACAATTGACTGGCATAGTATAATTTAGTATTAACCTGAGCAATTTCCCATCCATGAAATTTCCATGTCACATATTGTCCATCTCTAACGGAACACCTCATGTAAAGATGTGAAGGTGTGTTGATCTAGAGCTTAGAACAAATTGTTTTCTGGAAATTCCTAAGGGCTGCGTATGCAGGAAGAACATTTTCTATCAAGTAAAAATGTTTTCCTAGGTATGTAGATAAGCCTTGAAATTTGGCAAAACAGCCAAGTATTTGTCATGATCAATAGGTAATTTTTCTGATAATCATTATAATTTCTAAACTAAAGTATTTCAGTTTTCCATTTTAACTCATTTCGATTATATAAAAATATGCTTATCGTAAGCAGTAACTAAGCGTGATGCATGAACCAATTTTAACATCTCTAGTCATCAACTTTTTGTAATGTGTACTTGTCATCTCATGTAATTATATGATTAAAGGCATGTTGGTTATATTCTGTTTATATTGGCAAATACAATGCAACTGGTTATTGCTATAAAGCAGCTTACATATAGACTTGCAGTAGATAATAATATAATGCTTAGTAAACATGAATAACATTAGGCTGTCTCTTAATTGCAAACTATCACTCTGAGAATCTTTTTAAAACTATGGCAGAAAAAACTTGTGAATTATTTTCTTAAAAGGCGGCTTTTTTGTCACTGTATGTGGAGATTGGCAAAGGGTTAGACTTAACTTGCATGGTTTCAAATCTGAGCTTATGAACTGTCCCTTGTAGTACCTCATCTCTAACTTAACTCATTACATAGAGGTGTGAATGGAGGTTTTTAGGGGGTCTGGCAAAATGGTAAAAAAATTTTTAAAGCCTATGTCTTTTTTGGAATAGCTTTATTGTATAGTAAATTTATGTTCCTAGGTATGCCAATGAGCCTTAACATTTATCAAAACATTCATTTTTGAAAAAACGTTAGCATAATGTGTTGTTTTTACAAAAAACCATGCCCTCAAAAAATTTTGTATTGCTCTAAAACGCGCGAAATTGCATTTCTTCAATTCAAAATTTCCACGGGAGCATAACCCCTGACCTCTAAGTGAAGAACGCCGGAGGCATTCCATGACTGATGTTTGAAAAGTATTAGATCCTCCCCTGCAATAAACTTTGACTTGCACGTTCTTTAAATTTTTTATACTAAAACCACGTTTTGTTGTTTTGTTTATATTTTTTGCCAAGAATGTTTTCAGTAATATCCATGATAGATGTGCACAGTGATTCTATGGGGTGCCAAATGTTACAAAATCATCACGGAAGATATGTATGAAAATATATTAGGCATAAATTGAATAAGTTGTTAGGAAATAATATATGTAGATTGCGTGCACTTATGAACAAAATACAACTATTGTTGCTTGTTGACATATTCAACTATCAGGTAAGGTTTTGTAATATTTGCGCTGCTGTGCTTGTGCTTTATTTTTATTTTTCGTTACCGACAGCAGGATCATGTTACTTTAAATCATTGTGATCTTCTGAACAAATCTTTGTAATAAAAGATTTTATAGATCCTTAGTTCAATGAGTAAATTCCAAATGTTAAAAAAAGCTGGCCCAGATCGGAAAAGTAGATCTAAAAAGCCAGCCCAAGCTAAAATCAATAAACCTTGTCTATTAAGTAATTTTTATCAAGGAGGTTAGCATAATGTTATCAAAAAATTTACAAGTTAAAAAAGAATATCAAAGTTTTTTCAGAGTTGAAACTGTGAAGATCCAGAAGTAAATTTACGAAAAAATTTTCTCGTGTAATTAAAATCAAACGTTTGCACTTTAATAGTAAATCAATGTGATTACGCTATATTTTTCATGGTAGTTGTCTTTCTAATGTCTGATGTTGTACATTGCAGATTTTCCCTTTATGTTTTTATCTATATTATCACGATTTACAGCATTTTTATAAACGACAAAACCCTGCACACAACAGGAATGGGTAAAATTGGCAAGGTTTGCATTTTTGGGTAACATGATGTTTAAATCTCAGACAATATTATCCATTTAAAGCAAAGAAAATTAAAGCACAAATACAACACTACCAACATGCTGCAAAACCTTACCTAACTGAATCTTTTAACAAACGACAAATGTTCTCGTCCACGACACCACTATTAAGAAATTTTTGTTCATAAACTACCAACAACATGCGGGCATATTATATAATATTATGTTATTCGCCTCATATATTATTCGATAACTGACATGTTACAAGCTGATAGGACCTGTAAGGTGTAACACGAGAACTAAAATCTAAATATCCATATTTTCTCATACAAAATTCAACGCAGTGATTCAATGCCAACTGTGGCTTTCTTATCTTGCAACTGGAAACGTACCATAATCACAAGTTATCTGATAACCATATGAAAGCTTATAGTCTTAAAAAAAATTGCACGAAAATCAGTTTGTGTATTCCTTTAATGCCTCTTTGATTTGGTGATAATATATCAAAATATACAAAATGGCGCTTTGACTTCCATCTACAAAAGCCATATCGCATTTAAATTGCATTTTGTATTAAAGTGTAAACACATACCGTTAAATGCTAAGTGAAGTGCGACGTTCAATTGTAATTTTTTATGTTATCGCTCTGTCTTAAATAAAGAGCATGTTCGCCTTGGTTCAACGAATATAATGCCATGTTTTGCCTCTATAGAAACATCGTAGAGAAGCGTCCTTTCACTTTCTGCGGCTTTGGTCATGTGAGAGTTTATCTTAAAAGCGTGGGTGTAGTTTGCGAGTCGAGAACAAAAGTTGAGAGTCGAGTGTTATGTCATGAGTCGAGAGAAAAAATTCAGTGCCTTAAAAGCATCATAAAAAGTATGATGTGATTTTGACGTCAAATTTGTGGTTTATATTTGTTGTTGTTGAAAATTTTCGTGATACTTCACATTTAATGATTTGTCTGTCATTTAACTTTATGGCGACGGCGATTATTCATGCAATAATTTTTACTAAGTTATATATTTCCGGAAGTGTTGTTTCATCCAAAGTATCTCATTAAATACTTAAGCTTTTATAAAACAAATCACAGCATTAGATAGCCTGCAATCAATGCCTTCTGTTAATATATATTTTATTACTTGGACATGTTTTAGAACGATTAAATCGCTGTTGCTCTGCCATCAACATAATTCCTAAATTATAACGCAATGAAACACTTACACAAGTTTGTCGGAATTTTAGTGTTTTGTTTTGTAGATATGGCAAAAAAAACAGATAAGACCATAGTAAAATTCAATGAATTTTCTATATGAAGATGGAATTTCAGCTTTTCACAATCAAATATATTGCGGTTTTGGCATTAGAGTAATATTTCCTCGAAAGTTTTTTTCAAGCGGAACGTCTGTTGCCACGGCGATACGTTAATAACATCTTAGGGAAACCATCGCTCCAACAGACTTTGTTTTTAATAAGACTACGGGAACATTTGATGTTGAGAGAACAAATGATGCTGAGTCAATTGCCGGTGGTTAAGAGTCATAGGATGTATAGAACCGGAGATATTGACACTCAAAATTTGGCGGTCGGCTTTCCGATCATTAAGGGTCAGGTCAGTGTTTCCCAGCTACTGGTACCATGTAATCCAGTACTACCTGTCTCATGTGGGCAGATGGAGCTCACCAGCCTTGGCTGGCAATCCATCTTCGGGAGTAAACCCTGAGGAAAAATCAGCTTTAGAGAGGAGATGGGCGCCGCCAAAACTTGTCTACGCCCATGGACTTGTTATGATAAGACAAATAGACATATCGACATGCCAGATCGGTCGAGGCCCGGATCACCAACGACCGCCCTTCCTGCTGCAGTGCCGCAGGGTTAAGGGAGTGAGAAGTATGCTACTGGGGCACAACCATCTCCAGCACTAAGACTTCCACGGGACAACACCATCATTGGGACCTGGACTGTACGGACTTTGTATGCGTGTGGAAAGATAAAAAAACTCACACATGAACTTTCTAGATACAAGTGGGTCATCCTAGGAATAGCAGAAGTGAGATGGACAGGCTTTGGAGAAACCATCAGGGATGAGGGAAACAAGTTGTAGTATACTGGGGATAACAACAAGCATAGACATGGAGTTGGCTTCATTGTCAACAAGGATAGAGTGAAATCAGTGATTAGCTACACACCAGTCAACAGCAGAATTATTTCGATTCGTATTGCAGCACGGCCAAACAACCTCTCCATCATCCAAGTCTACGCCCCGACCTCTGACTATGACGACGAGACAGTAGAAGGATTCTATGAAGAACTGGACAGGACCATCAAGTCCATTCCTAAAAAAGACCTGCTGATTGTCATGGGAGACTGGAATGCTAAAGTAGGCGAGGATGCATATGACCAATGGCCTGGTACAGTTGGACGCTTTGGATTGGGAGAGACCAATGATCGTGGACTAAGACTGCTAGAATTTGCCACGAGTTACAAGATGACCCTAGCCAACACACTGTTTCCGCATAAGACATCCAGAAGGGCAACATGGCACTCACCTGACAACAAGACCCACAACCAAATCGATTTCATTCTCTTCTCCTGCAGATTCAAATCCAGCATTAACAAAGCCAAGACTAGAACCTTCCCTGGAGTAGACATTGGTAGTGATCATGACATGGTGCTGCTGACTCAGACTAAAGAAATACTACAAGCCTAACAGCGCCCTTATAAGATTCGACCTAGAAAAATTACAGGATCCAACAATTGCTGCCACGTTCAAGGCAACATTGGGAGGGAAATTTGCTGTGCTCAATCTGTTGGAAGATGACAACAACAACCTCACAGAAAATGCGAAAGAAGTGCTACAAGAAACAGCAACAGAGGTACTTGTGAAGAGAAGGAAAAGGAAGAAGCCTTGGGTTACAAATGACATCCTGGACCTATATGACAACAAAAGAGAGCTCAAGAGGAAGAAGACCACAGATACATCCGCCGCTCAGAAGTATGCCAAAGTCGACAAAGACATTAGAAACAAAATGAAGAAGGTTAAAGAGAATTGGATTGCTGAACAATGTAACATTCTAAAAAGAGGCATGAGAAATGGTAACAGCAAGATTGCATATGACACCCTCAAGATGCTAACAAGGAAACAACAAGCAAGATCCTCGTTAATCGAAGACAAAAACGGCTCCCTTCTTACCGACGGAACAGCAGTCCTTAGAAGATGGACAAAATACTGTCAGGAATTGCACAACTGCAACTTGAGACCAGATACTAGCTTCCTAACCAAAGCACCCAATACAAACAGGGATAATGGAGATGCACCAATTTTTCAGAAAGAAGTCAAGGCAGCACTACATTCATTAAAAGGAGGCAAGTCACCAGGAGCAGACAATATACCTGCAGAACTTCTGAAGCATGCAGGCCCAGAACTTGTAAAGGCTCTAACCACCATCTGCCAAAGGATCTGGAAAAAGAAGCAATGGCCAAAAGAGTGGAGTCAGGCTTTGATCATACCCCTACCCAAAAAAGGCAATCTCAAACAGTGCCAGAACTACAGAACAATCAGCTTGATCAGCCACCCAAGTAAAGTCATGCTTTGGGTTGTACTAAATAGACTGAAGAAACAGGTTGAAGAAATACTTGCAGAAGAACAAGCAGGATTCAGACCTAATAGAAGCACAGTCGAGCAGATATTCAACATCAGAATTCTCATAGAGAAGCACATGCAACACCAGCATGAACTGTTTCACAACTTCATCGATTTTAAGAAGGCTTTTGATCATGTGTGGTATGATGGCTTGTGGAAAGTCCTAAGGAATTACAACATCAACAACAGGCTTATTGATGTAATAAAGGCTCTTTATGATGGATCAACTACTGCAGTTCATCTGAATAACAAGATTGGAGAATCATTCAGGACAACAGTTGGGGTTCGTCAAGGATGCCTGCTCTCTCCGGTTCTGTTCAACATCTTCCTAGAAAACATCATGACAGAGACACTATCTAAATTCCATCCATCAATAAGCATCAATGGTAGACCACTTAGCAATCTTCGATTCGCTGATGATATCGACCTTATAGGAGGTAGCGAGCAAGAGCTTCAAGACCTCACCACAAAACTTGAAGAAGAAGCAAAAGCCTTTGGAATGGAAATCAGTGCAGAGAAAAGTAAGGTTCTTGTCAACAGCAGCAGCAAGCAAGGACCAACCAACATCAGATTGAATGGACAAGCTTTAGAGGAGGTAGACAGTTTCAAATACCTGGGTTCCATCATCACTAAGAATGGCAGTTCAACAAAAGAGATCAAAACAAGACTTGGCACAGCTACAGCAGCAATGACTAGACTTGGCTCCATCTGGAAGAGCACAAACATCAGCCTCCCTGTTAAGATCAAGTTGTACAAATTACTGGTGATTTCCATCCTCTTATATGGATGTGAAAGCTGGACGTTAAATGCAGAAACTGAAAGGCGGATCCAGGCATTTGAGAACAAGTGCTACAGAAAATTACTAGGCATCCATTACTCAGAGCACAAGACCAACCAGTATGTCAGGCAACAAATTGATGATGCTGTAGGCAAACAACAACAGCTCCCAGCCATTGTAAAGCAACGGAAACTTGCATGGTTTGGCCATGTTAATCGCCACACTTCCTTGGTTAAGACCATACTCCAGGGAACCGTAGAAGGAGGACGTAGAAGAGGCCGTCAACGGAAAACCTGGTTCGACAATGTTAAAGAGTGGACTGGACACACACTAAGCAAATTGCTGAGAATGACAGAAGACCGAAGACAATGGAGATCCCTGACTGCAGTCTCTATTATGACACCCCTACGACATGAAAATGTCACGGGACTGACATGACATGACATGACATTTCCGATCATTATGTCTCTATCGCTATGCCAACAATAGCCCCGATAAAAGGTTAAATATGCATGATATGGGCACGCTGATAGGCCAAAAATACGCTCTCAAGACGACGGTTCTTCTAGTCTTAACATGGTGAAATCTGAATGAATTTTAGGCAAAATATATCGAAATTAAAATAGTAAACAATTAAATAAATGCGTTTTTTTGGTTTTACGTTAATTCAAACCTTAATATCTCGTGTAAAATGCTATCAAAACGAACGACTTCCACACTATCTAAAAGATCGTTTTTAAGCTATAATTTGTTGGTAAGTTTATTATTTTAAGTTGTGTATATCCAAAGTTATGACATAATGAACTTCGTAGGTCTTCAAAGACCAAAAGTTACCAGGGACCGTCGCCAAAGAGTTAAGGATAATTTCTATGCAGCTGCATTTTACGCTGTAGCGCAAAATGCCTACACGTTCATTAAATTACGCTTGTGCAACATGTCAAGCTCAAAAGGTCAATAGCACTCGTGCGCTCGCGAATAGCTCAAGAGCATCGCGACAAAGTTGAATTCGTTCTACTTTTGAATACATTATTTTGCTTGTAAGTTCAAAACATTTTATGGGCTTTCCGCGAAAGAGCTTTCTCATACAAAATATCCGTTTTGTAGGAATCCTAACCTTTCTTCTACGACGAATCAAATAGATAGCATTTAGTGTGTTTTTTAAGCATTGTAGAAGTAACTGTCTTTTGTTGACAGCAGCCACGTTTATTTTCTAAAAGAACAGTTGTAATATATAGTTTAGATGGCTGTTTGGCAAAGAGGAATAAAATATTAACTGGTGTTTACCAAGATTTCACAATTGATTTCAAAATGCAGATGATATAGTTCTTCATGGAAATAGTGAATTTTTCGACAGCAATCAAACAAAATTCAATGAGGACATTAATGCTGTTGCTGACTGGTTGGGTGACACTGAATTGTTAGTAAATTTAGAGAAAGGAAACACTGAATGCCTCATATTTGGAACAGCAAAAAGATTGACAAAGTTAAACGACTTATTTTCTAATTACTACTATGCAGAGTGAAAAAATATATGAGACAAAAGAATATAATAATCTTGGGTTGGAATTGAATATTACTTTCAATATGGGTTCTTATTTTTAATAAAAAATTTTAAGCGTGCGTCCGGAAGGCTGAGACTGCTTGCAAAGAGGTTGTCTTAACAGTAAATCGGCAAAAGCAATGTATTAATTCTAGTTTTTACGTAACTTCACTTATTGTAGTATACTCTAAATTAAATTAACTGAAACAAAGATGAAGAACATCTCAACTTTTCAAAACCATGCTGCCAAAATAGTTTCTTTCGGCAGTGGCTTTTTGGTAGATCTCTCTTTGGTTATCCAATGTAACTGTAAAAGAGCTTGTGAGGTTGTACGAAAAAGCCAATTTAAGGACATATAATTTCTTTTTCAAAATTTTCATCATTATTATTATATCGTGGGGTGGTCTGGCTGATAAGGAAGTCCAATCATTATCTTGTAATTAGTTTCAACATTTTTGTCTTTTTGTCTTTTTGTCAATTTTTTGTCTTATGTTGATTGACAGATCAATTGTAAATGTTAACTTGATAAATTTTCTGAAGACTATTATACTTTATTATAGATTTAAAATTTAACTAATATTTATTGTATGAAAAGGTATTTATTATAATAAGTGATTATTACTTATTAATTTCCCTAAACGTTACTGAGTTGCTCATTAATCTAACTTCTTGCAGTCTTATCAAATGTACCACATATCTTAATTGTATATGATGTAAAGTACTTAAAATCTACAAAACATAAAACAAAGGACGTAATCTAGTTAATTTGCAAACGTTTTAAGCCTGACCGCATTTTTTTTGCAGCTTTAAGTCTATTTCACTATGTATGATTTTTGAAAAATTGGTTTTCCAGGTACCTGCCAGCGATCATAGTATGAGGTACATGATTTTGCCATAAAGTTTTCTATCCATGCGATGGCGTCTGAAGGAGTTATGAAACCGATGAACAAGCGGAGTGGGCAATGGCTTCAACTCGTCTTTTTGAGGAGTTGGGAGTTAAAAGGCAGTTTCAAGGTGAGGGAGGCAAATTTGTGCCACGACGGTGGAAAAAACTAAAATAAAAATACATGAGCAACTGGGAAAATATGAAACGTCAACCACAACATTAACATTGCACAACCTTCTCAACCTTCACCGCTTTACAATAGCTCCACTTATAGTGACGTCACTACCGGAAAGAAGACCCTACTTCCCCACCCAAAAAAAGCTTACGCTCTCAGGTAGTTGAGCTGAAGATGTCACTCGTAGAAAACACTGTATGAAGTATTGCTATAAACTTGGGGTTAAACTTGCAAATTTTATTTTGACCAGACGCTCTGATGATGATTATGCAAGATTTTATAACAACATGGATGAATTGCAAGTTGCGAATAGTTAGGGATGAGAACTTAGTCACTACATATAACGTGGTGAGGAAAAGCGGAAAAAATATTGTAAAAACAAATACAACAAAAATTAGCCTCATCAAAATGAAAATTCATATACCATTCATTAAATTATAGTTAAATTGACTATCTGTGCCTCATATCTCTATAAGCACTAAAGTTCATAACTCGAGCTAAAGTGAGAGTCTTAAATTCAGTCGAGTTATTGTGATTTATTCGTGATCATCGTAATTGTTTTATAATGGCACAATTTATTTCAGGTTTGTTCATTTCTGGCCGAACCAGAGTGCAAGGGCTGTTTAGGGAATACTGCTTAATGGCATACATAACGTCGAAGAAAGTGCAAATCTTCTGAAAAGGCAAAGAACAGGTGCCAAATTAATGTCGACAATAAACGCGACAGATAAAGAGTTTGACGAGTTGAATTCCATGTAGAAAATTTACGCCTTCAAGCAACAATGCAGAAAAGTTTCACAGTAAATTCAAAAATTTTTACCGACTACCGAGATCTTATGTTAAAGAAAATTTTCACAATATTTGCAGAAAAGGTGCAACTGCAACATAATGCAATCAAATGCTCACTGATATTACTTTATTAAGTGATTTCGGCTGTTTGACTACCGCTAATCTCTCTCTTATTTTACAGCCCGTCGAAGGCTCTAGTCAAACAGCTATCAGCTCGTTTGATAAAATTAATTATATCAGTAAAGTTGATCGCATTATAAGTATGTGTATTGTTGCATGTTTTAGATATTCACTGATATTAAAAAGAACTCTGGACATGTTTATATTAATTCGATTCAAAGAACACATAATTTACATCCAGGACGACCGTAGATGTGTATCGACGAGCTTGTACTTGATAATTATACGACAGAATGTTTTGATGCTTTTGTACATCGATTAAACTTCTTCAAAGAGATTTGTGATGAAACCTAAAATTCGGTGAGAATCTCATTTTTGACTTACGCTAGCTGGACAGTTGGTGCATATGCAGTAAAGTTTTCCATTTCGAACACTAGTGGCTTCATAATATTTACTAATAAAGTATAGTATACAAATCAGAGAACTCTAGATACGCGAAAAACAAAATAGGTGATTACCACAATGTTAGAAATAGCTACGACATGGGGAATTTATGGCAATATAATGAAGTAGATTTATAAAATTATTATTTAAGCAATCTACTATATTATCTGTGTAATCTTTTGTTTTCTGGGGTGCAAAAAATGAGATTTCTATTAATTATAAGAATGGAATGTATCATAGAGTGTTCTCCCATGTGAGACTTCTTCAAGTAAGTATTATTAATATTAAGGAAACATTAAGGAAAGCATTAAGGAAAACATTTAGGAAAGCGTCGTAATATTGATACATGTCATGCGCAGTGAGAGCCACGCCTAATTTAAATGAGTGTAATAATGCTTCTACTCCAGTTTGAAAAAGTGGAACTATGCCTGCACACCTCCACTATCATTCTTTAAAATCAAAATTCTTACAGTCATTGTCAAACGTGTCTGAAACTTAAGAAATTCGGTGTGCTACTACATTATAAGCAAAACTTTTTCACAAAACAAAAAAAGCATCAAATTTATTAAGAGTCTGCCAAAATCCACTTAAAAACTGTGCAGTTTGAGCATGAAGAAAAGATAATGTTGTAAGAAAAGTAGTGACAGGTTGTAAGAGATCTAAGAATAACCATAACACTTGAAAATGCAGTTAAGCTCTCAACACATCTCTTGTTTTCAAGTTGTTTAAGGCAAACTGTGACATTGTAATGTTCACAACAAATATCACCTACGATTGTCCACAATTAAGTAATTACTCGAATCGAATTGAAGACTTTGCATACACACATTTCACTTTATAAAGCAGCAGTGAAGTATCGTTGACAATAAAACCTCTGTTAGGCTTTGCTCATGAAGTGCTATTTTAAGAAAGACGTTGTGCGTGAACGGTATTGAAAGAATATTTAAGGAAAATAATATTTCATAAAAATTAGCTACAAAAAAAACAACAAAATAATAGTTATGTTGCAAACAAATGTCTAATGAAAATCTACGTAAACGAATCAAAACTAATTTTCTTGAACTAGTTTGAAAATTGCACTAAAATATACTAAGAATAAGAAATATTAAGGTAAAAAGAAGTCTGAAAATTGTTCTTTCCATCTTAAAAGATTACTGCCTCAGAAAAAATTACGAGGCCTTATTTTCATTGATGTAGATTTTAAGGAATAGTGATAGCCTTTCCATGCCCTCCAGTTAATACCATCAGCGTATGAAGAGTGTTTACCATGATGATAGATCCCGTTTAAATTAGAAGCATGACAATTATTATACCACCATGCGCCTTTATAAATAACTGCACAATTTGCTGAAGAAGATTTATCGTTGTCAGAGTCTTTAGTAGTAAAGGCCATTCCCTTGTGGGAACTTTTAAACGAATCACCAGCTGTTCCTAAGTATTCGTTAAAACACAATGTTATTTGTTGTTTAAGTGCCTATGAATGAAATTTGAGCGACTAAGTTGTGCGGGTAAATAAGCAAAACCTAAATAGAAATTTCAATGCATAAGACTTTTGTTTATAACATCTCAAACACAATATATCTTTACACTATGTTAATAATTTACTAGTCATATAACTGCTATCTACTCCATGTGAAGTTTGGAAACATCAGTACCAAAAAATTGCTTGAACAAAATATGAATAGTATTATAAGAATATTGTATTTGTGTTTTGGCTTCAAAAGAAACAAAATGTACGATTTTAAAGAACAAACAAAATCACATATTATATTCAACACATCATAACAACACTGTTGAGTTGCTTTTTGTTTCCTGCCTCGTCAGTTTGAATCATTGTTTTACAGTGATAACAAAGAGCATGACCCAAATGAAAATTGTATTTTTCGGGAGCATGTAAAGCAAAGATCATGTTGTTGGCTCATTGTAGATAATTTCGTTCAAGTTTACTTATATGAAACTATTTTGCCTACGTTATTCTATGAAGAAATTACAAGTGAATGTCATCAAGTGCACTCAAGGTTACAAAAGTGTTACCTCGTTGAAAAGCACCAAGGAATACCAAAGTTTAAGTTTGTTTTCAAGAATAAGGCAACGTTGCGATTAATGACGGAATAATACAATTTGTTCCCTCACAAAACAGCATTGTAACACCTTGCACAATTGGCATAGATCTGATCTTATTTAGCTTTATTTTAAAACACCAGTTAAGAAGCTACTTGAAAGTGGAGTTGTATATAAAATCACATGTCCACGATGTAGCTCGTGCTATGCTGGCCAAACAAGTCCTCATTCAATTAACATTAGTAAGGAGCATCAAAGCAATACAAATCCGGTGGGAAATCCCTTTAGTTTATGTAATGACAGTATTACGATGGAAAATGTATGTTAATTAGTGAGTTCGTCAAGATCTACGACACATATAAAGGCCAATTTCCTTTACGGTCGCTTTGCCCGCGCGCGCAGGGCATACACATTTTAGCATGCGCTATAAACTACGTCATTGGCTTTTCTCGGACTTCACGGACGTTAGCGCACACGCTTTGAAATTTGAAAAATTTCGACTTTCTTGTCGTGCGAACCATGGAGCACGTGAATAATATCAACCAATCACCAATAGTTGAGACGCTTAAGAGAAGGCTGGCTGGTATAGTTATGAAGGCATCACCAGTGAACAGGTAGCTCAGTGTTATTGTCAGCCTTTCGTCTAGCCCTATGTCTACGCGTCGTGTTTTCCAGCATGTGATACTGGGGCTAACTAAACCAAGTAGCTCTTCAAATGTGCTTGGTTTTTTTGGAAACATTTGAAAAAAGCTCATGGTTGAATAACATTGATATTTGCATAAAGTTTGATATTCGCCTTTACTTTTTCCATCTAAATAGATTTGCCTCATCCAAAGTCGTTTTATAGAATTTCCTTCTTTGTAATCGCCTTCTTAATAACATCAGTGTTAAGAGTCTTCTATTTAAAGCTACTATCTTTGACTAGTTTTTACATTACCGCGCGCAAAAAAGTTTAATGGAGACTGTTTTTAAACGCGCGTACGAATGCTTAAAATTGTTCTCTCCGTGTTCGCTGGCAAAACGACCGTAATGAAAATCGTCCATAATTACTTTAGCAACATAGCAGATTAATGCCATTAAACCCTCTCTAAACACTAAAAACGAATATAGGACTCGTGTACTTGTTATGAAAATATATAAGATAGTAGATTATTGTAGTTCAAATTGATAATTCGAAGCTTTGTTAATTCCTATGTTAGATTTTTTAAAAGGCTTGTAATTTAAATGTTAGTCATTTCTAACATGATGGTACATGGAATACCAAAATATATCGTTTCCATACTGTTGTTGGCTTTTGTATGACAAAAATTATGTGCTGCAACGTTTTTACCTTGCAGGGTGTCTTAATGCTCAGTTTTTGATATAACATAATTTGATATCATGTGTGCTGCGCACATCCGTCAAACTTTCAAATGTTGTTCACTAGTAACTTTGCCAACGAGACTGAAATTTGCAGAGATTATTGTAAAACACCGCAGCTGCGTCAACCAATAGTTTGTCCTCAACTACCCTAACAATATTGAAACCATCCAAATGGACCAAAACTGAAGGACAAAAAACGTGGAAAAGTAAGGGTTGAAAACCTATTTTTTAAACCCTATTTTTATATGCACACCCACTTGGTCACAATATTTATGTATGCATGATATGCCGTATTAATTTCTTTTTCAATCTATTGTTTTTCACGTATCATAGAATAAACTTAGCAATTTTTTCCCCCTCCCCTAACAAATATCACCCCGTCTACGTGTCTGATGCCACTGTATGTCACTATAAATGCAGATGTATGAAGTATTGCAAATACCATTGTTAATCATATTAAAAGAAAAATTATTCCTTGGACCAAATTGTTCGTTCACAACTTTTTAAGTTTGGACACATTGTCAAGTTATTGATTGTGATTAAAAAAATTACTAAAGTATATAGCAGTAATTTGTACCTGAATATGTTCCAAGGCTTAACTTGTATTTCAGTTTTCACTTGTAACAGAGAAAAATCATATTCAGCATATTTTGTGTTGCCTGCTGTATCCTCCATGTCAATGCGAAGTTTATTTTGACTTATAGACGTTAATCTGTTTATTTTTCTAATCCAAGCCAGAATTCTGTTTTCAAGTTCCCAAAGCCATTTTTGTAATCCTGCCATCCTCTATAGAAATCAACACTACCATCAAGACGACGTTGAAAAACAGTCCAACCACCACCAGATGTCTTCATGTCGCAATATACATTGAAACTCCCTTGATCATCAGGATCAATCTGATACACACCACTTTTTCTTTCTCCTTTCTTGTAAAGTTCTGCGCAGTCTTTAACTTATTAGAAAAAAAAACAGTAAAACTTTCAACAAATTCGTTATCTTTGCGAGCTTTAGTATTTTAAAATTAAAACCGAATTTCAACCGAGAATTTTTTCAACAAATTATTTTTGGGTTTTGTTTATGAGAAAATATTGGAATTGAGTTCCATGGAATAAAAAACAAAAAGAAATTTAAATAATTTTCTTGCATGAAATGTTTTTAAACATATATGCTTCGAAGGTTTTGCTATTATAACAACAAAGCAAATATTTTTCTTGGGCAGTTTTTTTTAAAATGCAATGAATTTTTTAACTTTTTGAAAGAAATCCCGAATAACGATATCCTTTTTTATTACAATTTTGGACATGAATATGACACAAAGTCGTTGATGTTTCGTCTTTACTACGAAAATGACGTGAGATTAGCTACTAAAAAGCAATGAACGAAATATTTTTTTAGAGTTAGTATGAAGATAATTTTTTTATAGCTTTTAGACAACTGTCGAGTTCAGGGGTATTTCGATTTGTTAGAAACCCATTTATAATAGGAGTTGGTTAGGTTTGCTAATGACTGCCTCTTTTCCCCCTATCCCCACCCTCCAAAAATTGGCGATTTTTCGATAATTTTAGATTATGTCTGAAATTTGAAAACAACTGAATGTGGAGATATTCTGAGAAAGAATTTTTGAACGTAGCAATTACCCCGAGAATAACATGCATAAACGTGTTATCGTTAATCTGTTTCTATTTTTAGAGCTTTTTGTTGTCAATTTTCATAAACTACTCTTTGAAAACAGGTAAATGCCCCGATTTATGGAATTTTGTAAAAAATCAAGAAATTCTGGAAGGTTTTTGGAAACAGAATTTCTTCCAATAGGCATTGATGGTACACGAAAATAAACTGTTGGCAATGGATATCAACCTTGTAAACTTTAATTGGCAGTGTCAGCTATATGGAGTAAAAAAACCTTCAGAAGTTAATCTTCCGTGAAATCTTACTACCTGAAGACAATGGTTATCGGACTTGTACATTACTACGCACTTATTGATGTTAGAAATTATGATATCTTCCAAGAATTAGAAAAATAGTTAAGACATGTAGCTGAGAATACTTGGCATAGTGATTGGGATTGGACTTATCATAAAATTGCCTTTATAACTAGTCCCCGTATCAAGAAGTCAAAGGAAAATCAGATGTTTGCCATTTTCGTTGAAATTTACATTATAAAAAAGAAAAATCTTTTGCTAAGTTTTTGTTTGCGTAACGTAACACGCAAACTATCTATTCGTCAATTTTAATAGATCTTCCATTTTTTATACATCATTTGTATCTATTTAAGTCACAATAATATAATTAGTTAAATAAGAAGACAACTTAATGCTTTCTTTCACTTACTTACCTTTCGTATTCTTCTTACAAAACAGGCCTTTATTTAGAATGTCTAAAATTTGTTTTTGAAGCTGAAGTTGTTTCTGAATTAATGCTTTTAAATCATTATTGGTCCTTCGAGTCCTCAAAGCTCGTTTAAACATTTCCAATGATCCTATTTGTGAATGGTGATCATGACTAGATGCCTCTCTATAACAAGGTATAGAAAAGGAAGGCAGTGCTATGGCAATTTCAATCAATTAATGGAGGTACATGTACATATATGCATGTATTAAATTTATTTGAAATCAATTGTTATCAAGAATTGATAACATTCTTACAATTAAAACAGCCTCTCTCTTTCCCCCATGTGTCAAACGTCTTATGCCATTGAAGCCACAAATTTAATTGCTAGACGTCTCTTATCGTTGGGTAGAGTAATAGTTGTAGGCAATTTAAAGAAATGTGTTCTTAAACACTTTAATGCCTTGTAAATTAGAAATATATTCTTGTAAATAAAAATTTGTTTTGTTAAATCCTAGAATCAAAATATGTTATGTTCTTATAACAAAAGGGAAGTAATGCTCTTTTGGTTTTATTTCAGCAAAATTTCTTTCGAGTTGAACTGAAAATAGAGCGATTCCTATCATTGGAAAAATTGCAAAATTAATTTTCGATGACTCATCAAAAGTGTCATAAATATTTTCCTAAATGTCATCCTAGAGAGTAGCTGCAACGAATTAAATAATTTTTGCAGCTTAAAGTATGTTTTAATAGCTTTATACTTGGATGTTGTATGTCGATGTTATTAATAAATTACTATACTTCACAATTTTCCATAGTCTATTTTTCTATGTAACTACATTTTAGTCTATGTAATTGCTTTACCTTACAATATTTAGTTAGCGAATATAGAATTTAAAGAATAATATCACGTGTTTTACTCACGCCCAACAATAGAATCATCAATAAATTTCTAATGCTGGGAATGGAATTAATTTACCTCGTCGACAGACATTGTTTAATGCAAATGCCGTAATTAGTAAACCCTTTAATTACTTCTCAATTTTTTGTCTTTCGAATTTTTGATCGCTTCCGTGTTGTTGCCTTACGAGAACGCTGTATGGGAGGGAAAGGGTTCAGTAAAAAAGATATGTTGATATCTATTCCTAATTAAGCCTGTACTGGGTGATTGAAGTAGATCGTGATTGATTTTGAATTTAAACATGGGAAAATAACACCTCGATTGCCATCCTAAACAAGCCTATAGCATGTTTTTGAAATACAAATATAAGCGAATATTTGGATTATAATATTTATACACTATGTCAATTGTGTCATTTCATTATGAAGAAGAGCAGTTCGTTTATATGTATATACTTATAATTGCATATTTAATATTGCATTAATATGATGAAAAACAGACACAAAAATTTATGTAGACGTGTCAGCAGTCATTTTGCCCTTTCTACTCTTATATAATCAACTACACTTCGCATTCAATTCATAGCCACATACGTTAAAAATTATACGCGGATTAAAATTAACGCGATTGATTGACTACAAGACACAATTGCAGCTAACTGAACAAGGGTTGTTTAAAATAGTCAATAATTTTCTGCCAAAAAAAAAACAAAGACAAAGACGTTTCTGCTGATGAACATGGTTGATTTTTTAAATCAGCATGAATTAGGTAGCCACAAGTATGCTGCTGCTTTAAGGGCAAACGAAAAATAGGTCTTTTTTTGTCTTGTTTATACGATTCAATCGAAAATAATTTTGGTTATTCAAGAACCGTCAGTTTTATGTTTTCCTTTCGTTTGACGGCTTCCAGTTTGTAGGCAGAAAGAAGAAATTACTATGGTGATTCCTTTTACTTCAGCATTCAGAAGAGTGCATGATAAAATATCAGCAACTAGAGAAAACATTTAGCTACAAATCTAGCAGTGTTCGGCATACGTTGGATTACGCTGAATGTAATTGTCGTCTCGTCGTGCCGTCGGTCATGTTTATGTTTCAGTCCAAGTTCTATTGTTCAGTTTCCTTTTTAAAAGGAGAAAACGCAGCAAATCGAAGCGGGGAATTTTAAAAAAAGCCAAAAGCCAAAAGCCAAAACCAAAAACCCACACAATTTAAATCTTATACATTGAATCTTTTCTATATGAAGAAGCTTGGTGTATTTTAAAAATCATCTAAAATTTACCTGTTCATAATGGCAAATACAACAGAAACAACCAGCATAGACAAGAAAATAGAACTGGCCATTTTTCCAAGGAAGTCAATTAGTCGCAAAATAACTTTACCTTGCACAAACACTTTCAGTGTTACACTAAACCCTGATCTGCTATTATGACTTTGTCATAATAGCATTTTCTTATTCATGTAGCTCTCTTAGTTATCATGAGTTTTGCTGAAACGGATGTCGAAGTAAGATTAAACATCCTGTTTTTAAAAAAGGGAGATAACAGAAAACAAGATAATAATCAGTATTCTTTCATGTTTTGTGCAAAATTTTACGAAGCGATCATCAGCATGAAATTAGCGACAGTTTCAACGAGGGAAAGGTTTGTACTAAAGGGTAGAGCTGCAGAGAATTGCATTTTTCTTTATGGTAATTACCTAGAAATAAAGGTTCATAACTATTTATATGACAAAAGACATTTGCACGTGAGAAAAGCAAAACACGAAGTAAAACTCAATGTTCTAGTGTTTTTTTCACTCCACTTTATACTTTTCTACATCGCTTATGGAATTGTAAAAAAAGTTTACTGCATTTTCTCATCTAATATCAAAACTCTCATTGGTGTTTTCTTCGGTATATATTTTTGAAATATTTTTAAAATTACGTCGTGTGGAATGTTTTTCATTATGACCAAAAACGTGTCTGAGCCAATCAATCCCAAAAAACAAAACCAAAACAAAAAAAACGTTGTTGAAAACTATAGCCACAAAGCTCTCAATCATATGCATGCAACAAAAAAACACAAGACATTCTTTACACAATGAAAACCATAATGTATTCTAAAAACAATTTATGGTTCAGTAACTGTACACTGTGCACATTGCAAATACAAAAGCAACAACCAGTATGGTAAATTACGAAGAAAGAGCAGGCCATCTTTGCAGAGAGAATTCGTTGCAAAATAATTATAACCTCACCACAAACACTTTTAGTGTTACGCCAAACACTGTTTTGCAATTATAATATTTCATAATGGAATATTTCTATTAGTGTAGCTCTCTTACCTATCATGAATTTTGCTGAAACGGATGTTGACATAAGATTTAGACTACATCATACTAGAAAATAATTAATAAGTATTTCATCATTTTATGAGCAAAATATTACACGAAACCATCAGTATGAAGTGATATATTAAACAAAGGTGAGGTCTTTACTAAAGGGCAAATGATTGTATATATTTTTTGTTAACAACTAAGGAAGATATATTTATAAAATATTTATTGCATGCATGCATGGCATAAGACATTTTCACTTGAGAAAAGCAAGACACGTATTGGATTACTTTTCGAAATGCTTGCATATTGAAATGCGTAATTCATATAATAAAACTCGGTTCTCAATGCTATTTGTCCATCTCGTACATAGATTTTTAATTTGCTTACAAAACCTTTACGGCATATTTTGATGAGTAGTTGTATAAAAATGACTGCTGGCTCATTAGGTTTAAAATTTTTTCTGGGCCAGTGAAAGTGACCTATTTACTTCGGAAGCAACTTTTGCTATTAAATCCATGAACACACTTTATTTCAAGGGAAACAACTAAAGAAGAACATGCATATGTAAATACCCCCGATTATCGATATTGTGCAGCCCCTGATTCAATCATTAACTGAAAGAGAAAAAAAAGGATTCAGAAATTCGATCGAAAGTCCACTAATAATGCCACGGTCACTCTTATAACCTTTTTCACATCGAAATTGTGCCAGAACAATTTCCCTAGAAAGACTTTGATTTTGTTAAAAAGCTGTTGAAATCTATCTTTGTTCTTATATAAAAACAAGCACTTAATGAATGCTCAAATTATTAAAATGCGCTTTGATTATGATTGTCCGATCAATGATTGTCATTATTGCAGGTCATATGCAAATGCTCAATTGATGACTTCTTCGATGCACACAAGATAAGGATCTCCTTAACTCGTGCGTGTAGCGTAAATTAAATTGAGTTAGAGATTGTATAGGTCGATGTATGTTAGACAGTCTCATGCTAAATTAGTTCCACTTTTTTTTGACGTCATGAACACATGCATTAAACTGTTTCTCTCGAACGTATCACTATGTAACACATTTCTAAGCCCTTCATGATTCAGATCAAGTTTCAGTTGCTCTATATAGGCCTAGTGATATCACTAACTCGATGTACAAACTTCTACAAAATATGTGTCATTAGAGCTTAGTATGTCAACTTGTAAAAACGCACTGCTTCCAAATCAACAGTTTTTCAATTGAGCCTTCAGCAAGTACTTTGTTTTCGACAGCATATTTCAGGAGAGCATCAACAATGACGTTTAATATCATCACCACGATATGTTATCCACACATCACTATGACAAGGCGATCTATCTTTTCAGAATATATCCATCGTTTTTGCATAAAATGCCTGATACAAAACACAAACAGCTACCTTCAACTGTAATCTTTCCTATATTACGCAACCCTTGACAACACCTCATAAGCATTTCTGATACGTTAACTTTAATTCACAACAAAATCTCCGTGCTGTCCCTAACTTCTAAACGACTTACGATGAAATAGGATATATGTCATGTCGAAAGAAAGCTTACTCGTCCTGTTTTCAAGATTCAAGGAAATTACTTTATGCAATAGCTAATGCACAAAATATGTTGACTATAAAACACCAAATTTTCAAACTATATAATTTTCATGCTGCGTAAAATGCCTTACCAATGATAATGAAATATATTGTTCTCGGTGGAATATATTTCGCACATTTGAATCCCTCTCTTCAATTACAATCTTGTTTGTTCCTGCAAACACGATTTTAGAAATATCATTTCTTCTATAAGTTTCCAGTGCTAGACTGTTACACAAAATAAACTTTGCCTTTCAATTTCATATTTAAAATAGCACTTCAACAGTACCATTTGGTTATGAATTTCCAAAGAATAAGATCCGAGGCCAGTTTATATGGAGCCAAGTTACACGACTAGGCGAGTAGCTCGGCATACAGCACCAAGTTCTCGTCTGTTTTATTAATTACTTGATTAACTTGACTGACTGTTTACATAAGACATCAGAGTAACTCCCCTTGATAACAGTGGTGAGATCTCGGCAAATTGAGTTTTTTCGTTGTACCATATGAGCAGGATTGAACGGGATACTCGGTTAGGCTAGAAGAGTAGGTAAGAAGCACACATGCTTCTATACGTTCATACGCTGTAGCGCAAAATGCTCACATGTTCATTAAATTACGTCTGTGCAACATGTCAAGCTCGAAAGGTCAATAGCACTCGTGTGCTCGCGAATAGCTCAAGAGCAATGCGACAAACTTAAATTCATTCTACTTTTGAATGCATTATTTTGCTTGCAAGTTGAAAATATTTTATTGGCTTTCCTCGAAAGAGCTTTCACACAAAATATCCGTTTTGTAGGAATCCTAACCTTTCTTTTACGACGAATCAAATAGTTAGCAATTAGGTGTTTTTAAGCATTGTAGAAGTAACTGTCTTTTGTTGACAGCAGCCACGCTTATTTTCTCAAACAACAGTTGTAATATATAGTTAAGATGGCTGTTTCTCAAAGGGTAATAAAGTATTAACTGGTGTTTCCCAAGATTTCACAATTATTCCTCTCTTATTTATACAGTGTTTTTTATTGATATTACGCAGGCGCTAAATTATTCAAAAATCCTTAAAATGCAGATGATATAGTTCTTTATGGGATAGTGAAGATTTAGACAGCAATCAAACAAAATTCAGTAAGGACATTGATGCTGTTGCTGACTGGTAGGATGACACTGAATTGATAGTAAATTAAAAGAAATGAAACATTGAATGTCTCATATTTGGAGCAGCAAAAAGATTGGTAAAGTTAAACGACTTATTTTCTATTTACTACCATGCTGAGTGAAAAAATATATGAGACAAAAGAATATAATAATCTTGGGTTGGAATTGAATAGTACTTTCAATCTGGATTCTAACTTTTAAATAAACTTTAAACGTGCATCTGGAAGGCTGTGACTGCTTGCAAAAAGTTTGTCTTAAATGTTAATCAACAAAAGCAATGTATTAATCCAAGTTTTTACGTAGCTTCACTTGTTGTGATATACTCTAAATTAAATTAACTGAAACAAAGATGAAGAACATCTCAATTTTTCAAAAATATGCTGCCAAAATAGTATCTTTCGCCAATTTTTCTTTGGTAGATCTTTCCTTGGTTATCCAACGTAACTGTGAAAGAGCTAGTGAGGTTGTACGAAAATGCCTCTTTAAGGACATATGTCTTCTTTCAAAATTTTCATGATTATTATAATATCGTGGCGTGGTTTATCAGGTACCTGTCAGTGATCACTGTATGACGTATCTGGGTTTTGCATTAAGCTTTCTGTTTGACTAAATTTTTCTACTCATGGGTGGCGTCTGAAGGAGTTATGAAACCGATGAACATACTGGCAAGCAAAGTGGGCAATGGCTTCAACTAGTCTTTTTCAAGAGTGCGGAGTTAAAAGGCAGTTTCAAGGTGAGGGAGGCAAATTTGTGCCACAACGATGAAAAAAAAATAAAATAAAAATACATCTGAAATGGGGAAAATTTGAAACGTCATTCATAACAATAACATTGCACAACATTCTCAACCTTCACCGGTTTACAATAGCTTCACTTATAGTGACGTCACTACTTGAAAGAGACCCTACTTCCCCACCCCAAAAAGCTTACGCTCTCAGGTAGTTGAGCTGAAGATGTCACTCGTAGAAAACACTGTATGAAGTATTGCTATAAACTTGGGGTTAAACTTGCAAATGTTATTTTGACCACACTCTCTAAAAGATGATTATGCCATATATTATACAAACATGGATGAATTACAAGTTGCGAATAGTTGGGGATGGGAATTTACCCACTACCTATAACGTGGTGATCTTTTTATAAAGGAAAGCAGAAGAAATAATGTAAAAACAAATAGAACAAAAATTAACCTCATCAAAATGAAAATTCATATATCATTCATTGAATGATAGTCAAATTGACTATCCATTCCTCATATCCCTATCAGCAGTAAATTTCATAACTCGAGCTAAAGTGAGAGTCTTAGATGTAGTCGAGTTATGGTGAATTATTCGTGATCATCGTATTTGTTTTTAATGATTTATTTCAGATTTGTTCATTTCTGGCCGAACCAGCGTGCAAGGGCTGTTTAGGGATTACTGCTGAATGATATACATAACGTCAACGAAACTGCAAATCTTCTGAAAAGGCAAAGAACAAATGCCAAATTCTTGTCGACAATCAACGTGACAGATAACTGAATTTGACGACTTGAATTCCATGTAGAAAATTCACGCCTTCTAGCAACATGCAGAAAAGTTTGACAGCAAATCAAAAAATTTTGCCGACTACCGAGATCATATGTAAAACAAAATATTAACAATATTTGCAGAAAAGGTGCAAGTGCAACATAATGCAAACAAACGCTCACTGATATTATTTTATTAAACGATACTACCACTAGCCTTCTGTACTAAACTAGCTAAGCTTTGATAAAATTATTATATCAGTAAAGTTTGATCATATTATAAGTATGTATTGTTGCATGTTTTAGATATTCACTGATATTAAAAAGAACTCTGGGCATGTTTATGTTAATTCGATTAAAAAAACACATTATTTACATCCATTTAACCGTCGATGTGTATCGACGAACTTGTACTTGATAATTATATGATAGAATGTTTTGATGCTTTGTACATCGATTAAACGTCTTCAAAGAGAGTTTTGATGAAACCTGAAATTCGGTGAGAATCTCATTTTGACTTACGCTGGACAGTTGGTGCAAACGCAATAAAGTTTTCCTTTCGAACACTAGTGGCTTCATGATATTTACTAATAAAGTAGAGTATACAAATCAGAGAATTCTAGATACGAAAAAGAAAATAGATGATAACCACAATGTTAATAAATAGCTACGACATGGGGAATTTATGGCAATAAAATGAAGTAGATTTATAAAACTATTATTTAAACAATATACTATATAATTCACATTATTCAGATAAAACTTCATTATCAAAACCCTTTATGATGCTTAATAATTTATAAAAATAGCGAAGCTTTGACATTCATTGCAATAATTGGACGATAAAAATATTTTAGCCTTCTTGCTGTATATACAATGCATGACATTACGCCTTCTTAAAACTGCACTTTCCGGGGGGGGAGTTCGGCATCAAAGATTGTGAGATTTGCTGCACGTTATTTTGCATCATTTGCGCAGGTAAAACAGATAATTCCAAGGTAGTGGATGGCGATAGTGACTAATGGCCCCACTGAACACGCTATGGATACCCTTTCATTCATGGTTCATGTAGTCATATGTTTTGTAATGTGATGCGGTGAATTAAATGCTCGTCACATTACAAAACTACGTTTCATAAGTTTTCTTATTTGGTCATTTATTGTAAGAGCATGTGCATATTGGGCCTATAAGAACAGAAATAAGGTTCAAAATCTGCTCTTGTACGGCAAAAGGTGTCCACGTACTCCATTAAGACGCAGAACAATACAAGCATATCTTCTTTGCAACTCATCCGAAACATTGATGAATAAATTTTGAAAAATATTGAATAATTTGGGGAATTTTGAAACATGACCAGCTTTACTGTTGTTATTCACATCATACTATTCGTATCTACAGAACGTATACGAGTGCTCTGGTCATTGAAAGCATATTCTACACAGCTCTGCAAGATTATTGATGTTTAAACACATTAGGTATGACAATATATTTATGTCCTTCATCTCCTCTGTTCTTTCTAGGTCTTCGAAATCATGCTAAAGAAGATAGAACCGAATATTTGCTGTTTATCTCTTTCACCTATTGTTTTTCTGAAAAGGAAAATGAGATTTCTATTAATTATAAGAATGGAATGTATCAGCACCCGTTTCTGCTCATTCTAAATGGGTATTACTCAGAGTTCTAAATTTTAGAATGCGGAAGATAGCCAATTTAGATTGCTTTCTGTGCTATCTAATAATGGATGCGGTGTGATGTTTGTTGTACTACACATAAGGATAATAATATCTGAGATCGTCGCCATTTTGGTTTCCAAACATACACTAATAATCTATAACAAGGATTATTTAAATACAATGAACAACAGACCTGAAAAGTACAACAAACTTTCAAGAGAGCAAATTGATGCTCTTAATTACTATTTTGAGAATGGCATGAAATCTACTCTGTGTTTTGAGCTGATAAAAACAGCCGCCGAAGAAACGTCGTTGTCTGTGGACAAGGTCAAGGTGAGAACGAGCTCTTCTTTAGTCGTCCGCCGTCTTTTAAAAATTTTTCTGTATTCAGTAAACCAACTGCGAAACCAGCGCCATCAAATCAAAGCCATACGTATCTCAATCACATCCCTAAAGTTGTATTTCTACTCCACAGTAATTTGTATGAAGTTCTACTTTAAACTTTCCTTTTCCAAAAAGCACATTGTTACTATCAAGTCGTCATACAACAAGAATAAAACCAAATTACAATTTACTACTTTCAAATTATTATCTTCAATTACTGTCTTTAATTTACTGTCTTCTGTTACGTTAAGGACCGTTTGGTCCCACGTACAACATTCAACAACAACAATTTGTCTTTACTCTTATTAAAAACAACACCCTTTCAAACGTCACTTCCTGTTTTCCATTCCGTCCGTAGCGGCAATTCCTACTTCAAACACATTCTTATAATGTATTGTGATATACAATGGACATTCTTTATGTACAGAGTTATAGGCTGTGAAACACAGTAACTGGTGCAGCTTTATTGTAACACTTGATGTTATAATGTCAGTAAAAATTTCACAAAATTTGTTTGATACTGCATGTTTTGAAATTATTCAAAAGCTTCTTCACAACTGACATTATGCTTTTTTTCAGAAATGGATTGGCAACAAAGTTGCTTCTGTCAAAAGAAAATGTCAATCTAATAATTCGGAGTCACCCCTACCCTCATGTAATCCACCAAAAGTCCCCAAACCACCACCCAGATTACCGGGGTCAAGCGGATATAATCTATTTTGCTCAGAATTTTTTAAATCAGGTGAATGAAATATTAAATCACTTTAGTATAATCAATAAGGGTTTAAGGAATGTTACCCATCAAGAATTTGCTATGATGAAAGCCTTGACAAATTTATCCATTATTGCAAATGGATTGGTCTTGGAGAATCCGAGCAAAATAAATATGTACAGAAAGCTAATGACATGAAAACAACCCAGTGACATTAGATGATACTCAAAGAACAAAATTGGTTGATCAGCATATGAAACTTTTAGCTGAGGAGGTAACAGTCGTTTTATTAATTAATTTTGCAATGAATAGCAGAGGTAGCATTAAGTAATTAGAATAAATTAGAATAGGCTATTGATTGGGGAGACTTTAGTCTCTGGAAATGTACATAATTCATGGTATTCTGATAAAGGAAGTTCATATTGCCTTAACATTGTATGCATTTCTAATAGTGTTATGTTGAGTAAAACTCTTTGTTTTGAGCATGTATTTTTTGTGCAAACATGGTTGCAGTGATTACCAGATAGAAAGTTATTTCTTATTGCAAACTTGTTTTTCTTTTGGCATGAAATTTGACTTGAACGTCATCTGGCATGAAATACTTTTTTGTATTCTGGTTGTGTGGAATGTATCAGTTGAACTGTTTCATAAGGCTATGAAAGAATTAATGAAGAAATGATTTAATAATAATAAACTATATTTAATGGTAGTATGAAGTTTAAAGTTTTTGTGAAATTGAAAATTTATACAGTTACTAAATGCTGTGAAAAGTGATTGTAAAATTCTTTTGGTTCCAAGAAGATTAATCACTGAAGAGATGATTGTTGTTGCTGCTGTTGCTCATATTTTATGACAATATTTATACTTCACTGTCTTAATCACAGATGTAATGCAGACATATATGTCATATAATTTGGGATATGTAGAATAGTGTTTGGACAACAAAAGATTCTGTTTAATTCTCCATCAGTAATGATGATCATTACAATAGCATTGATGGTATAGCATTACATTTGTAGAAATAATAATTATCATAGCAATACCAACAACAACAGAAACTATGTATAGTAAATAAAAAATAGTAGCAATAATAATAAAAACAAATGTCATCTCATGCCATTTGTTAAAGTCCATATTGTTGCAAACTATACATAGCTTTTTGCAGTACTTATGCCTAATGTGACCATTATCAATTATTTTACTTTTCTTTTAGTTCAGTTACTTGGAGTATCCTGGTTGCCAGGCCAGCTGCTTACTGGTGAATGGAAAAAAGAACTTTATGTCCTTGGTTCATCAGGAGGAAAAAGATTTGTTCACAATGAACCAGCAGTTTTGTGCAAGTTTCAAGCAATGTTTGGTAAAGAGTAAAATAGAATAAAGTTTAACTTCTATTGATACGTAAGCACCAGTTTCATGGATACCAGTTACTGGATGGTACACAAGTAGTTACATGTGACTAAGTTTCAGAGCTTTACTATAATGTCATGTTACGTATGGTTGCAAAATGTTTATCCCATCTCAAAATAGCATATTTCTAACGGTAAATATTAAAATATTTTTGATATCTGATAAAGTGGTGTACGTATATAATATCATGAAACCATTTGCTACACTGTGTTTCACCCCTTTTGGCAATCACCAAGTGAATGACAGTTTAGTTGATGCTTTATTTTACTTTTATGAATTTATATTTTGCTCAATCTATAAAGATATTGAGCACGCTTTTATGACGAAAATTCACAAACTATAATTTTATATTGACAAGCCTGCTTCGTGATTTCTCACTCTTCATTAAATTCTCTAAAAAGAGTGAAAAATCACGAAGCAAGCTTTTTGGGATAAAATTGTAGTTTGTATAGCAAAAAAAAATTTGTATGCTATATTTGGTAGATGTAGACCGAGATGTAGACCGAGAAAAACAGAAATGGACTCATGAGGATGTAAGAATGCTCTTTAACAAGAAGTATAGTAAGTTAATTTTTTATTTATTCTTGTACGCAGGTCTTCACCATTGAGAGTGACGTGACCATTCAGGTGTAATTTTAACCACCACAGGCCTAGATAAAGTATTTCACTCTATGGCTGCAAGTTTAAAAAAAATATTTTTTGAATAAATTTTTCATTAAATACTTTTGAAAACAGTATAATGTTGTTAATAACAGTTATGTACAAAGGTTGCCTGTATATTCCTGAATGGTAGTGTTTACCTTACAGTGATAGTTTAATTTTACCTTTGATACACCTGCATAAAGAAATCTTCTGTTTTTAATAAAAGTATATGGAAGATACAAAATTTTTTCCTGTGAGTAATTTTGTAAAAATTACCGTTTTTACAGTCATGTTGTTAAGTCATTATGTTCGTTAGTTCTTGTCAGTGAGCATTTTTCTTAAAGGTGAAGCAAAATGTGTGACTGGTTCTTGCGTTCCATATCTTTCTGGTGGTTTTCATGTTGAAGGACTACCAGATAACATTCGCCTAAAGAAGTCACGACAATATGGCTCAAAGGAAATACAGAAAATCATGGACTGCCAGGACAGTATTTCCATCATTCTTGAAACGTCAGAATGTGCACCTTTGCAAGATTTTGGTAAAGACTGCAAGGAATTGCTTAGTAATGTATTCGGAAAATGTGACTTTAAAGTATCAAAAGAAAATGTGGAGGTATTGGATATTGAGACACATAGCATTTCTGAAATCAAAGAAATAATATCAACACACTGGAAAGTGTTATGTCTAGAAGCTTTGACAGAGTTAAAAAAAAAATTGAATGCATATGTGTCTCAGGCAAATCATTTCGTTTTGCCTGTGTACTGTGATGATGAGGAAAGTCAGTTCTGGCTTTTTTCATTTACGGGATCTCTACAAGCTCTGCACCAGATAAGCGCAAGAGGTAAATTGACAGGATGTTGGCTAAATCATGAGTCAGGCAATACCTTCCACCTTATTAAAAAAAAGGAAACAATCTTTGGAAAAAATATTATTAAGGACAATGGCAATGTAATTTTTGAGACTCATAGGTTTACTGATTATACCCAAACCTTCATATTGAACAAGTCCTTTGAAAGGAAAGTTACTCAAATTTTATCAAAACAGGGATACATATAGTTTTCAATTTCACACAAATGAAAAAAAATTCATTGTTTACAATGGTAACAGGTAGCACTGCAATATGTGCATTGTAATCAACTCAGTTTTTAGTTTTAGTTGGATTGTAAATAAGTCAGTTTTAGTTGGATTGAACATGTTTTTTTTTAAAAGGTAATATTCTTCTATTCACATATAAGCCATGCAGAATGTCTAATTCTATAATTAAAATTTCGAAGATTAAAGCCCAAAAGTAAAAACTACATTATATAGAAACTACACAAAGACATGCACCACTGGATGGGCAAATAAGATATCATTTTGTAAAAATAACTGTAATAATTGAGATACTTATGCATTAGTAAAAAATATTTATGTTTGTGCAATATGTTTTAAACGTCTTGCTATTGACAATGCATTGCAACCAGAAGAAATAGCTTTGGACAATTGAGTTAATTTCTCTTGCTGGCGTAATGCACATGTTTCTTTTATTGCAGGAGAGTAGTTACTTTATGTAGCAAGATGCCAAAGTCTAAGCAGTCTTGCTGACTTAAGTTGTTGTCAATACTTCCACATAAGGCTTTGACTTCATTAAGGTTCAGAAATACTGGCACCCAAACTTTTTTCTTTTCTTTTTGTTTCACAACAATAATGTTTTGAACTCCAAGACCTCCATGAGCAAATCCACAAGAATGCAACAATTCTATGCCTTCCCATATCTTAATTAATAAAGATATCCACTCGGCAAACGCGATTCCGTAACTATAGCACAATCCTTCCAAGGACATGTATACTCCAGTTCCTACATGACCATAAAATTTTGTTATTAAAATGAATGGCTTTTCATCCTGACAAATACCAATTAAGATTGGAAAACATGGGTGAGATGGTAAGCTAAGAATAGTTCTTGCTTCATCAATGACATCAAACTCAGATTTCCTCACTGCAACTGCCATTCCTCTAAACCAACATAACTCCATGCTATCAAAATTCCCATTTGGGAATGAATATGTAGGCTTTGATGAGGAACGTAGCAATTCCGACCGATTGAAACTCATGCAATCAGGTAATCCACATAGCATTTTATTCTCAGTTGAGCAATCTATGAAATGAGACAAGAAAATAAAGTTTGGGAAAATCATTCCCCCCCACCCCCCCAAAAAAAGGTTCTCAATATTACATACAAATAACACCAAAAATTAAGCACTTCCTCAAATTATTCTTATCGTGTGCCTCTGAAATTTATGTTAATTAGGGACTGCGCTAGCTATTTTAAACCATACCATTTTCCGTATGACATTGGTTAACATTTTCAATGGCGTCGATGTGGCTAATGCCAGAATAAAAGTAGACATGATTGCTATGAATTCGCTTCACCGTAGGAAAACACTTTCGTACAATGAACCCACACTCGAACAGATATACTCTTATATTTATTTCTCAACACTTTTAGAACATCTGAGTTACGCGACATAAGGAATCTTGATGAAACAGAGTTGACAACCTATAATAAAGTCATATATAACGATCAAGGACACAAGCGACTGCGTTCACGAGCTCTCGAAAGTGAGACGGTTTATATTTCTTCTTGATGCATCTTTTTTCGGCATTGCTTCAACTCAAATGACATAAATATGGGCAGTACAGTTTATAAGAGTATGCAACATTTGTGAGTAATGTCCATTGTCCATATATAAAATAAAGATAATAGTACCCGCTCGGTGATTGGTCTATAGCCGTGTGTGCATTAACCTGTGCAAACCGACTTCAACTCAATCAATCAAATCAATCAATTAACCAAAAAAATTTGCATATCGATGTAAATTTATCTGTTTCGAATTATTGTTTCGTATCATTGTATACAAGAGGTAAAAACTGTTTTTCGTGTTTGCACCATTGCACTGGCTTGTGCAAGCCTTGAAGCCGTTTGTGGGAACTCGAGCAGATGCAATCGGCAAACCAAAACCTTCGGTCTCCTGCTTGCACTGATCTGCTCTCAAGTTTTCCCAAAGGTCTCATTGGTTTGCATAAGGCAAATTGTATTTCTCAGATGATATATGGGCATATGTGACGTAAACGATCTAATAAATGCCCTATATTAAATTAACACCTTATGCATATTAAATTCCTTGCAACGCTACTTACTAATAAAGTCCTGTCCTAGATAGACACCCACCACCTTCACAACATCACCTTTATGATATATTAATTATAGTGGGTTCACAATTTGGCTTATAAGAAGTTTAGTTTGTCGTAGTTTTGTTTTCTTTGTTCACACAAACAACTAATATACACGTCTCTCTTTTCATTTCGCTGCACCACAACATCTAGAATTGATTAAACGCCCTGGCCGTTGATAAATTCTTTTACGGTACCAACGAACACTCAAAATAAAGCAAAATATATATCATAAATGAATTTCACTTTTAACATTTCGAGAATTCCGCTGCGTCGACATTTTCACTTTACGGTGCTTTTTGTGAAATAAACAGCACCGCATAATCCAATATCATCGAGCATATGTGATTGTTACACAAAAAGCATGCAGCCAGTAGCAATGTTTTGTTACAGCAAATAGTTGACAGTTGTGGATTTAAATTTTTTAACAAATTATGTTTCAAATAAAATATTGATTTTTTAGTTAGTACAACGACCCTTTAGCATGGACCTTATTAGTAGCAGAGTATGTAGCATCTTATAATAAAAACAACCCCAAAAACCGATCACGTTCTTTCTTAACATCAGAATGTTACTTTAGAATGTGATTGTAGGGAGGGTTGGTATTGCGCAGAGACGTGCAATGATTACGGTAGGCGTGCAACATGACAAGAGTGTTCGATCTGTAAATTGGCTTACGTGTTCTGTGAAATGGAAGCAGTGCTCAGTTACGTAGATTAATAATTTTGAGTTTTATATTATTTCAATACAAAAGCGTATCGATTCATTTCATTTTCTCTTACAGCGGCAGTGCCATCAAGGGTGCCGAACCAGACCGCACTCTCGTCAGCATCGTTTCGTTAGCTTGAACATCGGTAAAGTTAGTCATCTGTTTGAGCAGGGGCGATCTAGGATATTTTAAACATCAGTCATAAACGTCGGAGGCGCTCCGCACCGGGGTCTGAGGCTATTCTCCTGAGAAATTTTGAATTTCAGAGCCTTAAATGCCATTTCAGCGTTTTAGCATTACAAAATGTATTTTGTGGGCATCGTTTTGCTGGTAAATACAACAAATTTTGGTTACGTTTTTTTCAAAAAAAAAATGAAGTGAACAATACTTGAATGTTTTGCCAAATGTTTAGGCTCATTATTATGCCAAATATATGGCTCATTAGCATGTCTAGGAACGTAAAATTTATTTTACAATAATGCTATATTCAAAAACAGATATAGCCTTTAAAAATTTCTACCAAGTTGTCAGGCATAGACCCCCCTAGAGACCCTCATTTAAACGTCTATGTAATGAGTTAAGTTAGAAATTTGGTACTACAAGTGACAGTTCATAGATATAGAAAAGCTCAGACTTCAAACCATGCAAGTTTATTGTAACCCTTTACCCATCTCCATATCAGTATTAGCAAATTCACCTTTTGAGAAAAAACTCAAAATTTTTTTCTGCCAAAGAACAAGCAAAAATTATCAGAGTGAAAATTTGCAGTTAAGGACAGCTTAATGCCCTAAATGATTATTAGGCATTTCACTTGACTATTATCTTCTTCAAGGTGTGCTATATAGCAATCACTAGTAGCATTGTATTATCAAATACAAAACAGAATGTAAACCAACATGTCTTTAATTATATAATTACATGAATGTTAAAATTGGTTCATGTGTCATGCTTACTGGTTATGATAAATATCTTTTCATATGATCAAAGCTCGTTTAAATGTAAATCTGAAATAATTTAGTCTAGAAATTATAATGATCATCAGAAAAATTACCTAGTGATCATGAAAAATACTTTGCTGTTTTGCCAAATTTCAAGGTTTATCTGCATACATAGGAAGACATTTTCACTTTATAGAAAATGCTTTCCATACATCAATAGCCCTTTGGAATTTATGGCAAACAATCTGGTATGAGCCGTGGATTAACACACCTTTACATCTCTACATGAGGTGTTCAGTTAGAAAAGGGGACAATATGTGACATGGGACAACATTTCATGCATGTGAAATACTCAGGTTTAATACCATTTCAGTCAAATTGTCAAAATAAAAAGCTTCATGGATCAGAAGACTCAAAATCACAGGTTATAGTAAACAGCTTCTCATGTAATCAATGTTAGTTTTCTCAAATCTTAAACAATATGTAGTATAACTGTCCAATGATTGAATGATCAATGATCATAAACTGAAAAGCCCCAAACATTTGTTTATGATAAAGTAAATAATAGTATGGCGCCTTATGGCTACAGATTTTTTGTCCATTGAAATATATTTGCAGGAATGTAGGATTTCGCTGCCATATAACGGCCACGATTCCCAAGCACTAAAGAAATCATAGCTAAAAGTCCTTCGTCAACAACAATTTTAGAAGCATAAATCTGCTTACCATACGCCATATTGACATAAATCGCATCACACACTCGCATAAATTGACTTTGATATATTACATTCATGCATACACTTCACTTGTCCTTTACTTACGATTTTGTTGATGTAAATTTCTGCTGATAAAACTCAAAACAACGTTGGCTTGCTTTTAACATCAATGACTGAAATGTCGCTCGCGAGATCGTCTTTGCCAAGCATTTACAATTCATCCATAAACTTTTCGCCCTCTTGAAAAATTCCAGTTTGGAAAGCAGCATTCATGTCAATATATGAATTTGTAAAAGATATCCATAAATTCCATCTGATTGTAGTTTAGTTTCTATCATGCTTTAGAAAATTATTATGAAACGATCAAACATTCAATTCAGACAGTGCGCTTGACTATGTTAGTTCAGTTGCCTATCAGTCGAAATAGGTCAAACCAATCACAGTAAGACAAAAATTTAAACGAATCAATTACACGATAGCAAGTGGACTCCCTTATAGGTCCGGCCACCCCGCTTATCGGTCGAGATTATTCCAGATCGTCCACTGATCTGGCTATTGACCAATGAAATAAGCGTTTTTGGCGTTCTTACACTCCTTTATCCGTCGAACCAGTCAAGCCACCCCGCTTATCAGTCAGTTATTCCAGGTCAATTAAAATTCAACTGACCTGGTTACCAAGGAGATATTCATTGGATTAGTCATTAGTTTTCAATAATAAATAAAGCTGGATTTTTATCACGAAGTAAATGCGATAATAAGGTAAGAATAATTAATGAATTTTTAATTGATATGAATAGGTAATTTTTGAGTTTCAAACATCAGTAGCGCGACGGTTTTGACATACTCTAGATCCGCCCCTGGTTTGGAGTTAATCTCGAGCAAAATATGAAACATGGGAAGGCTTGTAACGTTAAAAGACAAATTGGATGATTTAGACGGACAAATCATGAAATTCGGTGTTTTCAAAAACTCGCCCCAGACCCCGTTGCTCAACTGACAAAGCTTTGGATACGTCTCGGCTATTTTATATAATATGAATGCTCACAATTTTAGATGAATTGGGTTGGGCAGAGAGAGCTAATTGGTTGGGATATATGTCGCATATAAACTCTACTTGTAGGACATTGATAAATAATAAAGAACATAGTTCTTTCACAATTCAACGACAGGTCAAACTTCCGGTGTTGTACAGAAGACGAGAAATGACTGTGCACTAACATGACGTCACAAACCAAATGTTTGCGTGATATCAGTTATACTAGATACGTGAACAACTTAAATTACATAATAAGTGTACAAAAGTAGCTATTCGTTTACGAATAGTAGCTATGTCGTCTATTCAATGTCACTGTCCACTTCCGAGAGCTCTTCGATGTTTTCATCTTCAGTATCGGATTCCTCATACAGTGAGCATTCAGATTCATTGGGAATGTTGACATCATTGGTTAAGTTGACAATCTAGCATGGAGAAGAAAGTTTTCCAAGCGGAAGCTCAAAACTTTTCTTCAAGCTGAACAACTCATTCCGCAATTTGATTTTAAATCTTATCAGTTCATGCTTTGAACCAAGCATGAATTCATCGCTGCTCAAATCACCAATATCAGCAAGTGCTTCATCAATTTTGAGATAAGATTGGTGTAATACAATAGAAGCCTTTCTCTTCCAAGTTTAAAAGTTTCTCTTCCTCGTCACATCGTTTTAGGATTAAGTACATTTCAAAAGCCTTCCTCTTTGTGTATACTGGGACCGAGGCTTCCTAGAAT
The DNA here is from genome assembly GCF_021976095.1 of Xenia sp. Carnegie-2017. Taxonomy (NCBI): domain Eukaryota; kingdom Metazoa; phylum Cnidaria; class Anthozoa; order Malacalcyonacea; family Xeniidae; genus Xenia; species Xenia sp. Carnegie-2017. The sequence goes on along the minus strand of NW_025813504.1, from coordinate 4,908,289 downwards.
GTCATCCTCACCAGACTCAAACCCTCATAAAGGTCTGATGTAGGATCTTTCGCTTTGTCAAATGTCAGACGATCGGGTAAACTGTTTATAAAATCATGAAGAGAATCAATGGCAGCATTGTGTTTCTCAATTGTTAATTTCATCTTGTTCGTGATCTTGGTGATTTGCCTGACAAGCGAGTGGCAATTTTCTGACCATCTAAACAAGTAAAGGAATACAAAATTAACATTTACAAGAACAACAAAAGACAGATATGTAACATAGCTTAGGTTACAAGTATTCGAAATTTACAGTGCATTACAGTACCTGCATACTTCTTTCTCAATGTTATTAAGAAATGCCTTTCTATGGAAAGTCCATGTAAAGTCCGACAGTATCTTTCGTTTCTTTTGTATGACTTGCAATGCAACGTCAAAATTAGGATGACCAGGTTTCCATCTTTCTTTTACAGAATGCTTTCGTTCAATATCTTTTAAAATCTTTCGAAACCTGTTTACATAAATTTTGCGCGTATGTAAAAAAAAATTTAAAGCAAAATATTGCTTTGACACATTTATACATACTGGTATAGTTTTTTCGACATCTGATGAATTGAGTAATCTTCAGACGTTATCTCTTGGTTTTCTTCAAAACATCCGAATGATGTAGCACTAAGAATTTAATAATTCACCAATTAGGCTCAAAAGAAATATTAAAACGTCTATAGGCATGTATTATAGAGAAATAGCCAGTTTAGTACATTAAAAAACCTACCTTAGTTGGTTTTTTAGTAACCTACCAACTACAGGTAGTTCGCTAAATAAACCTTCATTTCTTGTTGCGTTTTAATTTTAAGTTGTAGACATTTTGCTTCGACGTTAACGATTTTCCTGAAACAAATCATATAAAAATTAAAACAATTAAGGCGCAACAAACAAATAAAAACATTTTCATTGTGTCAACGCATAGTTAAAAAATGAAGCAATGACAATATTCAAGCACCTGCATTGCTAAAATTTCTTCGAGATAAGTGAAGAAGCGCGTCTGTCAAAAGATCTACTCTTCTACTGGCAGACATCTCCTTAGTAATTGCTGAGAACCCACGAAGGTAAGCCCAGAGCCTTTCAATAGCCTCACCATCTGTAAGACCAAAACCATCGAGCCTTCTAGGACTGAGCTTGACCTGTTTTTTTTGAAGATAATAAAAAATAATATTTTACCTACGGGGACTTTTAATCAAGGAAGAAACCAGAGCAGAAAAGATTGTCTTTCTTCAATCGCTACATCATTACCCAGGGATGTACTTTTCTAGAGGGAGGGGGTGCTCTAGTTTGGATAAAATTCTAGTGGCTGCTTGTTGCCGTAACATGCAAGACATTTTTCGTTAAATTTTGTTACTTATATACAATGATTGGAGATTTTGAAATTGTGCTCCAAACCCCAATTACGATAGCTTGATGGTTTGATATACATAAATTTCTTAGGAAATGCCACCTCATCCATCTCCACTAATCAAGGTTGGAGGAGAGCACATTCCTCCGCTATCCCGCCTCTTAATCCATCCCTGTCAATACCAGGTACAAAGCTTTATTCATTACCTGGCATGAAGCCTTGTGTCCATAACAATGAAATATCGGCACCGAAATTGACACTTTTGACAAAATGTCATGCCTCTTGTTTGCCTAGAACGATACCAATTTATTCAAAGTTTAGTTGGTGAATGAACTTGTCCCACATCATACATGCCAACATTAAGATACCTTTAAATGTGATGATAATACACATCCAATATCATACATTACTTTTAAATCAACACCAGGACTTTGGTCAGCATCTTTTAAAATGCTTTGGATTAGGAACAGCGAATACGAAATTCTGAATATTAATAATAGGACACTAAATATTATTAAAGGGTAATAATAGATCACGTTAGCACAGAATCGTTTTGTCCTTTGTCCCTTTATTTCAAAATTGACACAGGAAAAGAAATTATAACCCGACGATTTGTTGTCCATACCACCTAATCAAAGATCAACAATATTGATAATTGAATGAAGACAATTATTTAATGAGACAATTGCTTAAATTGTCCAACAAAGTGCGAAGATCATATCTTCATTCAATTTCAAACACGCACTTCATACAACAATCTTTAATATTGATAATTACGTGCAAACCTGACAGTTTACACAATCAAGACATAGACCATGTATAAACATGATAAATTAAAGGAAAAGAAAAAAATTGGCTGTTTGTAATTTTGATTTTAAATCCACGTAGCTACTTACGTATGTATCAGGGCCCATGGACCTGCATGAAGCATAGACCCACTTTTCTCAGGGGCGAAGCCTGCCCAATCTTTTACTCTTACGATGCAAATTTGTCAGCAAAATTGTTAATAATTTCTTTAGAAAATCAAATCCATTCATTGTTTTTCCAGTGATTGAATACAAAATATTTGCAATGTAAAATAGGCTGGCTTTGCCATTGCTTTTCATTGGACTACAATAAAGTTTGTTTTCAAACTATTCACTCCCCCTTTCCAGAATACTTTTGAATAGGCTTCAAAGTCCTTCATCATGCAATAATTACCTCTCCTACTTTGTTATTAGACTTGCTATAATCATCAACAAAATCATCTACTTCATCCTGATCAGCAAACTTAAGGCAGCCACGGTTTGGGACAGCAAAACTATTCCCTGCCAACTTTTTGCGAGTTAGACCAAAGCAAGCATCCATGGAATGAATGGCCACACCTAACTCACCAGTCTAAAGCAAACAAAGCTCTTTAATAAAATGAAACGAATTTTATGGTAAACATGTAACACTTCATATTTCACAACAACTTTAAATGTTCTGATAATATATGTGACAAAAAACATATAATTTAAAATAGTTCACAAAGCAAATAGTAGAAAAAAAGAAATCAAATACTGACTTGTGGGCAAAGAGGGCAATTTCTATAATCAATCAGGTCTTTCTGTATGAACTTTAATGATCTGACTTGGTGTTTGAAAATCTGACAAATCAAATTCTTAAATGATATAATATATACAGTCAAACCTCTTGTATCAAATGACCCTGTACTAAGCAGATACTGTGTAAAATCCAAAACTTAATCTCATATAGCTAATAATGATGAAAGTATAATGATGAAACCTCAATCAAGCTGACACTTTCATTAAGCTGACACTAGTCTGTTGTCCAATGGTGTGTACTTAAAACAGGTTAGACTGTACTACTCTACACATATAATCTAACTATTAGGTCTACAATAACTGTAAATAGACTTTTGTTTTATAACATATAACATACCTGTATTCATCGAATGATCCATTGTTTAACACATTATATATGTTTTGACCTTAAAAGAATAAAATGAACACCTAGTAAACTTGTGCATTTGTTTCAAAAATAAAATAAAGTTGAATACACAAAGTCATAACAGCAAAGGAAACTTCATGTATAATTTGAATGTGCTCTTATCTTATTTGAGGCAAATACGCATTATTTATGTTGTTTGTAAAAAACAGTGATTCAATAAAATTTTTTGCAAAGTATAACCCATCTATTTCCACTATTTGATGGGTAGACTATCACATGGGTACACAATTCAGGTTTATGAGAAATACATACCAGTCTAGGTAGCATTTCAGGATATTCAACTTCAACAGTGCTGCAAAATTTGTGCAAGGATACATGGCTCTCGCAAGAATTTTTCAGCAAAATCCATGAAGTCAAAGTGAAATGCAATTTTGGGTTTAGAAGATGAGCCTGGCCACAGCTGGAGTTTAATTAGTTTTTCAGCATCCTTAATACACTGACAGAATTCAACAATTTTAAATGCTGCCTAATTAAATTGTATGAGATAAAAATTGATTAATTGATATGCAAATAATTAACATAGAAATTATTGGCCTAAATGAAGCTAATACTTAACAGTATTACTAACATATACACATTTACATGTAGTCAAAGTCAAAATAACTATTGTTGCCATACTGTACCCTTTCCATCCACACATATTATAGTACGTGATTGTGTTGAAGAGCAGTTAGCATGCTGAGTCACGTAATATACCACCAAAAGTAATGGAACAAACATTTCACAATCAGTCTAAAGAGTAGTTATTTAAGCATCAGAACATGTATACATTCCATATAGGCACCATGCACAGCATATAGCAGCATATCCTTCTTGAAAATGATTGATAGTTTTAACAAAATACTACAGATTAAGTTACTTTAGAGTTAAGACATGGTTGTAAAAAATTGCCAGCATTTGATGAATACTAGAGCTTAACAAGCCAAATTCCAAATGTAAAAAGCAAAAATATTTCATCTGAAGAATTGACTTTGGAAATAATCACCTAGAATTGCCTTCTAATAGACGACTTAACATTTATGTTTTGCTGGCAGGCAAATTTTATAGGGATTCATCTGTGCCGCCAGAAAGAATTAAGCTTACCTTCCATACTTCAACCAAATGGAAAACATTCCTCGTTCGATGAAGGGATTCCACTCAAACAGTAGAACTGTCCGTGACCGCAATCACGACATCTAATTTCTGCTTTCTTTGCTGGTATCCCATCTTCTACACATTTTACGCAGAGTTTTCCTGGTAACATGGCACAATTTTCGATGTACGACTTTACTAAATTATTTTGCAAACACTTCCAGGATTCGCTTTCATTCACTCTCCTCCTTTCATATCGAGATCCAATTCCACGTATTATTTGTACCTTCGTTAAGGTTTTCTTGAAAGCCTTCAAATGTATCGATCGTACGAACTGAAGAACAACATTAGAGAGAGAGAAATATTTTCCTACTAAGTTTCCCAGCAGCAGAGTATGTCTTCACAGTCAAAGAGTATGGTTTTACCCTGCGATTGCCGCCCAACTAAGCGCCATCTTTTCTGTCTGTCTCACACTAACAGTGTCCAGAGATATTGAGGTCAGGAGAGACAAACATAGCTTTTAGATTGCACAGAAAGCAATCTAAATTGGCTATCTTCCGCATTCTAAAAGTTTAGAACTCTGAGTAATACCCATTTAGAATGAGCGAAACGGGTGATCATAGCGTGTTTTCCCATGTAAGACTTCTTCAAGTAAGTATTATCAAAATGCACATTAAGGAAAGCGTCGTAATGTTGATACATGTCATGCAATGAGAGCCTTAATTCAAATGGGTGTAATAATGCTTCTACTCCAGTTTCAAAAGGTGTAATTAAGCCTCCACCTCCACTATCATTATTTAAAATCAAAGCCTTACAGACATTTTCAAACGTGTCTGACACAAGAAATTCTGTGTTACTAAATTGAAAACGAAACTTTTCACAAAACAAAAAATCAAATTTATTAAGTCTGCTAAAACCACTTAAAACTGCATTAAGCATGAAGAATATTTAATGTTAAATGAAAGTAGTAGAGCTTGAAAGAGATGTAAGAATAACCATAACACTAGAAGATATTTAAGCTCTCAACACATCTCTTCTTTCAAGCTGTTTAAGGCAAACTCTGGCATTGTAGTGTTCACAACAAATATCACCTACAATCGTCCGAAATACATAATTACACGAATCGAAGTGAATACTTTGCATCATCACATTTCACTTTATAAAGCAGAAGTATCGTTAACAATAAAACCTCTGTTAGGATTTGCTCATGAAGAATTATTTTAAGAAAGACGTTGGCGTGAAAGGTATTAAAACAATATTTAAGGAAATATTTTAAAATTGCTACAAAAAAAAAAAAAAAACAATAATAGCTATGTTGCAAACAAATGTCTAATGAAAATCTACGTAAACGAATCAAAACTAATTTCCTTGAACTAATTTCAAATTTGGACTAAAATATACTAAGAATAAGAAATATTAAGGTAAAACAAGTCTGAAAATTGTTCTTTCCATCTTAAAAGATTACTGCCTCAGAAAAATTACGAGGCCTTATTTTCATGGATGTAGATTTTAAGGAATAGTAATTTCCATGCCCTCCAGTTAATACCATCAGCGTATGAAGAGTGTTTACCATGATGATAGATCCCGTTTAAATTAGAAGCATGACAAAATTACTATACCACCATGCGCCTTTATAAATAACTGCACAATTTGCTGAAAAGATTTATCGTTGTCAGAGTCTTTTAGTAAAGGCCATTCCCTTGTGGGAACTTTTAAACGAATCACCAGCTGTTCCTAAGTATTCGTTAAAACACAATGTTATTTGTTGTTTAAGTGCCTATGAATGAAATTTGAGCGACTAAGTTGTGCGGTAAATAAGCAAAACCTAAATAGAAATTTCAATGCATAAGACTTTGTTTATAACATCTCAAACACAATATATCTTTACACTATGTTAATAATTTACTAGTCATATAACTGCTATCTACTCCATGAAGTTTGGAAACATCAGTACCAAAATTGCTTGAACAAAATATGAATAGTATTATAAGAATATTGTATTTGTGTTTTGGCTTCAAAGAAACAAAATGTACGATTTTAAAGAGCAAACAAAATCACATATTATATTCAACACATCATAACAACACTGTTGAGTTGCTTTTTGTTTCCTGCCTCGTCAGTTTGAATCATTGTTTTACAGTGATAACGAAGAGCATGACCCAAATGAAAATTGTATTTTTCGGGAGCATGTAAAGCAAAGATCATGTTGTTAGTTCATTGTAAATAATTTCATTCAAGTTAACTTATATGAAACTATTTGCCTACGTTATCCTATGAAGAAATTAACAAGTGAATGTCATCAAGTGCACTCAAGGTTACAAAAGTGTTACCTCGTTAGAAGGCACCAAGGAATACCAAAATTTAGTTTGTTTCAAGAATAAGGCATCGTTGGGATTAATGACGGGTTTACACAGTTTGGTCCCTCACAAAGCAGCTTTTTAACAACTGTCACAATTGGCATAAATCTGATCTTAATTGGCTTTTATGTTAAAAACACCATTTAAGAAGCTACTTCAATATAGAGTTGTATGTAAAATCACATGTCCACGATGTAGCTCTTGCTATGCTGGCCAACAAGATGTCAGTTACTTCACTGTAATAAGGAGCATCATAGCAAAACAAGTCCCGTGTAAATCACTTTTAGTTTATGTAATGACAGTTTTAGGATGGAAAATGTATGTTAATTAGAGAGTTCGTCAAGATCTACGACTCACTTAAAGGCCAATTTCCATTTCGGTCGCTTTGCTCGCGCGTGCAGGGCATACGTTTTAGCATGCTATAAACTACGTCATTGGCTTCTCTCGGACTTTGTGGACGCTTGCGCACACGCTTTAAAAATTGAAAAATTTCGACTTTCTTATCGTGGGAAGCATGGAACACATGAATGATATCAACCAATCACCAAGAGTTAAGTCGCTAAGGGAAGTCTGGCTGGTATAGTTATAAAAGCATCACCAGTGACCAGGTACCTCAGTGTTATTGTCAGTCTGTCGTCTAGTCCTATGGCTACGTGTCGTTTTACCAGCATGTGATGCTGGAATAACTAAACCAAGTAGCTCTTCAAATGTACTTGGGTTTTTTGGAAACATTTGAAAAAAGATTATGCTGAATAACATTGATATTCGCCTAAAGTGTGATATTCGCCATTACTTTTTCCATCTAAATAGATTTTCCTCGCCCAAAATCGTTTTCTGTATTTCTTTCGTTGCAATCGCCGTCTTAATAATATCAGAGTCAAGAGTCTTCTATTTAAAGCTACTATCTTTGACAAGTTTTTACATTACCGCGCGCAAAATAGTTTAATGAGACTGTTTTAAACGCGCGTACGAATGCTTAAAATTGTTCTCCTGCGCTGGCAAAACGACCGTAATGAAAATCGTCCATAATGACTTTAGCAACATAGCAGATTAATGCCATTAAACCCTCTCTAAACACTAAAAACGAATATAGGACTCGCGTAGTTGTTATGAAAATATATAAGATAGCATTATTATACTTTAAATTGATAATCGAAGCTTTGTTAATTCCTATGTTAAATCTTTTAAAAGGCTTGCACTTCGCAGAGATAACCGCAGCTGCATCAACCAATAATTTGTCTTCAGTTACCCTAACAATATTGAAACCATCCAATTGGACCAAAACTGTAGGGCCAAAACGTTGAGAAGGGCTGAAAACCAATATCTTAAACCATATTTTATATATGAACACCCACTTGATCACAATATTTATATATGCGTGATATATCGTATTAAAGTTGTTTGCTATATTAAAAGTGATTAAAAAAATTACTAAAGTATACAGCAGTAATTTTTACCTGAATAAGTTCCAAGGCTTAACTTGTATTTCAGTTTTTCACTTGTAACAGAGAAAAAATCATATTCAGCATATTTTGTGTTGCCTGCTGTATCCTCCATGTCAATGCGAAGTTTATTTTGTGTTAGAGAAGTTAATCTGTTTATTTTATCTAATCCCAGCCAGAATTCTGTTTTCAAGTTCCCAAAGCCATATTTGTAATCCTGCCATCCTCTATAAAAATCAACGCTACCATCAACACGACGTTGAAAAACAGTCCAACCACCACCAGATGTCTTCATGTCACAATATACATTGAAACTCCCTTGATCATCCGGATCAATCTGATACACACCACTTTTCCTTTCTCCTTTCTTGTAAAGTTCTGCACAGTCTTTCATTTGATTGAAAAATAGTAAACAATTTCAACAAATTTTCTATCTTTGTGCGTTTAAAATTTTACCAAGTTATTAGCTATCTTTGTGCGTTTTAAACACGGAAAATTTTAGGACGTTATTAGCAATTCTCATTTTTATAGTTTGTTTAATATCTTCAAGTAGTTTATTTCTAAAATCGAAGCTACCGGTCTAGCTGTACTACAACTTCGGGGTTTTTGGTGGAAAACGAGTGGATCAATCTACTCTGCGCGTTCATCGGGCTTTTTATACAAGTTGTGTTTCTTCATCTCACATTGCACATTTCTTTTTTAACAACATAAGAAACTGGATGTTTTTAATAAGGAATTCTGTTTTGATAAATCTGCTTTGGTGTTTGTCATTGTCTATAGACCCTAAGAAAAGAAACAAATTATACTTGTGCTATTATTTCAAAAGAAAATTGATTAAAGTTTATTTGACAAGAGTATATACAATTGACGTTGCATTTGATATTAACAAAACGAATATTATCTATAACGAATGCTGAGTGTATTATAGTAACTGGTTTTCGTCACAGGCCTAATATCACGGGTCTTAATCACTTGTCTTATATCTCATCCAAAAGTAAAATTATTTGATAAAATTAGGTGACTTAAGATGGGCAAAAGCAAACGGCATGTATGATTGAAATTTTAGGCCAAATTCTTGAATGTTTGCAAGTAAATTTTAACGCTTTAAGGTACATGAAATGGGAAGTTGAAAGTTAATTCACTATTCGCGAGAAACCGATAATCAAATGCTGGCGGATGCGAAAAATGCAGCAGACAAGTCAAATTACATTATTATTGTTTCTGAAGACAAGGTCTTTATTTTTAAATGTTATTTTTAAGTTCAGTGGAAATAAAATACTGTTATGCATTATTTTGAGAAGAAAGCATATAATGAACTGAAATTCATAAAAATAACGTATCAAGTAGCCTTTACCATTCTTTGATTCAACAATTTATAATTTTATAAATATCAATATATCAAAATAAGTGGTGATGATTTTCAACTGTCCATTCTTATGATGCTCATAGTCTTTGCCAGCTGATTTATTTGAAAATTGAAATGGAGATCATTAGCGTATTGGGTTTGACAACCGAATGTTGTCAGGAATATCAGTAATGTTTGAAAATAGACAATTTACAATTTGTTGGTTGATAATCATTATACGTATGTCATTTCAAAATTCTTTTGCCTCACTAATAGGTTGATCAAATGGAACAGTCACCTGTGAGCTACAAAACTGTAACAATTAGCAGGAAAATATTAGACCATGCAGTGGCGTGGTGGCAGGGGGCCAGGGTGGTCGAGCCCCCCAGCTGTTGATTTCTGAGGGCGCAGAAATGAATATGAGACACGAAGTTTTAAATTTGGTCTAGAAAAATGAATTAAAGCAAAACAGCTATTTCCGCAGTTATAAAATACAGTTAATGAAGTTAACTTTGGGGAAAAGGAAGACTGATCAAAATGCAACCTTGTGTAGGGGGTCGTTTTACAGTCTATTAAGGAATAAAGTAATCGAGGAGCATTCTTGATGTTTCTTATGTGGCCACAACAATTGAATTGTCAATTGTCACAATGACTGCAGACAACATACAGGGCCAAATTTAAGGTATTCTTTGAGGGCGCAACAAGGCCAAAAAATGTATAGTTTTTGCCTATTTCAATCAATTTTGGCTTTCTCCCACAGACAAGAATCGTTACTGGCATTGCATCTTTTATTAATCGAAGCTTAGTAATATTTTTGTGGGTAGCCTGCCAGGCTAACCACAATGTTATACTAAAGATTGTCCTGATATCCAGGTGATAGGACGGCAATTCACGAATTGACACGACTACATGACGATGATGCTTTACGGAAAATATTCGAAAGTATAAAATTAAGGAAATTCGTAAAATTTTACTGGCTATAATTGAAATAAACATCTCAAAATATCAAACAAGTATACTAAAGGTTGGTATTAATATTTAACATCAATCATCTACAATTCATGACCTCCTGTAACATTAAAAATAGAAATCCAATTGTATAAAATTCTGTTGTGAAGATTCTCTATTGAAGCGGAAAAAAATTAATTTTTTGTTAAAATTTTTGAATTTTCTCGAGGACGTCGCTACTCTTGTTATAGTGGCTGGCCTACTTAGCAGGTCTATTGAGTCATTGACTGAAGCCTGTCTCTCAAACAGACGTCCGACTTGTTTCAGTCGTTTAAGTCAGTCGTCCATAGAGCGCGAGTTAATAAACTAATAAGACGGACTTTAGTTGGTGGTAATTGGAGACAAAATCATCATTTTGTTGATAAATGATCTATAATATTTTGGTTATCATTACAAAAAAATGACTTTCGGACTTCTCTAGCGATTTTTCATGTAGTTAATTAAATATTAGGCATTTACGCTATCCGCGTACCTATTTTTAATTTTCTAGTGGTAGCGCAGTCATCGGTAGAGTGTAATCAAAATGAAAAGGCTTACATAAAGTATCGAGACTCAATAATTCTGCGACATGTACTGCCAATTTCATTAGTTCAAAGACGAAGGGGTAATTTGTTTTGGCCCCCGCAGTCAAAATTGCACCACGCTACTGAGACCATGCACAGTCTTATCCTGACCCAGAGTTTTGCTTGAGGCATAAATGAATAACTTATACGGAATTTGATTAATGCTGTGGAATAAAAAGTAATGCCTTGAAATAGTTTGCCGATAAACCAAAATTTTACTCTCAAAACCTTCTCACACGATGCTGTTTCAAAACTCTACCGTTATAGAGTTTCATACCGTTTTAAACTGTTTACTAATCCCATTGAAAATTTCTGCATTGTAGACATATATCTTTAGATGCTAGTATTTAAACTTGAAAAAGATAAGAAAGATTTTCATTTCCTCAAAATTGTTCTAAACAGTGGCGGATCTAGAGTAAGTCAAAATAAATAACTGTAGCACTTTAGCATATATTTACATTTCAATGCTCCAATTGGTGAAATTATAATCTTTAGAAATTCAAAACCAATAGTGTTTTTCAGAAAGTACTCTGAATTTAAAATTAAGAGCCATAGTTTTAACAACGCTGGATACGCTTCTGGTTCTAATGTCTATGTACTTGGTTTTCGTTTTACTGACTATTTATCTATTTAAGTCGCAATGATAAAAAAAAAAAAGGTAATTTCATGTTGTCTTTCCCTCACCTTTTGTATTCTTAATACAAATCTTGGCTTTTTCTAGAATGTTCAAAATTTTTTTTTGAAGCAGAATGACTGATTTCAAATCACTATTGGTCCTTCTACTTTTTAAAGCTCGTTTAACGACGTCCAATGATCCTGTGTTTGTACGACGAACATCATTACATGCTACCCTATAACAAGATGTAAAAGTACCAAAATGAAGACAAGAGCAGCGTAGCAAACTCATAATATTTTGAATGGGGGTGACTATATTCTAATATATATGTTGCACGCAGTGACTTAGAACCCAATCTACTAGATTTCAGACTCCGCCAGTCTTCTGTTACAAGTGATGCAAGCTGCCACCTTGAAAGGTGACAAATCTGACGACATAAACGATTAATATCTTATATACATTTGGAAAATTCATATTCTTAGTTTGATTTTTAAAATGCTTTATAGGATTGGGTTTTTCAATCTCCTTGCTTACTTTTTTAAGTTTTGTTCTTTTCACCTTTCAGGAGTGCGTCCGTGCCTCACCTCGACACGGTCATTAGATATCTAGAGGAATGGGTTCTAAATCGGTGGTTGTACGATATCAGTTTCTTTAAAATGCCATCTTCCTCAAAAAAGTTGTTTTTATAGCTACAACATTGAAGTCAAAAATGCTCTATGAAAATATATAGTAGCAAATACAGTTCTCTCTTTATAGAGGGGGAAATAATAGTTGCAATCAATAATCAAATACGCTCCTTATTAAATACTTCTCTGAGTTGTCATGATTTTAGCAGAAACAGATCTGAATTGTTCACATAACATTTAAACAATCTTGTCAACATTTTCTTTATTTTTTTTAAAAAATTTATCACTAATCACGTTCAGTGTATGACGGTTATGCAACAACGATGTTCACGCCAAAGTGTGTTAACATGTATGTTGCTGCCTGGACTGCGATTCTTTCAAGAGGGTGAAAAATCTATGAATAAATTGTGAATGCCTGGGCAAAGATGATCTAGCGAGAGATATTTCAGTCATTAATGTTGAAAGCACGCCATCGTTGTTAAGAGATTTCTCAACATAAATTTATGTCCTAAAATGTAAGTAAAGGACTGAAATGTATGCACGATTGAAAGACATCAAAGTCAATATTTATGGGAGTATTATCCGATTTATGTTAATTTGGCGTATGGTAAGCACAGATTGATGTTTCTAAAATTGTTCTTGCTGGAGGACTTTTAGCTTAGTTTCCATTGGTTATTGGCAAATCTTGCTGCAATATGCCGCAAAATCATGCATTTCTTCTAATGTAGTTCAAGTGACGAATAAATCTGTTCCATAAGGTGCCATGCTATTATTTACCTCATATATAATTATAAACAAATGTTTGGTGCTTTTGGTTTGATCATTGATCACTCAATCATTGCACAATTAATAACTGTTCATTATACTATACATTGTTTTAGTTCTGAGAAAAGTATTAATTACATGAGAAGTTGTTTATTAAAACAAGTGGGGTTCACCCTCGTAGTCTTTGCTAAAGCCCCTAAAGCGGGTGTGAGGACACTGTGCACACTTAAGTGACCTCTTCCATAATTATTATTCTGTAGTATTAAACACGAACTATTTTACATCCGTGAAAAGTCCAATGTAAAGTCCACTCCACTTTTCTAGCTGACATCTCATGTAGAGATGTGAACTGTGAAGGTGCCTTGATTGTTTGCCAGAAATTACTAAGGGCTGCCCATTTAAGAAGAGAAATTTCTATAAAGTATGATCACTAGTAAATTTTTCTCAAAAGGTTTTTTTTCACAGGGTATGTGGAGATTAGCAAAGGGTTGTAATCAACTTGCTTGAAATCTGTTTTGTATATCTATGAACTGTCCCTTGTATTACCTCATTTCCAACAACTCTTTACATAGAGGTGTCAATAAGAGTCTTTAGGAAGGTCTATGCCTGGCAACTTGGTAGAAATTTTAAAGACCATATTTATTTTAGAATAGCTTTGTCGTAAAGTTCATTTAAGTTTCTAGTTATTCTAATGAGTCTTAACATTTACAAAACATTCATGCATTTTCACCTCACAGTTTTTCTAAAAAGTTTGCAAAATGTGTTGTTTTAACGCAAAAGCGATGCCCACAAAACATATTGCATGTCTCTAAAACGTTGAAATTTGCCTTTCCGAGACCTCAAAATTTCCCCTAATGTTCCATTACCGATTTTAAGAAATCCTAGATCTGCACCTGTGTGTAAACTTAACTTGTCAGTTTCAGTCAGATTTCCGTTGTACGTTGATAAAAACTTTTGGATTAAATAGGGACTTATTTTGATAATATTATATATAGTAACAGAAAATGAAGGACACATATTAAGATGCGTTGAAAAATGGATATAACAAATGGCAAAAGCTTGTTAAGTCTATGTTGATTCTCTGCAAAATCAGCATGTTTAATATTTTCGTTTTGTATTTTTTTTTTAAAAAAAAAACGAAACAGTAACGACAACATTTAAAATTATCTGCGCGCAAGATTGGCGAATATTTTGTTAAAATACGTAGTTGGACTTCTACTCAAACAATAACATTTTTGAATGAGATGCGACCGAAGCACATTTGAATTAGCTTGCGCAGGAAAATGACACAGTAAAAACCATTGGAACAAATAGGTTAATATATACCACATGTTATTAAATCTAGTGAAGTTTTAGGAAATTTGCCGGGTGGGTTTGCGAATGGCTTTCAAACTTCGGGTTTTTCCCATTTTTCTATTTAGCGTATTTTGTTACAATTCTCATTAATTATGGATAAGAGCTTTAGTTAGTGCAACATGAATAATTGATTTAATTTTTAAGAATTCTTTTAAATAAGAAATAAACAAAATAATCTGCACTTTGGAAGCACAGCGTTCGTGCACGTATTCAGCAAATTTCCTGATATCTTTTCACACCGAAACAGCATGCTCCATATTTTAACCGTGTTGCAATTGATTATTAGGTAGGTCAATTTTTGTAAGCAAATTATTTCAAAACGGATTCTCACAACTGAAATTATCATCTCAAAAATTGTTAGCCATTATTTGTACCATTTTTACGGTCTTAGAAACCGTTGGAAATCCAATTACCTATTTCAACCAAACGCTTTTGCAAATCTCGTGCGCTGATGAGTAACGTTACAGTTCCCTAACTGCCCTTGTTTTTGTACACCATGTCTTTATGTATACTGTAACAATTTAATAGTATGCAAAACAATTTTTATGTCTGTTTTGGTGATTGATTTTGAGCTTAGTGGTAAAATATCACATCTATTGCTTACTAAACAAGCCTAAGTAATTTTTATATGTTACAATATAAGGTTTCTATAATTTAAAAGCATTGTTTCACAACGAAAACACAGCGATTTTTTTAAAATGTGTCGATGGTATAATTTTAATATAAAGAAGACCATTTTATTGTTTGCACTCATACCAATGATTGAAATTTGATATTGTTAATGTGGCAAATAAAAGCAACAATAATTTATGTACATGTGTAAACAGGCCCGCTGCGTATCTTTTCTTTTAAACATTGAACATGCGTTTTTGTAAATAACGTTTGAAGTCACGAGTATATTGCTCATGTTAGTTGAAGCCAATTGAGTCCCGACCACAGATATAAAACAAAATATGAAACTTTAATTCATCAAAAAAATTATGTATGCTTTTCCAGGGTTATTTTAGCCGAAAAAAAAATCTTATGTTTCTCACAAGTATAATGAAATCATCTTTATGATCAATGAAACTTTATAGCAATATTTCGTAAAATATTTAACATTTACCTGCACACATTATGGAATACAATCACAGCGACCAGAGTTGAAAAGAAAATAGAGTGAGCCATCCAGAAAATAAAGCGAGCAAAGAGAAATTGTTGTAAAACACTAATGTCAACCTCAGTACAAATAATTTAGCACGTTTACTGATTCGCACTATTCGCTAATATGACACTTTCGAAATGCAATGTTTCTAATCAAGCAACTCTATTGATTGTCATGATTTTTGCTGAAACGGATGTTGACATAACATTCAAACAGCTCGGTAGGAACTTTTGGCAAAAAAGATGACAATAAGTTCTTTATCGTATTTGAGCAAAATTTCACGCTCGATTATTCACAAAATAATGATTCAAGACCTTCCTGAGTCGTGTGCTATGATAGCAGCAAACAAAACAATTATATCAAAAGTTGCATGAAGTTTTACCTAAATATCTTTGCGAGGATACTAATTGAAAATTATTTACACTTAGCTTATACATGATATTCTTTATTTCAAGCACCTCTTTTTGCTTCCTTAAATGAAAATCGCATTTTATATGTTTGCTTTAACTTGCAGACTACAATGCCTAATTAATGTAAATATGTGAATAACTATATCATGTATTTTATCCACAGCAAATATATAAGCTTTATTCACAACTTAAGAGGAAGGTTAAGTTTAAACTAGGTTAAATCTGGGTTTTAGTGTTATAAAAATCAACCTGGGTTGAGCCATGGTTAGTTCATGTCGTGTGAATAAGGCTGTTGAAATAATCAATGTTCTATTAATAGGCAAAATTTGCTACTGAACGCTACCTGTTTCATTGATCTGAATTAAATTTTACTCGTCTGAATTAATTTTTACATTAAATGTA
The DNA here is from genome assembly GCF_021976095.1 of Xenia sp. Carnegie-2017. Classification (NCBI taxonomy): domain Eukaryota; kingdom Metazoa; phylum Cnidaria; class Anthozoa; order Malacalcyonacea; family Xeniidae; genus Xenia; species Xenia sp. Carnegie-2017. The sequence goes on along the minus strand of NW_025813504.1, from coordinate 4,891,821 downwards.
GACATGGTAATTTTATAAAAAGTTTGTTTTTATACTTTTTTGGCGATTTTGTCGCGACGATGATTTATGCACAAATGTCAGCAGCCACGTTGCTCTCCAGCCTGGCAATGAACTTGGGAACTACTTATCAAAATAGCTTACAAAACGGAGATTTTTGTAAGAACTATGAAAATTACAAACTACAAGAAAACAGCCTGTGTCTGCCGAACCTGAAAACATAATAGATGCGTTATGTTGAGTTATGAAGAAAATTTAATTTTTGCCGTTATTTATTAAAGAATAAAGGATGGACCTCTAATTATATCCCTTGAAATCCTGACAAGAGTTTAAATAAAACATCAAGTGGCACAGCCGCAAATAGCAGAAAATAGTTGGTCCTGCTTTGTGAAACCGAAAAGTATGGGTTTCTATTCATTGGGCTCTCTTTGTTGCAAACATCACAGATTTATCACATACCATCTGAATATATTATATGCATCTAAACAAAGGCTCGATACAGCAACAGATATCCATGACATTGCTGTAAATTAGATTTGATACCTGAAATTGCTTGTGAAACAATGTTACATCTATCATATTTTATGAAGTTAGATTTACACCATGATTGCTTTATAAGTATATAATATTACGCACGTCTGTCGCTTGCCGCTCTATAAGAAAACGACAATAACAAACCCTCTCTTCGTATCTGTAAGCCTTTCGCTATCGCTAGTCTACTTAATACCTGAAACCATTGTAAGTTTGTGTCATGACAGCATTAATTTATTAACACACAACAGAAGAACGACGACAGTAAATAGAAATATATTGTTTCATACGCTTGGTTCTAATTTTTATGCAGCTACTTGAATAAAGCTTATTAAAATGCAAGTAACAAACTCGTACGTATTAGCATAGTATCAAATAGAATGCAGTAATTTTAATTAACTTTTCGGTCCAAAATACCACAGTTTGGAAACCATAAATCAATAGACAACAGGTAGTGAGACAAATATTCCAGTGTTAAACTAACGTCTGTGTAAAGAGGAATTGAATGTGCTATGTATTTCATGCCATGATGATTAATTGTCTTTATTTCTTCATACTTATGCTAAATGTAAATCTGCATGTAGCCTGCAAAGATTTTAGCGAATAAACTATCCAGTCTATTCTCTTATAGTCAATATGCATTTTCCTGAGAACAGTCAATTTTAAATAACCGTAGTACTGATATATATATATATACATGTAACGAAATTTAAAACACGACACTAACACTCATAAAAGTACCTTAACACAGTCAAATAGATAATTTGAATTACTCAACAATGATGAATGTCCTTCATCTCAAAATTAAGGGTAAGCAGAACCAAGGACAAATATATCACAGCATACTGTTGTTTTTTGAACAATGGTCTTGATTTATGCTGACTGTCGGTTTGATAACAAATGTTTATTTGTTTCTACGAAAAAACAAAAACTGCAGCATTAACAAAGAGAATCTCTGCAATTTTGCCCTTTAGATGTAGAGAGCTCGAGAAAGACTGCACATGTCAGAGTACATGTTAAGAGAGTGATAGAGAAAGCTGGGAAGACGTACCAAATTTGAATGAATGTATGAAAGTCTGAATAGTACAAACAGGCTTGCGTTTTACTATCCGGTATCGCAAGTAATCGGGTACAAAAGAGCAATGCAGTGAATTGTAATCCCGGTCTTATAGTTTCACTGTCTCGGGCTACCAAATTCGTTCGGTCAAGAAACCCAATTTTAAAACAACATATTATAAAATTATCTGGAGTCTCTATGGCTGAGAGCAACGTGCTTTTTTACTGATTTATGTTTTGTGTAATGATTTTGTGATGTCTTATTAAATACAATCTCACCTTGACTAAGTGGTTATCTAAGGGTTCTGGTCGTTATTGCAAATATAATCATCATAACATGTTATTTCGAAGCAATAACATTATTACAGTCGCATAGACAGTGTGTGATACAACAATTTTGCATTACTTTTTTAGTAATTCGTGGTTTATAATAGTAATAGAAAACAAATGCCCATTCACCCGAAATTTTCGCCTTGTAAAATATCGCTTTGCGAGAAAAAATTCGATAGTGGAAATCCGGGCTGTCAAGAATTTTTGTTTGTTTTGTGAATTGGTCAAACATAAAGACTTTTACAAACTCCAATGCATTAAATATTGGATTTACATTTGGTACAGCAGTTTCAAGGCAACGAAAAAATTAAGTTTGGGACATTGAAAAAGCGTCCTCTTAAAAGGTCCTTAAATGGAGGTCACTTTTCACACAATTTTCGAGACAGGGTGACTGCTTAATACGGTACCTCATAATACCAGTTGACTGCTATCCTAAGTTATCCGAGTTGTACAACAAAACAAGGCAATAATTCGAGTTTCTTACACTACAAAGAGGTCGAAAGCTGTGCCGAGACGAAAGCATCCTTCTACTGAAACTACATTTACAAAACCCGGACATATATACGAAAGCAATTCTGGGCGATCGGTGGATTTCGAAAGGCCTGTAAAGTCCGACGTAAAAGTTATCAGCCCGCACGTGATCAAGAAACACAAACATTGTACGATACCGCTTCTGCGTTCACGAACACCACTGAATCACAGTCCTACTCCAGCAGTGAACTTTCAACCTGCTAAATCGTTTCAGTTGTTGCCTACTTTTATTCCATTGCGGTCAGACTCTAGTGGATTGAACTTCGTTTCACCGACGTTAGGCTACCCAATAAAAGCAGCCGGACACCAGCATTTTCCTCAAATGCCATCTATTGCGCATGTCTTTCAACCAAGCGCTGGTACAGACCATTTTTTCTATCTACCCTCACAAGTGTACTCCCATATGCCCCAAGCAGTGTCGACAGTCTATAACACACATATCCCATCCAACATCAGTGCAGGAGGTTCTCCTACAGGAGTACCCGTCATTTTTGCCCCTGGTCGGCTGGCGTATAAAGAACCTCCCGGTGCAATACCTAATTATGGGTTGAGTACTCCTGCTTTTGTTCCAACGTCTTCAGCAGACTCAGCGGGGCGTACAATCGCGGGTAGCAATATCAAATCATATCAGCAATATATCATGAGATCTGAGAACTATGGCCTGCCTTCAATGTATCAATATAAACAACCATAGATTTTATTTAGAGCCAAGAAGCTAGGTATGTATATATGCCGAGGTTGAGGGAGTAGAAAAACCACGAAAACACAATAATCATATGTACGTTTTGCCAGATGTGCGCTTTGAAGTGTTGCTAAATATATAGAGCAGCGAAAAGTGTATATCAATTCAGGCATTGTTAAGACATCATGTTTCCTGGTTCACAATCAGTAATTACAATTGATTTTAACTAGATTTTCACAATGTTAACTAAGTGGAGAATAGATGATTTGTATTCATCCAATTAAAGGTTGATTTCTTGTACCGGCAGTCCCAAGAATGTGGCTTTTAAAACTTTTGTAGAAAGTATGTATGAGCTTTCATTGGAATAGTTGTATCTGCATAATACATTATATAACTAAAACTGTCTCGGGTAGAGTGGTCTTTTTTAAACTATAACCTGAAATTTTACCTCATTAGGCACATATTAAACCATTGAAAATCACCTGTTACCGTGAGTATACGTAGCTTGACTGAGTATTGCTGAGTATAAAGAGTATCTCATTTAGATCATTATTCCACTACTCGCATGTACAATTGTGTATAATACGCATCTTCATTTTTTTTTGTCTCATCGTTTCTATTTTTTGAGCGATACGTTCTTGTCTTTGTCCTTGTTGCGGAATACTCTGGAAAATTCATTTCATACGTCTAGGGATTTAGAAAACTAAGGAAACTCCAGGCAATCTATCAACTTCTTATTTATTCATGAAAATATTTATTGTAAGATTTGTTTTGAAATGAGATTCAAATTTGAAGACAATCTAAATGTTTTAAATTAACTCCGGGCATTTAAGAAAGTTTTGAGTTTCAATACCGCATCAAATATGCAGCGTTTTATGTCTTAGTTTCAGATTTCTTAACTGTGTTGAAGTGAAAGGCCGTAGATTACTAATATTTTCGGAAATTCTTTGAAAGAAAGAGTGTATTCGTCGGGGACATTTTTATTGGCCTGCTTATAAGAGTTGAGTTACTCTTGTTTTATAAAAATTGTTGTTTTTATATTTGTAATTTTAGTGTAAACCCTCTCTAGCTTTTTAAAGTGCTAGAATATTTTAAAAACATCAAACTTATGCGATGCGAAAAGAAATTGATAGTTTAATGTATACTCACTTAGAATTAATTGTTTAGTTGTTCGTTGTCTGTAATTTGTCGACGAATCATCCACGATTCTTGTCGGTCTTGTTTTTCCTCAAAAATATCGTGCTGTGTAATAGCTAAGTACTGTGATATTTAAAACATGGCTAAAATTTGTGATGAAAAACGACTGATTTAAACGACAACTTTTTTCATGATGACGCGAATGCCGGCAGTTTCATTATTTCACCTGGCAGTTGACTAATTTAAGTAGCATTGGCTTCTAAGACTCATTGGCCAAAACTAAAAGGGAAGTATGGTTCCACATTTATTTCAGTTCGACATTTTCGGTCTGCACAAGTTGTGTGTATAAAAAATGCACATCTTTGAAAT